>NC_056727.1:47861268-47921268 GCF_019279795.1 Protopterus annectens | reverse complement strand
TAAGCCTTATAGTTAGTTATGTGGCTTTTCACACCCCTTTGAATAAAAATAAAAACTATAAATTTTTCTTTCCTGTTCTGTCAAGCAGGACACTGAAGAACTTCCTGGCAGGGGTATATCTGCCATCCCCCATCCATTTTCAAGATCTTGAACACAGTGGCCAGCCTTCAGCGCCCCTGCACACATGTACATTTGTTTTGTTCATAGGCAGTCTCTGGTGATGAATCTATCCCTAACCGGTCCCTCTTATTAAGTTCTTAAAGGTTTTAAAAGAGGGCCCTTCTATGTTTGGTGATATACTCTTGAGGTTTCAAATTTTTGAGTGAAATTCATTCATCTAATCCTGGTCACCTTGGTGCTCTCTGCATATAGCACATGGGAGACTGAAGCAAGCTCAGAAGAGACAGTATAAGTCAGAGTTCAGTTTGCATACAGCATACCTTTTATTTTTGAGACCCTTTGTGTTTTTAACAGCAATATTGAAAATATGGCCCTGTGTTCCAGCCTCTGTCCCCCACCTATATACCCAGGGTCACCAGAATATGTTAAAGACTAGGGGGGCAGAGGGTGACAGGGGCACTTAGTGAATTAAAAAGGGGAATTTTTTTATAACTATTTGCTACCACAACATAGGTTCACTTGGAGCTTAGCCAATTCCCTTTTGGTGCTTGAATTAACATTTTCTGATTGGTCTTCGCTATCCCCATGGCTAATAATTGTATATTAGCCCTCGTGAGAACAACTGTGATCATACCATAGATAATTTGAGGGGGCCATGTAACGGATGCAGCATTTAGGAACTGCTTCTATCCATTAGTGGCATGAGGGGAAATCCTAGAGTACATTTTCTATTACCCATCCTTAGATCCAAGTTGCATTTGAATATGAATGGATGAGCTTTGCTTTATTTTTATGGAACGTCTGTTCCAGAACAGTGGTAGCCTCTGTGATATATAGCCATCTCTCCACAACATTCAGTTTAGATACCTGGACTGAGTATTTCTGATGCCATTTGACTTGCTGATGTTCAGTAGGTCCATCTGTATTATGTCAGAGGATGCTTTGTATGCCAGACATGTCACCTCTAAGCACTCTGTAGGATACTGAGTATAGTAATAAATCTTTGATGTGCTCCATGCAAGACCTATTGTTTAGGACTTGTATCCTTTTAGTAATGCATCTCTGAAGGCATTCCAATTGTTGCATACAGCTGGACAGATACATTCCAAATTGGGCATTATACAAAATGATTGACATAATGAGAGCTTTGTAAAGAGGGACAACAACATCTCTAAATCTAGTCACAGTCAATTTGCTTATAAGCTGTGCAATATAGAAAGGCTTTCTTATGACTCTGGGCACATGTTGGTCAACAGTTAGGTCACTGTACACACAAGTTCCCAAATGCCAAACAACTGGATCAGTTCTCAGATGGCATTGTCATGATTTTGACACCAGTTATTATTTGAGACAATCCTTCCTGCATGATGGTTAAGTCATTTGGGGATTCAATAACTTCTCCTAGCTTGCAGTCATCTCAAACTTAGCTGGCCAAAGCTCTTTGGTATTTCCTTTTATTTTGAGCTGTAGATGCCAAACCAAAAAAGTCTCAGCACCGAACTCTGGGAGACTCCATTGGTGACTGGTCTCTTCTCCTGTTTTGATCTCCTGCATCCTGTGAGCCAAGTTGGCAATGCAGCTGGTGATCGATGTAAGTGTTTGCGCCTACATTATTCATCTTTTGTACTACACCTGAGTAGGGGATTGTGTCAAAAAGTTTGGCCAGGTCAAGGTAATGTGGTGTGAACTGTTTTACCTTCATCCATTGCTTTGGTAACAAGAGTAAAGCTTAAAATTTGCCCATGATTTTGAGCCTTTCACATTTTCCTATGGGCTGTTTTCAAACACATTTTTAGGGCCATGCATACATGTATGCATTCCTTGATTCACCTCATTCCTGATTATATTAAATTATATTCCTTGTATAATACAGCACACTTGTTAGATTTAAGTTAGTGCATTTTAAATTTGTTTAAACATTTTTCCAGTAGGCAATGAAACAAAAATGCATTAACCAATAATGACAAAACTGCCCTATACAGAATATTTCCATCATAAAGGTCTACATCCACACACAACTGCATTTTAAATTTATTGTTTGAACATGTTTCCAGTAGGCAATGAAGCAAACTGCATGCACCAATAATGACAAAACTGCCCTATTCAGAACATTTCCATGATAATAGTCTACTTCTACACAAAACTGCATTTTACATTTATTGTTTGAACATTCTTCCAGTAGGCAATGAAGCAAAATGCATGCACCAATAATGAAAAAACTGCCCTATTCAGAACATTTCCATGATAACAGTCTACTTCCACACACAATATATAAATACAGAATCACAGTAGAGTGTAAGCCATAGGCATGTTGCACAGCTTCCTGAACTTATTTTTAATTGTGTGTGTGTGGGGGGGGGGGCAAAAGGCCAAAAACCAAGGACACATTTTAATTATTGCATGTATAATTTTGGAAAGTTGCTTGCATAAATTGCTATAGTATCACCACGCATTTCACTGCTAAGTTTTGAATCCAGAACCATACAGTCAGAGCAAGACACCACTAAGCTAAACCAGAAGTTTCTTAAAAGACTTGAAGATTAACTTAAATGGCTATCATATCATTTAGTGAATTCAGTTCTCACTTCTCACCATTGCTCTCAACCTCTTAGCACAAAAATGCAGAACAAAGCCAATAATGAGGGAATAAAGCCTCAAAATAGGAGCACATTTCAAATACTGATTTTATAACCTTAGAAAATTGCTAGAATAAAAGATTCTGTTTTACCAGAGGAGCAGAACAAATATATGAGGCATAAATTCACAAATGATGATGGCTAGAGACATTAGGCTCTTGGTACCTGTACCCAAGGTGCAGGGTTTGAGCCTGAGTACCTCTAGCCACCAGATGTATCCTGCTGGGGGCATTCTCACACACACACACACACACACACACACACACACACACACACACACACACACACACACACACACACACACACACACACACACACACACCATTCTGCAATACAGTCCAGCAGCAGTAGTGCCATCCTGCTCCACTCTACAATTACATCCTACAGTCCAGAGCATCTCGACTTCTGCAAATATAAATTCTGGTAGCAGCTCAGCTTGACTAACTATAAATCCTCCTGGAAGCAGCTTGGCTAACTATAAATCCTACTGGCAGCAACTTTGAATAAATCCATTTCTTCCCACTTGCAAAAAATGGCTGGAAATATGTACACTGACGTGACATCATTGCAGCATCTAGGCACATGGAAAATGAAAGGGACAGAGTTATGATCTAAATGTGGGGGGGCTTTCCACCCCCCTCGCTCTATGGTTCCAGCACCCATGTATATACCAGGCTTTGTCCATATGTCATGCTATTAGAAAGACTCACCCAGACTCTGCTACACTTTGCTAAGAGGGAAAGGTTAATTTGCTTTTTATTTGTTGTATTTTGTATTACTTTATTGCATTTTTCTATTCTGAATACTGTGATTTGTTTTCTTTACCTTGTATTTTACTTGTATTCTGCTTTTAACTGCATATTAAAACTTGAAAAGAGACCACAGCTCTGTCTCTTGTGATTCAGGCAGAAATTTTATTTCCCCACCCTCCCACCTGATTACTGTTGTGTTCTTAAACACCACTGTCTTTCTAGTTGCCTGACCCTTATGTTAATTTGACCATATATCTCATTTCCTCTCTGCTTTTACTGGCTTGTGTGAGTAAGTGCAATATTATCATTTTGGGAAATCACTCCCCTTCAACTATTTATATTTATTGTTAATGATATATGTTCCATCATTTATTATAAAATCTACAAACATTCCTCCGCTTGTTTAACATAGGTTTAATGGAGGCTCTCTCTCATTCGAGAACCTAAACCCTATCTGCTCTCACTCTAACTATCCACATACTCTACTTATCCGCCACCCTGGATGATGTCACCTCCCTCCGCTTACTGGGTTTCATAATATCTAAAAGAAAAGGAAATAATAAATATGACCTCTAAGCCTGCTTGGGCTCTCTAGCTAAGGTGAGGTGGTAGGGTGAATCCCTAATGTGGTAAAGAAAAATCTTTATCTGTCTTTTAAAACAACCGGTGGTTTTGGCACATAAAATGCATCACATATTTGGTACACTGCCACAATAAACTATATGAGTATATCACAGGTAGCTATAGCACGATGCACGGAGTTAGTAGTTAGTGCATGTGGTTCAAAAATTAAAACATGTTTGCATAGCTGTTGGCACAAGGTGTGTGCATGGCTCAATCACCTCCACTCACTGTTAAAAAACTGTCATAGGTGAAAAAAGATTTATTCAAAATGAGTTCAAGGAAATGAGGAAATGTACAACACTTTAACTGATAGTGGCTCGCACTATTTGTTCGTTAACTTGTAAATCTATATTTCTTTAGAGAAAAAAATATTCATACAAATCATCCTCAGTTCAAGTATGCCTCACCAACTAACGGATGATTAGGTAGGACAAAAAGTTGCTTCTTAAACTTTGGAAGCTTTGGTGGTCTGTTATTGTCTGTCAATTCACTATCAGTGGTATAAAGTTTAGGACTTTACATAATAATTTCTCATCACATCAGTCAAAACATATCCTGAGAGATGTATTTATGTATCATAGAATCTAATCAAAATTTCAGCTGTATCTAATTTATTTTGTTCTTTGTTCTCTTCTTTATTGTCGATGTGGTACATACCTTCTGATAACCCCTTGTTATATTCTTGTCCTTTCGACTGGGAGGGAAAAGGGAGCTCACTACTACTCCTGTAGTGATGGTGGTATATACTTTGTGAGAACTTGGATCTCACTATGCCGCCATCTACTGACACAACCTCTTGATGATCCCAGGTTCACAACATGTACTGCTGGATATTATGTAAAATAGTAATAACATCATCAGTATCATTGGAAGTAGTAGTGTTATTAATGTTAGCTATTTTTTGTACCCCTATACTAGTTACATTACATTGTTATACACAGTTAGTAATATCCACAGCTTCACAAGTATTATTAACAACATTAACATTTTCAGAACCAGTTATAGTCATTAGTATAAATGGTAGCACTATATCGTCCATTTTTTAGCCACAAAAGACTTGTCCTCTAAATTAAAATCTCTGTGATCTCTAATTATCTTGCTTCTTCTTCTGTTGGAGAAGCTTCCTCTTTAAGGCTGCATTTTTGTGTCCAAACAATAACGAAAAATGCAAGCCTGTGTTTGCAAATGTTTCAAATGTGCAAGTCTTTCTCTAGACTGTCTACAGGTGTCACCAGATCCGCGATTATCAAAGCTCAGCCAAAGAGAATTGCGAAAAGAAGTGACTGTTGAACAGACAAGATTCTGTCAAAAACCTCTCTGTAGATTCAATAACTACAGTTTCACTCTGACTCTGCATAAAGTTATGCGCTAAGCAAAGCTTATTCACTGGTAGTAGACTCTGTTTCCAAGTCAGTCAGAAAAAAAATGCTAATAATAAAACAGGAACAAACCACTGACAAGACAACAAAGATAACCAGTGCTAAAGGAGCAACTAGGCTGATGCAGAGTCACAAGTAGAAATGAAAGGCAAAATCCTCAAGTCAAGTTAAAATCAAAAGCAAAACAAAAATCCTTAAAAAAAAACTTTAATTCAAACATGCTGAGATGTATAAAATGACAAAGTAAATATAAAAAAATATAAAAAACTCCATGAACACTCAAGATGCTCTAAAAAATAAATATATATATATATATATATAAAAAAAAAAATTATTATGGGTAAAAAAAAAATGTTCCATCCATCATTTATTATAAAAATCTACAAACATCCCCTCCGTTTGTTTAACATAGTTTAATAGCTCTAAATAGGAAATAATGTTCATGACCTGCTTTGGGCTCGCTTATCTTTAAAAGCGGCGATTGGTTTTGCCACAAAAATGCATCACATATTTGGCACACACTGCCAAAACTATATAGTATATCACAGGTAGTAGCTACATGGTATGCATTACAATAATTACAGCGCCCACATGGTTTTTGTGTTCAAGGCCAGTGTTTCGTAATAATATTCTTGATTGCTGGACAATCAGTACTATACAGTAAAGAAACCCCTTACATGAGTTGATCTATCATCTCTGCCATTGTCTATTGTAATGGATCCACCAGTAAATAACCCAAATAAAGGGCTGCTCTGTTCAGTCTCTAAGTTTATTGTTATCTAAGGAGGACTCACTCTCTCTCTTGTTGCTATATGGCATTTAGCCTAGAGGTTCTCATCCCCTGGCCTCTAAATGATATCTTAAAAAAATGCGTGGGTGCATACTATCACGCTGTAATAGTATTAAATTAAAAGCAAGGTTTAAATTCTATCTTCTCTCTAATTTATATTTATTGGCCATCCTATTGTATTCCATCATACCAGAATACAAAAGTGACCACCCCCTTCCA
The DNA here is from genome assembly GCF_019279795.1 of Protopterus annectens. Taxonomy (NCBI): domain Eukaryota; kingdom Metazoa; phylum Chordata; order Ceratodontiformes; family Protopteridae; genus Protopterus; species Protopterus annectens. Next base: position 47,914,748 of record NC_056727.1, on the reverse strand, counting down.
ATCTATCCTGCTGTTTTAAAAATAGTGACTCTCCACTAAAACTTAGCTTTTTAGACTGGTAAAACTTAAGTTACCTACTTTCACATCTAACTCCTCTAGTGCACACTGCAGTGTTTAGGATAAACCATTTTTTTCACCTTACCTTTAAGTATCCCTGTGACTACCACTTGCTGTAAAAACTGCTGGAAAGCACTAGGAAGCCTTAAACTGAAACAAGCACTCAACCCTCCTTGTTAATAAGAAAAAATTAATTGTAGGCACTAAACAGCCTATAATTGCAAAGTACCTTGCTAAGGTAAGAAATAACAGTTCTTGTACTTTGCAAAAAAAAGCACCAAACCAGGAATGTCCAAGGGTCAGCTTCTGTTGATTTCTCCTGTCCACCTGGTGAATCTGGGCATACTGCAGCAATGTAGCAATTGCCTCATGTACGCAAACAACCCTCTACTCCTGCCACCTAACACTACAACCTGCAAGAGATGCACTTACTCAGCCAAACTGGAAGCAAAGCTCTCTCGACCCAAGATTGTACTAGACAATCAAGAGGAGAAGGTTAACAATCACACTATAACTCAAGCAACACATAGCCCTTCTAAACTCACAACACCAACACCCTCACATAGCAACAATAAACCCTCACATGCAGAGGCCCTTAATAGTAACCTGCCCAAGCAAAAAGGACCTCTGAAGCTGAAATGCAAACAAACACCAATCACAACCAAAGTGTCACATAGCTCATAACACCAGTGTGCCACCCAACAACAGCCCTTAAGGCAAGACAATGTACCGAACGTTTTAGTCGTAGGTTATTCTATAGTCAGGCACACTGATGTCCCACTCAGCAGGCTGAACAAGGAGAAAATTGTAGTCAGCTACCTGCCGGTGCCAGCACCTGCCACATAAGGCATGCACTCAAGTCACTCCACAGCAAGTGCAAATATGACTACATCATTGTCCATGTTGGAGTGAATGACAGGATATACCTCCCTTGACTACATGAAAAGAGACATGGAAGAGCTCTCGGATCATGTGGCCTAGGCAGGTATGACCCTAGCCCTGAGTAGCATCCTGCCTTTGCCCAGAATGATACCACAGTATAAGGACAAAATGACTGACTTCAACAATTGGCTTCTGGTGTCATTCAAAGGGGATCCAGTCTGCCTGGGACAACATGATCGACAAACCACGATGCTTTGCCAGAAATGGTCTATGTCACCCCTGGGATTCAGGTTACTGGCTAAGGCTCTTGCCACCCCTATAGTGCCTTTTTTAAACAAAGTTCAAAGGACATAATCACCACTATAACAGGTACAAGCATGCAAAATCTGAAGGTAATGCTACTCAATGCTAGAAGTCTAAACCTCAAATGCACTCTCTCGAGGCACTGCTAAAAATGAAGAACACTGATATCTGTGCAGTAACTGAGACCTGGTTCAAGGATCCAGAGAGCATGGCGGAAATACCAGGCTACAACCCTTACCAAACTTTTGGGCCACCAAACCAGAACCAAAACACTAAAGATGGAGGACTGTCCATATTCACCAAGGATATTTACACCACCAGGCTAGTTGTCCAACACAATGTGTCTGAAATTCTCCAGGTGCAACTAACACTATGTAAGACTGCAATCCAAATTGTAGCTTGCTACAGATCCCCCACCATGCCCCAAGATTCTCACTGCACCTTTCTAAACATACTGGAAAATATTAAGATACAACCAAACACCCTAATACTGGGTGATTTCAAGTACCCTGCCATTAACTAGGAAAACTACTCATTTACCAACACTTTTGCCCAATGGTTCTTGGAATTCATAAATTCCAATGCCCTGGATCAACTAATCCATAGTCCCACCAGGGGCTCCAATATCCTAGACCTGGTCATTAACAACATGGAAAATCGATGATCCACAACTATGGTCACCCCCTCATTGGTCAGGTCTGACCATAAGGTAATCACCCTTGACATCCACGTCCCACCCCCAACCCCCAGTAAGAAACCTCTGTAAAAAACTTCTCCTAAGCCAACTTCATGCTACTCAAGTCAGAAGTAACAAACCTCATGAAACCCATGCAGACAGGAACTGAAAGTTCGACTGCTGAATCCTACACTAAGGCACTGTATGAGCACATCCATTCATGTATGAATCGTGTTGTCCTAGCTAAAATCAAGACACTCTCCTCCAAAAAAGGAAGCCAATCTGGTGGTCCCCTGCCATAAACAAACTTTACAACAAAAGGAAGAAACTGCTGCAGAAAAGAGGAAAATCACAGGATGCAAAAAACTCTCTTACCAGCCTCAATAAGATGCTGAGATCCCTCATAAAATCCTGAAAATCTAGTTACTATATAAAATTGCCAAAGATTCCAAAAACAACCGCAAGGCATTCTATAGCTATGTCAAGAATCTAAATGGTAATGCTCAGATCTGCTCTGATCTACAACAGAATGGCATTAAATATACTGATCCCAAGAATATTGCCAATATCCTGGCAGATTGATTCAGTGTCAACTTCACTGCCCTCTCACCCCCTAAAGTGATTGCCAAATTCCAGTAATAACAGCCACACAGGTAAAAAACGCACTCTACAAAGCTAAGAATACAGCATCCATGGGACCAGACAACATCCTGGGCTGTGAAATACACGAACTACAAAATGAACTGGCACCTCACCTAAGTGTCATGTTTAATCATAGCCTCACCCCAGGCTTCATGCCCACTAAGTGGCACATAGCTACAGTTATCCCACTCCACTAGGGTGGATCCACCTTAGATTCTGGGAACTACCGCCCCATCAGTCTGATGAGCCTGATCTGCAAGGCCATGGAACGTATTATCATGGAACTTATAAACAAAGACATTGATAACCTTCAAACACTGGACCCCACCAAGTTTGGGTTTGTGAAGGGCTGATCTTGTCTCCTGAATCTGATTGACTTCTTCAGATCAGTCTCCAGAGCTGTGGATGAGGGTAAGGCAGTCCACACAGACTATCTGCACCTCTCCAAGGCCTTCAACACCATCCTGCTCTCTGGAATCATAGATAAACTTACTAAGATGGGCATTAATCCCTACATCACTTGATGGGTTGCCAACTGGCTTACTGGCAGAACCCACACTGTAAAAGTAGCAGACTCTAAATCCAGCTCCAGACAAGTGACAAGTGGAGTACCGCAGGGTTTAGTCCTGGGACCGCTCTTGTTTGGCCTTTACTTCTTTGGAGTACAGGCCAACACTAAGGGACTCTGGCTAGCAAAGTTGGCAAACAAAGTTCGCAGATGACTGCAAACTGTGAGCCATTATTGAATCCCCAAATGATGTGGATATTCTACAAAAAGGCCTTACAGAAACAGATGCTTCATGCCAGAGCCATGGGCTCAAGCTCAATGCCAAGAAATGTATATTTATCCCCTTTGTGAAAAAAACATGTACCCATGAATAACCACGTAGGTGGCAGTGCACTAAACCCCGAAAGTGTGATCTGCGACTTAGGGGCACAGGTGGACAGTGGTCTCACCTTCGATAACCACATCACCACAGCAGTCAGGAAATCCTTCTATGTGACACACCTCATCACTAAGGGCTTTTCATCCAGAAAAAAGGAGGTCATTGTCCCACTCTACTCATCCCTTTTTAGACCTATTCTAGAATAAAACACCTCATTTGGTATGTACCTCTCAAGATATCTGCAACAACTGGAAAGGCCGCAGAAATACCTCACTAAAAGAATCACAGACCTAAAGCAGATGCCCTATGCTGACAATCTAAAAAAACTCCAGCTATACTCTGTTGCATATCGTCTATTCAGAGGCGATCTCTGCTTAACATACAAGGCCATGTCAAACCCAGAGCTGCTGGACATGGTACACTTAATGAAATCCCAATCCCTCAGAGCCACACACTCCAGTGATCTAAAGCTTGTTGTCACAATGAACAAAACATGCTGGAGGGATAGGTTCCTGACCCAGAGACTCACCAGACTCTGGAATAGACTGCCCATACATCTCAAGCAGAGCACCTCTTTGGCCCTCTTCAAAAGGAACCTTGACGATTGGGTGGGAGATAGGAAATTCACCCTGGGGATCATGTCAATCACCCTGCTAGACAGGGGTACAGAGAAGTAAATATTGTAGGAAGAAATAGCCAGTGAATTGTCATGGCTATGCTTGTATAGGCCCTAGGGCCAATAGCCTGGTACCAACCTATGAACCTATGAAGTAAGAGGTTGTTAAGTAGTGGGCTATCATTATTTTGTGCTGGCATTCCTGCTATAATTCCAGTGATGTTGTAGACTCCCACACAAATTGTGTGGTAGGGTCCATATATATAAAGGCTACAGCTGGACAAAACTTGTGTGACCTTGTACAGTCCAGAGGTCAGTGTATGTAACACTGTTATATGCCCTTGTAAGTCATTCTATGAGGGAGGGGTATGCACCGTTTTTAACCTAGGCTGTTACAACATGTGAGGGATATCAGTAGTAAGACACATGAAGGTATATGGCTGTACATTTTCATACATTTCACCATGGGAAAAGTGGTGGGCTAGAGCTTACTGTCTTACAGACAGTTCTGTTTGTCAGTGTGATAGTAATGTTTTAAGTTAAGCATTGTTATGTAATAGATATATTTTCATTGTGACAACTTAATTCTTTTCTCCCTAGGGGTTGAGTACAGAGGCTAATTGGAGGTTGCTGAACTACGTCTGCATTAATTAATGTTGATTGATTCTTATCTACTGGGCCAGTGTTTCTTTATTGTTGTACTACTCGAAGGCCTTGGCCTGGACAGCAACATATGTTATGCTTTCAGATTACTGTATAAAATGTTTTGTTTGCGAGTTGCATTACTCAGTTATTATGTATTTCAAACACCTAACTGCTATATGAAATGGCATATACAACTGAAACAGTACACAAATAAACATTTCTATGTATGCAAACGTGTGTGGTTTCATATTCTTAGCTTGTTTGTGGGTATATGTTTCATGCAATAATTGTCTTTTGTGTGAAAGAATCAAACTCTGACCATTTTAAAAGGTGGCAACTGTAGGAATACTGGCTGTTTGATATGCTGTGCACCCTCTAAATATATATCTTCTTATACATATCTATATGTAGTAATATATGTATATGTGTATTTATGGGTCTACTTGATATGATCGACATTTCATAATGTTGAAATCCATATGGCCGAGACCATGTGATTGACATTTGAAATGTCAATCATACAAGCAGACAAAAATAAATAAATAACTTTAACAATGCTATCAGGGGGGCTACGCCCCCTGCACCCCCGTAACTTTAATATACCAACTAGAGATCTCACTACAGTACGGAAATGTAAATCTTTCCATTCCACACTGTACGGAGATGCCAGTTCCCCATGGTTGACATTTCAAATGTCGATCATATGGTCTCGGCCATATGAATATCGACATTGCGAAATGTCGACCATGTGAAGGGGACGGGTATATACACATATATATGTGTGTGTGTGTGTGTGTGTGTGTGTGTGTGTGTGTGTGTGTGTGTGTGTGTGTGTGTGGATGCAAAACCCTTAGCAGTGAGATGCGACACATAGAAGGACTTTCTGACCACACTGGCAATGTGGTGGTCAAAAGAGAGGTTGCTGTCAACCTGTGTTCCCAGATCTCTTATAATGCCTTCTGTAGGTAATTTATGGGAATGGGGTTTTTCACAAAGGGGATGATGACACATTGTTTGGCATTGAGCTTAAGGCCATGGTTCTGACACCCATCACTGGTCTCAGTAAGGCCTTTCTGTAGGATGTCAACATCACTTGGGGAGTTAATAATAGTTCCCAACTTGCAATTGTCTGTGAACTTTGTCAGCCAGAGTCCCTTCATGTTGGCCTGGACTTCAGAGAAGTAGATACCAAACAGGAGAGGACCCAGGACCAAACCCTGTGGGATTCAACTCATGACTGGTAGGCAGTCTGACTTGGAGTCAGCTACTTTCACACTGTGGGTTCTATCTGTGAGCCAGTTTGCAACCCACCTAGTGATATAGGGGTTGATGCTGAGCTTAGTGATGACTGACACAAAGAAGTTGACCAAGTTGAACAGGCATGATCTACCTTTTACAAAGCCAAATTGTGTGAGATCCAGAGTTTGGAAATTCCCTATATCCTTGTTTATTAGTTCCATGATAATGCGTTCAATAGCTTTGCATATCAGGCTTGCCATGCTAATGGGCGATAGTTCCCAGGATCTGTAGTCACTCCTCCTTTATGGAGTGGGATAGCTGCAGCAGTGCATCATTTGGTAGGGACAAAGCCTGAGGTGAGGCTGTGATTGAACAGGGCACACAAGTGAGGTGCCAGTTCACTCTGTAGTTCATGTAGAACACAGCCAGTGATACTGTCAGGTTCCATAGAAACTGTATTCTTGGCCTTGGGCAGTGTTCTTTTAACCTGTATAGCAGTACTACTGGGTGCCTGGTAATCTACTGGTATTGTGACTAGTCATTTGGGGGGAGCGGTAAAGTTGGCACTGAATCTGTCGACCAGTATATTTGCAATATCTGTTGGCTCGGTATAGGAGGTACCATTGTGCAGTATCTCTCAGCAAATCTGGGTATTGCCATGGAAATTCTTTATAGAACTATAGAAGGCCTTGTGGTTGTCTTTACTATCTACTGCAATTCTGTTTTCATAGCTAGCTTTAGAGGATTTGATGAGGGATCTCAACTTTTTGATGAGGCTGATAAGGGAGGTTTTGCAGTCTTGGGACTTCACCTTATTCCACATCAGTTTCTTCCTTCTGTTTTAGAGTTTGCTTATGGCAGTGGACCACAAGATTGACTTCCTTTTTTTGGAGGAGAGTGTCTTGGTTCTATTGGGTATGGCAGGATCTATGCATTTGTGTACATGTTCATACAGTGCATTGCTGTATGATTTGGCGGTCATGCAACTATTCTCCATTTGCATGGGTGCCATGAAATTAGCCACCTCTGTTTTTAGGAGCCCAAAGTTAGCTTTGGAGAAGTTATTCATGGTGGTTACCTTTACGGTGGGGGGGGGGGGGGGTGGGGGTGTGGATGAGGATTTCCAAGGTGATTAATTTGTGGTCAGATCTAACCAGGAAGGAGTTGACTATTGGGGTAGAGCAATGATCACCCATGTTAGTACTGACCAGGTCAAGGATGTTGCTAACTCTAGTTGGGGTAAGAATGAGCTGGTCCAGGGCATTGGAATTAATGAATTCCAGGAAATGTTGGGCAAGTGTATTGGTACATGAGTAGTTTTCTGAGTTAATGGCGGGATAGTTGAAGTCGCCCAGTATGAAAGTGTTAGGTTGGACCCTAATATTCTCCAAGGTGCTTAGGAACATTGAGTGTGAGTCTTGGGACATGGTTGGGGACCTATAACAGGCTATGACCTGAATTGCTGTCTTTCCCAATGTAAGCTGTACCTGAAGTATCTCAGATGCGTTGTGTTGGGCTACCAGTCTGGAGGTGTGCTCATCCTTTAAGAATATGGAAACATCACTGCCTTTGGAGTTTCAGTTCAAGTTCTGGGGCTGAAAGTTGTGGAATGAGGTATAGCCTGGTAGTGCAGGGGTGCTTTCTGTTGCCTTGAACCAGATCTCTGTTATGGCACAAATGAGGATGTTCTCCATTTTAAGGAGTGCTATGAGCGAGTGCATTTTGAGATTTAGACATCTAGCATTGGGCAGCATGACCCTCAGATTGCATTTGTTTGTAGCTGTTACGGTGGTAATTTGGCCTTTAGAACATTGCCTAAAAAAGGCACTATAGGGGTGGCAAGAGCCTTTGCCAGTATCCACAAGCCCAGTGGTGACAGATGCAGGCCATCTCTGGCAAAGCATTGTGGTCTGTCAATCATGTCATCCCAGCCAGACAGTACTGGATCCATTTAGAATGACACCAGAAACTTAGCCAGCTGTTGAAATCAATAATTTTCTGCTTGTACTGTGGTGTCATTTTGGGTGATGGTAGGATGCTGCTCAGGGCTAGGGTCATACCCACCTGGGTTACATAACCCAAGAGCTCCTCCATGTCTCTATTCATGTAGTCCAGAGAGGTACATCTCAGGTCATTCACACCCACATGTACAGTGACAGTGTCATATTTGTACCTGTTGTTGAGGGACCTCAGTGCATGTGTTATGTGGTGGATCCTGGTGCCTGACAGGCAGCTGACTGTTATTTTCACCTTATTCAACCTAGTGAGTGGGACATCAGTGTGCCTCACTATTGAGTCACCTATGACTAGTGTGTTAGGCATATTGTTTTGCCTTAGGGGCTTTGGTTGAGTGGCACACTGTTTAGGAGAGTTATGTGTCCCGTGATTAGTGTTGTGTTGTAGTGGTCAAGTTCGTTTCTGTGTTGGAGGTCTCTGCTGCTTGGGTAGATTTTTATTGAGAGCCTCCACAAAGGTGGGTGTGTGGTTTGTGTTTTTATGTGAAGGCAGTGCTGGTGTGTTTTCTGGAGGTCTATGTGTTCCATGTGGTGTGCTGCAAGTATTGACCTTCTCCTCTTGAACAGCTATTCCAGTCTTGGCTGGAGAGTGGGTGGCTACCAGTTTGGATATATAAGTGCATTCCTCGCAAGTCTGAGTGTTGGGAGGTAATAGGAGAGGGTTGCCAGTGTACATGAGGTAGTTGCTACATTGCCTCAGGATGCCCAAGTTCACCAGGTTCATAGGACAAGGCACAGGGAACTGGCCTTTAGACATGCCTGGAGGGGTGGGCATTAATAATAATGCTGGAGCTGTTTCCTTGTAGAACATTTAGTGCTGGTAGCACTTTTGTGTGCTACAATAATTGCTACAAGAAGTCTGGTAAAGTGCTAAACTAATAAGCTAGTAAAAGTGCAGGAAAGGAGAGAACTAGCAGATCTAAGGGAAAATTGAAGAGCAGACTTTGGCACTGCTCAGATGCTTACAAATTAGACTAGTTACAGGAAAGGCAGGAAAAAAAGCACAAACACAGGCTTTATCTCTGTAAGTATAGCAGTTAATACATTTAAGTCCCACTTTTATCACCTCTGTTATTCTAATTTTTCTCAAAAAAACAAAACAAAATATCTGCTATTGATGCCCACGGTGATATATTCTGCCTAAAATCTTTCTGTCACTTAGTAAAAGACCCCACCATTGTCAAAGAAGTACTGAAGAAATGCACTTTATACAAAATTATTGAAGGACCTTTTGCATATGTAATCCACACCAGTTCACTGATGTCTGCCTGCCAATTGTATCCACACCAGTTCACTGATGTCTGCCTGCCAATTGTATCAAATAGTATATTCATTAATGTCACATTTTTCTTGTTTCCTTAAAATGCGTTAGTGTTTAGTTAATGTCTAAAACAAAGGATGCAGAAAAAGAACATACTGAACTACTGCTATGGATAAACAAGTCCAGAATGTGTGTACAAAGACTAATCTCACACTCTATCATCAGTAAAGTATTATTAGTAAAATAAAGTACTATATACTATCAACAAGCTAATGTAAAACACACAAAATCTGATTTAGTGCCTTGTGCACAGTCTATGTTATATTAGGGATGAGACAACTTTGCATTGTTATAGACTGAGTGCTAACTCTGTGTGACTCAGGGTTTGATGCTGTGGTTAGGGTCCATGGGCATCTTCTAATTCTGTGGTTATGCACTGTAATGGGCCTCTGTTTTCTCTATTTTTGTCTTAGAAATTGTACACATTCTTAGAAAATTTATGGAATTATTATATGACCCCCTGTGCAAAAATGGGAAAAGGGGGTTGTGGATGGATGGATGGATGGATGGATGGATGCATGGATGGATGGATGGATGGATGAGACTGACAGGCACATACACATAGCTAATTGACCATAAGGCCATTGCTTACAATAACTGGAATACATACTGTTATGCTTAGAAGTAATCTGTTAAATTGCTTCTTAATGATTTTTAGATAACCTGCCTGTGATCAATGGTGAGGCACAAATACCTTTCAAAAGTAAATCCCTTACTGCTGTACATTTCAGTATTCTGGAACAGTATGAACTCAAGACAAGATGCTGCACTGAATTCAGAAGGATTCAGACAGTATAGCTGGATATCAGGAAAGCACCATGGCTCCATGTCAGATAGTTTTGGTATCTATAGACGAGTCTAATTTTTTTCTGTAATATTTCTGCAAGTCATGTTTTGCATAATGGTGTCATATAATTCTCTGACTTTTTGGAGTAGATCAAGGTTTCCCTGTTTAAGGAAAAAAAACAGCATTATTAGAATGTGGTTATGCAAAACAGATAAACTCTATAAAATCAGTGGAATCATGCATGGTAGATTGTGCAGTAACAGAGAAGACAGAAGATTACATAGATTCCAGAATGAAACCCCCCTTGTCTGTATCTTTCAGCATAGTGTAAAATGAAGATAAATAAGGTCACTGAAATGTTTAAGTAAATAGTTAGTAGATAGAAAATGAAGCAAATTAAAGTTATCTACCTATTGCTAATAGTGTGAGCAAACCAAGTTCTTGAGTACCAAGTGTTAATGCTGCATCCCAATGGAGAACAGTGATCTAATCTTGTATGTACTGTATAACAAGAAACTACAAAAGCCTTGAAACATATGGAGGAGTTGGCTTATGAAGAAAAACATCAAGTTTCTGTTTATATTCAGAATGAAAACAGATATAAGAAGAACTGGCATGTGTTAAGGATGCATAATTGATTAAGGAATATTTGGGGTTTAGAGTTCAAGATAGGAGGAGAGGAGAATGGATACGTAGGCAGCAGATGACAAAGTAGAATATTTTGGGTAATGGAAAAGATATGCCAGAAATGTGTAACTAAGGGAGATGTTCCAACTGAAGATCACAAAAGTTTCTAGAATGTCTGTGGCAGAAATATGCATGATTATGGCAGTTGCTAGTACAAGCCACATGCACAGGGATAAGGAACAACACCTATGTTTGTGTAGTGAAAAGTTGCTTTTCTGATTGTTTCCAATTGTATACATGTTCAGTTTTTAACGTCGTACTTCTTTTCCAACAGTACAAACATTTTTCCAAATGTAAAATGTGTAACTCATAAACATATAAGAAGAAAAAACACACTTTATTTAAAAGCATATCTCTTGGCTAAATGAATATTACATAAAAAGTTCTGTAGTACTTAAATTTAGAAGACCCCTTGTAAAGGTCTTCACCAATTTATTTTCTGTTATAGCCATTTTATTAGCTTTTAGTAAGAATTGTGGATCATTTTAATACATATTCATGAGACTTAATGAATAATATTATGATAGCGTGTTACACAAGTAGCGATGTGAAATTTTGGGACCAACTAGAGCCAGTCCTGAAACACAGAGACTGAATGGACACACGTTTGAATTTGTGTATACTAAGTGCAAAATGCCATTTCTTGGAATATTTCTTTTCTTTTTTTTTCAATATGACAATCAGGAAGTGTGTCTACATAAGTTTAGGGTTTTTTGAGGACTTGCTTCCCACATGGGATGGCACCTGCAAAATAAGTTTTAAGTAGAAGAGCAATTTTTGAGATTTGTTCTTTTCCTGGTTTTTCAGTCTTTTTTTTTTTTTGCTGACATTTCTATAAGGAGCCATTAAATCTGTCTTTACCTGTATTATATGTTCTAAGGGTTTCTTTGATTTCTGAATTACATGTATTAAATCTCATCATATAAATCTTTTTAAGGGCACTGCACATTTTTCAAGAAAAAAAAAGAGCTCTTGGCTAAATGAATATTACATAAAAAGTTCTGTAGTACTTAAATTTAGAAGACCCCTTGTAAAGGTCTTCACCAATTTATTTTCTGTTATAGCCATTTTATTAGCTTTTAGTAAGAACTGTGGATCATTTTAATACATATTCATGAGACTTAATGAATGATATTATGATAGCGTGTTACACAAGTAACGATGTGAAATTTTGGGACCAACTAGAGCCAGTCCTGAAACAAAGACTGAATGGCCACATGTTTGAATTTGTGTATACTAAGTGCAAAATGCCATTTCTTGGAATATTTCTTTACTTTTTTTTTTCAATATGACAATCAGGAAGTGTGTCTACATAAGTTTAGGGTTTTTTGAGGACTTGTTTCCCACATGGGATGGCACCTGCAAAATAAGTTTTAAGTAGAAGAGCAATTTTTGAGATTTGTTCTTTTCCTGGTTTTTCAGTCTTTTTTTTGCTGACATTTCTATAAGGAGCCATTAAATCTGTCTTTACCTGTATTATATGTTCTACTGGTTTCTTTGATTTCTGAATTACATCTATTAAATCTCATCATATAAGGGATTACTCCTGTGTCACTATTAGACAGAGGCACAGTAAACTAAACCTTAAAAAGGGCACAGTATACTCAAATCAAGGGGTGGCGTAAGCCATACAGGATCGGGCTAGGCTTATAATTGCCCCAGGGCAGATAGCCTAGTATGAACCTATGAACCTATGAACCTATAAATCTTTTTAAGGGCACTGCACATTTTTCAAGAAAAAAAATAAGTTCTGAACTTTTCCATTTTTTAATTATTTTATGACATAAAGCTCCATCAATAAAGTGATGGATGCCACAGCTAATATGCTTCCACAGAGGACTTCAACAGCCTGACCTTATTTTGGGGGCAACTGATATAAGCCCATGCTTCCTCTGACAATGTGTGGTGGTAACACTAAAGCATTCATAAAATATTTGTATGATTTATGATAGTATTAAAAATACTGGAAAATGTTGATTACTAGTTTAGATATTAATATCATGTCTGGTATCGAACTCAGTTTTACTATGAAAAATAAATACAATTTCAAGAGAGAGTGGTGTTATTTGAACATGCAGCCCAGAAGTGCAGTTATTATTAACCATGTGGGCCCACTCTTATTGGAATTGTTCTGGTTGTGCATACATCAGCATAGAAAAAGATTTGTGAATCCTTTAAATGGCAGGATATAAAAATTTAATTTTTACTCAGACTGTATCACTTCCAGAGCAGTATATTATGCGTTTTTGACTGTTATACTTCTTTTTATGTAGGGAAGACTAGTAAATGGCTGGATGACCATATTATAGAGCACATTGCTGATATTAAGAAAAACATGCTTTAAATGCCTTGCAAAGCATGATCAGAAGCAGGGATGGCTCATTCGCCTCCATCTATTGTACTGCAAGTGCTTCAGTTGGGAATGAGAGTCGGTAATCGTATAAATTATACCTTTATTTGAATGCAGATGGAGAGATGTATTAAATGACTTGACTTCACATAGTTTAAATAACTATTGCAGTCTTTAATGGCAATATTTTAAGATACTGATATCTGCTTTAATTATGTATCTTGTCACGTAATTTTGGCTTTACTTTAAATGATTGTTTCTGAATTATGGTTATTTTAAGGACTTGATAGCATGCAGTTTGTGTGAAAACTTGTATATTTTAATAAAAGTTCCTTCTACATTATTCCTGGTCATCTGCTTTTGTACTGACAACATAGCACCCTGCAGCTCAGCTTTGTTAGTATCTGTATTTACTCCCCTGTCTTGGTATTCTCTCAAGTTTCCAGTCTTTTTTATTTGCCCCAGTTGTATCCTCATAGATGGCAGTAATTTGCATAATGGTATTTAAATGGGAATGTCCTGCCCAGATTTTGTAACCATAAAGACTTTTGCTGAAGTGATAGTTGATTTAATGACACAATGAAAGTAATTTGGTTTCCAGGCTCCAGTGTAAATTTAGATTCAATTGGAGAGGGCATTCATTGAAGCGATAGTTGTTTTAATGACACAGTAAAAGTAATATGGTTTCCAGGCTTTAATGTAATTTTAGATTCTATTAGAACCATTCACAAAAAGTGTACATTCAATTTAATATAGATATAGATATAAATACAGATATAGATATAAATACAGATATAGATACAGATATATGAGCCTGCAATACTCTTTATTTTATACTCAACAGGCTTGTCTTCTGTGAGCAGCATATTGCCTCACGAGCAGTGCCTGAATGCATCCTCAGTGGACTGAACTAATCCATCCTCAACCCCTTTTCCCATTTTTGCACATGGGATCAGGGTGTGATCAATGGCCATTGACAATATCTGTACATTGAAAGTCGGTGAAGGAGTTGTCTGTTGGACTGTTGTCATATCCATTTTAGTCTAACTTATTCACTAATTTTCATACAGATGGAGATAGATTTTAACTCATCAAGCTAAAGCCCCTTTTAACAGTATTATTGCATGCGTATTCTTTGTTTATGCAAATAAGGGGATAAGTGAGTGAAGCTTTCCATCACTAGCCCCAAATCCAGCAACCAACTGAGTGCTTTTGATTACAGGCCCATATCTCTATGTCCACATTTAAGTAAGCTAGTAGGGAAAAAGTATATAATTGTATCTGACATTTTGTATAAGTACAGCATTCACTGTCATCATTAGCACAGATTCCTTAAGAGTAGAAGTACGCTGATAACCCTGTTGATGTTTACAGACAGTATTCTAACTCAGACCAACAAAAGAAATCTAGAGCACTCCTCGTTGACTGAGAGAAAAAAAAACACTGATATTAACTACAATCTCTTAGTAGTTTATCTAACGTTAAACATCTTTGGGTATCTCAGCTATTAATTGCTTTTCAAGCTATCTACTTCACAGAGCTTTAAGTGCTAGATATAATAATCCCAGATCGTCTACTCAGCTTCAGCAGTTCATCAGGGTTCAGTTCTAGGTGCCATCCTTTTAGCCTGAGTCATCTGATTCATCTCCTGATGATAGGTTGATCTTTAACAGTCCCCAAAGCAATCCATAGAAAACTCTCTATAGTTAACTTTGAATGTTAATAAAGATAACGTTGTATTCTTCAGCTAGCAATAATGACTTAGAAAATAGCTAGTGTTACAGTATTACTAATGTGCTACAGCAGTCATATCACTGAACAACTGTCTTCCTTTGGATACCTACGATTCACATAGTACTCCTGTCTTAATAAGATAGCCTATAATGATAACATAAAAACAAAAACTGACTCCACCTTTTATCATTGCATAGGGATATTCCGTTTCCTTACTCCTGACATCAGAGCAGCTATTGGCACAAAGATTTTGTAACCCCATCTATGGTATGGACCATTTCTATCATATGCTTTTAAGAGAAACCTATCAAATTCACAAACAATTTCCGACATGATTTGCTAATTTAAGCTAATTTATTCATCTCTCCCCCTTAATGAGCATCACTGATTGTCACTTCTACATGCTGACTTGCTTCCATTTCAGCAACATGCATGCTGAACTTCTATTAATGTTGTTGTGTCTTTCGGCTTTTCCCAGTTAGGGGTCGCCACAGTGGAACTTCGGTCCGCTAATGATTAGCAGTAGAGTTTTACATTTGCCGGGCCTAAAGCACAACCTTCAATGAAGGAACGCCCAGTCATGCATGCCGCCACACAGAAGATGCTCGAACTGAGAATCGAACGGGCAACGTCTAACTGTGAGGCGACAACGCTACCGCTTCTTCTATTAATACTCATTCAAAATGGACTACATTCATATTCACTACCAATATTAAAAAACAATATACTTAAAAAATCACTGAGATATCAGTTACATATTCCTGTTCAGTCTAGAACAATATTACAAACACCTAAAAAATAACACAAATTCAGTATAATACTTGCTTTCCACTCTTGATCGCAGCACTCATAACAAGCTCCTCTGTAATATCACAACGTTTAGATGAAACCTAACCAAGGATACTGAAGATTGAGTAACTTGTACTTGTATCTCACAACAAGACATTTACATCCTTGCAATAAATAATCACCCAATATCAGCCACTTTTCACTTATACTTTATGTTAATTATGTAAACTTGTAAATACTGTATACTAAACTCTCAGTTAACTGGAACTCAACCAGTACTCTCAAGCAACCGGCAAAAAAAAAAAATTGAAGAAATACAGTATATTTTTATGTGTTACACTTTGTTTCCTCCCTGCAGAAGCATGCCTTATGTTTTTAGAGTTTTAAAGTTTTAAAAAGGAAGCTAGGAATAAATTCCATCTCTCCCCAACCTGACAAGTCAAACAAAATAAATAATATAGGGTACAGTATTAGTCAGGCCTATTTTTATTAGTAACACTGAAGTGAGTAAAAGCTACAGTTATTCAGCATCTACCAATCTCCATGGGTGCTGGTTAACTGAGAGTTTTATACATATATATATATATATATATATATATATATATATATATATACATATATATATATATATATATATATGTGCTGTGGTAGCGTTGTCGCCTCACAATAAGACGCTGTCCAGTTCGATTCTCAGCTAGAGCATCTTCTGCATGGAGACATGCGTGAATGGGCATACCTTCATTGAAGCTTGTGCATCAGGGATGGTAACTCGGCACGTAAAAATCAACTACCAATCATAAGCGGACTGGAGTTCTGCTGTGGCGACCCCTAACCGGGAAAAGCCGAAAGACTCAACAACATATATATATATATATATATATATATATATATATATATATATACACACACATATAGAGAGAGATAGAGAGAGAGAGAGGGAGAGAGAGGGATTTATACACATTGTATACGTTTCTTTGATCTTTGCCTAATGTACTAGATATAGTATACATTCATCTACTGTTCTATCAAATTCTCACTTTTTGGACTGTACCTATTTCTTTCTTTGTTTTTTGTCCTGCAAACTTATGTTACTGTTTGATCTTTCACAGTTGTTTGTGTATCCCAGGCAGGTCCATTGAGAGTAGTCTACAGTTCAGGTTATCGTTCTTAAAATAACAAAATTAATTAATTAAATAAATGCCCCCCACCTGAAAAAAAGCTTACCACAAAAGTATGGCATCCATATCAAAGGTTATTCCAGCACATGCCCTAAGTCTATCAAACTCCTCAGTCACTTCACCATGAGCACAGACTCAATCTCTGCAATGTTACTGCTCTACCAAAGTGCTCCTTTAGATATATATATATATATATATATATATATATATATATATATATATATATCTTCTTCTGAGTGTTATGAATGTGCTTACAATTGTGAAAAGGCACATTTCCATGTGATATTGCACTATCTCCAATAATACATATTAGTTTTCCAGGATGTGGCACAAGAAATATACAACAGCAGTTGTGTGCATCACGGTTCTGTTATTTCTGTCTGGGTGCTCTGAGCACAGATTCTCAATACAAACCAGATGTATGCTTATTGAATGATAGCCATAGCTATTCACATATGGTTATACATCTTCTGAAAGGGTCTATGTTAAATGAAAGAATGATCAAAATGTCGAGAACAACATATTTGACACACTATGATCGTAAGTTCAAAATCTCGAACCCTCAAAAGCATGAAACTAACAAAATCGAAAGATTTTCTTTGTCCCACACCTCCCCTACACTAACATACAAAACACACATACAACCAATGTATACAAACCCCTACACACTGACATCATTCAAACACTAACACACCTACACAAACATACCTACTTTTAAAATAAAGTGGGGGTTTCACCCCCCGACACCCCCCGATGTGGGGGGGCTGTGCCCCCCACACACACCCTAACTAAATATTCCAACTACGAGATCGCTGTACATTGGGGAAAGGGCAATTTCCCAGTAATGCAACAAGTGATTACCGGGAAATTGCCCTTTCCCCAATGTTCAGAGATCTCGGAGTTGGTATATTAAACAAGGCAGCCTATGATGTCATCATTCCGAACAGTGTAGAGTCTCTACATCACACGCTACACTGACTGGGATGGCTGACCAAAACATTTCTGAACTCCAAATTTTGGCATTTGGAGTGTCTGATTTAATGAACGATCGATCAAATGTTGTCGAGTATGTTGTACTCGACATTTTGATCATTCGTTCATTTAACACAGACCTTTCTGAAATAGGTACTGAGCAGTGTGCATATGAGGGTGTGTGTGTGTGTGTGTGTGTGTGTGTGTATGTGTGTGTGTGTGTGTGTGTGTGTGTGTGTGTGTGTGTGTGTGTGTGTGTGTGTGTGTGTGAGATGGAATCAAAGCCATGCCTTTGGTGGATTGCAACTTGTGTGGTAGCATCCTGATATCTTCTGTTGGATGGAGTCTGAGGTAACTACAGGCAGATATGAGATTCTGCATGCTGATCACTGTGATATGCTTAAAGCATAAACGGGTAAGTGGTGAAAAAGTTTCACTGGGCAGAAGGGACAATGATTTAATGACTTTGCTGCTAAGTGGAATCATTAGTCATCCTCCACAAATGTGTCCATGCAGTTGTACGAGTATTAACATGTTGGCACTCTACTACTATCAGACTGTGTGTTCCTTCTAGCTTAGGACTGAATGCATGAGTCAAGGCTACAAATGTTGCTGTTGCCTTGGGTGGGGGATCGTGCTGCTTAACATGCCTGTTGTATTATTGCCATCATGAACGTGCTGATGATCGTGGCCAGCTTGTCATTCATTTGACTACTAGCCTTTTGTGCTTTCCACATGGTTCTTCACCAATATGGTGATGCCTAATGCTGTTTAGTAAACTGTTGTTCCCTAGTATGGTGCAGTCTTATATTGTTGAGTCTGTTGTATTATTCACAGGTATGTTGCACCCTAACCTTGTTTAGTATGCACTGTTGTTCACCAGTGTGATGCACTGTAATACTGTTTAGTAAGCATTGCTGTTCACCTCACTGAAACGGACAACTGGTGCCGTAGTCATGGCCTTAAACTAAATGCAAAAAAATGTATAGTCATCCCTTTTGGAAAAAACAAAGTACCCACAAATTATCACATAGACAGCAGCCCACTGAGTATGGAAAAAGTAATCAGAGACCTAGGGACCCAACTAGACAGTGACCTCTCATTTGACACCCACGTTGCCAAAGTGGTTAGAAAAACATTCTACCTTGCACACCTCATCATGAAGGGTTTCACATCCAGATCCAAGGATGTCATTGTACCCCTATATTCCTCCCTCATCAGACACATGATTGAGTACAATGCCCCATTTGGTATGTACCTCACCCGGCACTTGCAACAGCTGGAGAGACCACAAAAGTACCTCACCAAAAGGATCAAGGGTCTCCAACATATGTCTTATTCTGCCAGACTAAAGAAACTTCAGCTCTATTCAGTAGCATACCACCTGCTCAGAGGTGATCTCTGCCTGATGTACAAGGCCATGTCCAATCAGGATCTGATGGACATGCTCCACCTCAAAAAATCCAAATCCATCAGGACCACAAGAGCTAAAGACTTAAACCTCGGCACAAGTATGAATAGGACATGCTGGAGGGATAGATTCATAACCCAGAGGCTTCCCATGCTTTGGAACAGGATCCCAGTTCATATTAGGCAGAGCCCCTCACTAACTCTCTTCAAGAGAAATCTTGATGAGTGGATGGGAGATCGTAAGTTTACCCCAGGGGTCACATCTGTGTCACTGCTAGACAGGGGCACAGTAAACTAATTCTATTATATAAGGGGACCTTCACTGTGTCACTACTAGACAGAGGCACAGTATTCTAGATTTATTCTGTACATTTTTGTACCATTTCATGGGGTGGCAAAAGCCACATCACTATGGCTAGGCTTACAAATGCCCCAGGGCAGATAGCCTAGTACTATACTATGAAACTATGAAACCATTATGGTGCAGTCTAATAACATTTAGTATGCATTCATAGGTTCATAGGTTCATACTAGGCTATCTGCCCTAGGGCATTTATAAGCCTAGCCAGAGTGTGTTTGGCTTTCGGCACCCATTTTAAATTAATTCTGCTATGCCCTTTTTCGAGGTTAGTATACTGTGCCTCTGTCTAACAGTGACACAGAAGTGATATCCGGGGTAAACCTACGATCTCCCATCCACTCATCAAGATTCCTCTTGAAGAGAGTCAATGAGGGACTCTGCCTAACCTGGACTGGGATTTTATAGCAGAGTGAAGGGAGCCTCTGGGTTATGAATCTGTCCCTCCAGCATGTCCTATTTATTTCAGTGCTGAGGTTTAAGTCTCTCAAGCTCGATGGGATTTGGATTTTCCTGAGGTGCAGCATGTCCATTAATTCCGGGTTGGATATGGCTTTATACGTCAAGCACAGATCGCCTCTGAGCAGGCGGTATGCCACTGAGTAGAGCTGGAGTTTCTTTAACCGGGCAGCATATGGCATCTGTTTGAGCCCTTTGATCCTCTTGGTGAGGTACTTTTGGGATCTTTCCAGTTGCTACAGGTGTCTGGTAAGGTACATCCCAAAAGGGGCATTGTACTCAATTATGGGCCTGATGAGGGATGAGTAAAGAGGCACGATGACATCCCCTGATCTAGATGTGATTCCCTTCATGATTAGGTGGGCTATATAAAATGTTTTTCTAACCACTTTGGCCACGTGGTTGTCAAATGAGAGATTGCTATCAACTTGGATCCCCAGGTCCCTAATTACTTCTTCTGTACTTAATGGATTACCATCTATGTGGTAATTTGTGGGCACATTGTTTTTGCCAAAGGGGATGACTATACACTTTTTGGCGTTTAGCTTGAGGCCATGGCTCTGGCACCAGTTGTCTGTTTCTATGAGGCCCTTTTGGAGGATGCTTGTGTCGGCTGGAGAGTTGATTATGGCACCCAGTTTGCAGTCATCTGCGAACTTGGTCAGCCACAGTCCTTCCATGTTGGCCTATACCTCCGAGAAATATATACCGAACAAGAGGGGTCCCAGGACTGAGCCTTGTGGGACACCACTTGTAACTGGTTTGGAGTCTGACATGGCTCCAGCAATTCTAACCATGTGTGTTCTGTCCTTGAACCAGTTTGCAACCCATCTAGTATCATAGGGGTTTATATTTAAGCTGGTGAGCTTATCTATAATGCCTGAGAGGGGTATTGTATTGAAGGCTTTTGCGAGGTCCAGGTAGGCTGTGTGGACCACCTTCCCCTCGTCAATGGCCTTGGTGACTGTTTCAAAGAAATCAACCAGGTTTAAGAGGCAGGCTCTGCCCTTAACAAAGCCGAACTGGGTAGGATCCAGTGTCTGTAGGTCCCCAATATTTTTATTTATGAGGTCCATGATGATCCTTTCCATAACTTTGCAGACCAAGCTAGTCAGGCTTATTGGGTGATAGTTTCCAGGATCTATTGAGGCACCATCTTTGTGGAGAGGAACCACTGTTGCTGTACGCCAATCTTTGGGTACATATCCTGTAGTAAGGCTGAGAGTGAACAGTAGCTTTATGTTTGGGTTTAGCTCTTCTTGGAGTTCATGTAGGACGCAGCAAGGACACCGTCTGGTCCCATTGATGCTGTGTTTTTTGCTTTGGAGAGGGCGGCTCTTACCTGAGCATCTGAGATGTCGGGGGCAGCACTCTGCTGGGATAGATATTTGCCCTTTTGGTGGGGTGGGGGAGTTTGCACTGAACCTGTCAGCTAGGATGTTGGCAATGTCTGTGGGTTCGATGTATTTTTTGGCATTTTGGAGTAATTCTGAGCATATCTGTGAATTCCCACCCAGGTTCCTAACATAACTAAAGAAAGCCTTGTGATTATCCTTAGTGTCCTGTGCAATTTTTCTCTCGAAGCTGGCCTTAGACGATTTTGTGAGTGCCCATAGTTTTTTGCTAATACTGATCAGATGCCTTCCCTTTTGGGATTTTGCTCTATCATGTAGTAGCTTCCTCCTTCTATTGTATAGTTTGTTTATGGCTAGGGTCCACCAGACAGGATGTCTGCCTTTGGAGGATTGGGTCTTGGTTTTATTTGGGATTGAATGATCCATGCATTCCTGAAGGTGCTCATAGAATGCGTTTATAAAGGATTCTGCGGTCTGGGACGTATTTTCCACAGGCTCGGGGGCTTTGAAGGATTCCACCTCAGTTTTGAGGAGTGTGAAATTTGCTTTAGAGAAGTTTTTCACAGTGGTTTTCTGGGCAGGGGGTGGGGTCGGGATGTGAATATCCAGTGAGATTAGTTTATGGTCTGATCTTAACAGTGAGGGATACACTTCTGGTCTTGAGCACAGAGTCCCCATGTTGGTGATGATCTGGTCCAGTATGTTTCCCCCTCTTGTGGGAGTGGTCACAAGTTTTTCCATAGCATTTGAATTTATAAATTCTAGGAACCTTTGGGCTAGGGTGTTGGAGCTAGAGTAATGCTCCCAGTCTATGTTTGGGTAGTTGAAGTCGCCCAATATAATGGTGTTTGGAGAGACCTTCATATTTTCCAGCGTTCTCAGGAAGGCTGAGTGGGGTTTCTGGGTTTGGGAGGGTGGTCTGTAGCAGGCTATAAACTGGAAGGCAGTTTTACCCACTGTTAGTTGCACATGGATAGTCTCTGATGCTTCGTGCTGTGCCACCAACCTGGAGGTGTGGGTATATTTGATGAATATTGATACTCCCCCTCCTTTTGTGGTTCAGTCCAAGTTTTGGGGCCGAAAAGCATGGTATGAGGTATAACCTGGTAGTGCTGGGGTGCTCACGGGAGCCCTGAACCAGGTTTCTGTTGCACAGATATCGATGTTCTCCATGCTAAGGAGAGTTTCGAGTGCATGCATCTTGAGGTTTAGACTTCTGGCGTTGAGTAGCATTACTCTTAGTTTCTTATCCCTTGTGATACCTATGGAGGTGGGTTTGTCTTTTGATCCTTGCCTAAAAAAGGCACTATGGGGGAAGCAAGACCCTTTGCCAATATCCGAAAGCCCAGGGGTGACAGGTGCAAGCCGTCCCTAGCGAAGCATCATGGCTTGTCGAGCATGTCATCCCAGGCTGACAGGCATTGGATCCCCTTTGAATGACACCAATACTTAAGCCAATTCTTGAAATTGATCATCTTGTCTTCATACTGTGGCATCATTCTTGGTGAGGGTAAGATGCTACTCAAGGTCAGGGTCATACCAGCCTGGGCTACATGCTCAGAGAGCTCGTCTATGTCTTTTTCATGTAGTCCAGGGAGGTACATCTCAGGTCATTCACACCAGCATGTACAATGACTGAGTCATATTTGTACTTGCCTTGGAGTGATCTGAGTGCTTGTGTTATGTGGCGGATCCTAACGCCCGACAGGCAGCTCACCGTGACCTTCTCCTTGTTCAGCCTGGTGAGCAGGACATCAGTGTGCCTGACGATAGAGTCACCTATTACAAGTGCATCAGGTGTGTTGTTTAGCCTTAAGGGCTGTGACTATTTGGCACACTGGCTTTGTGAGCTATGTGTTGCACGTGTTTTGTTTTGGGGTAGCGGTTGCTTTGGTGTCTGCTTTGGAGGTCTCTGCTGCTTAGGCAGATTTTTATTTAGAGCCTCCGAGTATGTTTTTGTGTGTTAATGTGTTTGGTTTGCTGTCGTGGTAGGTCTATGTGAGACTGGAATTGTAGTGAATGTGGTTTCCTTCTCCTCCTGACTGGTTAGGCCAGTACTAAATTGAGAGAGCTTAGCCTCCAGTTTGGCTATATGGTTGCATCTCTCACATGTGTTGGAATTTGTTGGGAGGAGGAGAGGGTTGTCTCTGTACATGAGGCAGTTGTAACATTGCCTCAAGATTCCCAGATTCACCAGCTGGACCGGAGAGGAGATTGACGACTGACCTTTGGACATTCTAGAATAGTATTGGGAATTCCTTTATAATTGAAAATAAGGGCCAATGGGGAACAAGGTACTCAAGGGGAGTTTGTGAGGTTGTAGTGCTTTTAATTTTTTAGTGCTGACTTATATAATTGCTTTAGTGAGCAAGTGCCAGGTAACTTAAATGCAATGTGTTACAGGTAACTTAAAATGACAAACAGTAACTTTCTTTCAAGTGAAACAAGGAAATAAGTACAGTAAGCAATGCAGATATCAATAGAGATCCACAGAAGTGCTGAAAAGCCGTGTTTTAGGTGGAATTAGCGTTCCAGGGAAATAACAAGCAAACAAACAACAAGCATACAAACAAAGCTAGATTCAGCATGCCTGGATCTAGTCTATGCTACAGCAAACAAGATGTACCAATTTCAGTAAGAAACAGTTCAAATATGCAGGCACAATAAGCCTTTAACCAGAAATTCCCAGCTCAGAAGGGCAGAGTTCAGCCTCTCCTCCCACAAGAGTGCAGACCATGAACCTTCTTAATGTAAAATATCTGGCCTGAAGCCCAAGTGCTTAAACCAGAAATAATACACTTTTAGAATAACAGACACTGAGCTCTCAATCAGCAGTTCCCAGCTTAGAAGGATGTAAACTACCTGTCCTGCCACCACAGTGCAGGCCACAAACCTTCCTAATGTAAAACAACTGGTCTGAAGCCCAAGTGCTTAATCCAAAAGACTTAGAATGATAGCTACACTTTAATTGAGTTACTACCAAGCAGTAATAAATACAATTGAATATTTTAAAGAATGCCTGGATTAGTGCTCAAGTTATACAAACAAAGCTAGATTCAGCAGGCCTGGATCTAGTCTATGCTACAGCAAACAAGGTGTACCAATTTCAGTAAGAATCAGTTCAAATATGCAGGCACTATAAGCCTTTAACCAGAAATTCCCAGCTCAGAAGGGCAGAGTCCAGCCTCTCCTCCCACAAGAGTGCAGACCACACACCCTCTTAATGTAAAATAACTGGCCTGAAGCCCAAGTGCTTAAACCAGAATTAATACACTTTTAGAATAATAGACACTGAGCCCTCAATCAGCAGTTCCCAACTTAGAAGGATGTAAGCTACCTGTTCTGCCACTACAGTGCATACCACAAACCTTCTTAATGTAAAACAACTGGTTTGAATCCCAAGTGCTTAAACTAAAAGGCTTAGAATGAGTTACACCAAGCAGTAATAAATACAATTGAGTACTATTAAGATGACGCAAAAGCAAAATAAAGTAGGAAGAAACACAAATACAGTAAAAGCAGATACATTTTTTTTTTGAGTGAGCAAATGAGATGGGCCCAGGAGTTACAGGACAGAAACAAGTGCAAATGCAGGCCTTCAAATCAGAAAGTTGAGAGAGATGGAAGACCGCCCAAATGGCCAATAACTACAAATTCTGGGCCAGAACCACTCCTTATGTGGTAGACAGGTTACCTAATGCTTACCACTCCCACTGATAAGCTAGAAGGCTTCCCTCCAGCACAGAAAGGCTTGGGGGGCTCAGAAGCTTACAAACAGCCCTGGATATAGCAAATCTGTATCTGGAACACTAATTACAGGGAAGGTAGGAAACAGGCTTACCATTTTTTTTTTCAGAAAAGTAGCAAAAACAGTAGTAAAAACAATTCACATGCAGTGCAAGCTGGCACACTTGAGTATGTAGCAATATTAGTCCACACACAGTTTGAAAAAATGTAATTAAATTAAAAATGACTAAAAGCAAGTGCAGAAAGGGTTTATTAGGTAGAATGCGGTAAAGAGATGGGACTGGGGGAGTGTCCTAGATCAAATCTACAGTGGGGCGGGCACTGCAAAAGCCACCAAATTTAAACTACAACCAAGAACAGGGAGGGGGGGGGAAGACAGTTTCAACAGAGATGTGAGGAATCACAGTGCAAATTTATAAAACCAGAAAAATATATACTGATCTCTGTATATTTGCAGAACAGTAAGACAACAGATATCTAAGCAACAATTTAGCTCTATAATACAGAATAATACAGAAAAATATACTCAGCTCTATATATTTGCAGATAGTCTTGTAAGGCTCTCTGTCAGTGCACAGGTTCCAATTTAAATGCAGGCTGTTATTGCATTTGTTGCTCACCAGTATGGTGCTCTCTTATGCTATTATTATGTTTTGTTGTGTACCAATACGGTACACTGTAATGCAGTTTTCTATGTGATGTAATTTACCGGTATAGTGCATCCTGAGGCTGTTTTGTTTGTATTGTTTCCCACTGATAAGATACATTCTAATACATTTCATCCTGCATTGTTGTTTACCAGCATGGTATAATGAAAGAACCTCCAAATGTTGAGAAACTAAGCTACAGTGCATTTTCATTGCCAGTGTTCATCAGCAACGCAAAGTCTTGATGACAGAGAAGTGAGTGCCACTGCAATTGCAATTAAATGTAATTCATTGCTTTGTTTGAAATTGTTGCTCCTTACCATTCTGCAGAGCCAAAAAAAAAAAAAAATACAGCCTCTGCCTCAGTGGAACTAATATAGTCAAACAAAGAAATCAATACATAGGTGAAACCATGAATTACTACACACATAGAGCAATAAATAAAAACCTAAATAATTGGATAATAAATAATTTGCACAACTTTTAATAATAATGAAAGTGTTAAACATTTTCATATAATAACAGCACTTTAATTTCTTTGCAAACTGTTATAATTTCATAATTTGTATGGAACAGTTATAGCTGGTAAAAAAGAAAACTTTTTTGTACAATATTATTCACACGCAAAAGCATATGTAGAGTAAAAAAAAAAACCTTGTTCAGCATATATAGCAATGCCGTTCAATGAGAAATTTTATATTTTCAGTATGCAGTTCTGCACATTAAAACATTTATGCATTAAAAATAAATTAAAGGGAGTTTGAACAAACTTAAGAAATCACGCAAGAGAAAGTGAATTTTCACAATTTTCAATGTTAGCTTTGCAAAATTTTGATCCAAAATATTGATAGGTCAATGCAAAAGTAAATTTTGTTACTGAATTAAAGTAAGAATGTTTCAAAAGTAGTTTTAAAGACATATTTTGAAATCTCTTTGCAGTATCTCCTTCTTTGATCTCAGAAAGCAAATATATATATATATATATATATATATATATATATATATATATATATATATATATATTTTTTTTTCTTTTGTGAATCTTTCTCTTTCCTACCATGCAGACTATCAACTGATTAGCCCATCCCTCAGTTTCAATCAAACCATAATACCCTACATCATGTGATATATGGGCTTCATCTCTTCAATGGGAATTCACATCATGGTGTTTCTAGCAATAGGGAAATGCTAAAGACTACAGGAACCTGCAGAGAGGTCATCATTTGTGACAAGTCAGGCCCCAGTCACTGTGGTTAGCTATGTTAGTTATCCTGGGTGGAACAAAGGACTTATCAGAGCTGTACCTTATGGTGCATGTATATATCACAATCAGCATATGCAGAAACAGACAGACAAACACACGCATATGCAGCACATATACACAAACACATAAACCTGCAGGCACAAGTGTACACAACACAAGAACACACACACACACACACACACACACACACACACGCACACACACGCACACACACGCACACACACACACACACACACACACACACACACACACACACACACACACACACACACACACACACACACACACACACACACACACACACACACACACACCAATTTCCCAACTTCAATACAGTATATTGTTTTGCAGGCATGTGGTTAATGTTCTTTCCATAGTTTACCTCTTACAACATGTTAGCTTCATCAGGAGGCAAGGACATGGAAAGCTAGACCACCCCACTTCTCTACCACAGATGACTGAGTTGGCCTATTGCTGCCCCCTGGTAATACCCCACAATGGGATCCTACAGCACCTAGGCAACTATTTAAACCTAGGTTGGTTAGACCAGTAAAGAAGGGCTTAATCTTTCTGTTGCATGCCCACAGCCTTAAATTTCAGTCTTTAATGGTACTACTTGGGTTTGTAGTTAGTATATGACTATGATTGTACAATGTATAGGTTGTGGAACGGGGCATCTCTTTTTTAAACTCTAATATGGGCACAGTTTTATTTTCTTGGGGGGCCTTTCTTATTATGGCCTTCAGCTGATCTCATATGTGGTTCGTGAAACTGATTAAATGAGAAAATGATGCAGTGTTATAGTGCCCTGGGAAAAATAAGCATAATGTGGAGAAGCAGATCAGTGTCTTTAGACATTATATGAATTGCATTTAACACAACTGTAACTGATATAGAAGAATAACTGAAATATTAATCTACAGCAGCTCAGAATATTGACTTTTTGTGTAAGGAGCCAATTGAT
Organism: Protopterus annectens; assembly: GCF_019279795.1. Taxonomy (NCBI): domain Eukaryota; kingdom Metazoa; phylum Chordata; order Ceratodontiformes; family Protopteridae; genus Protopterus; species Protopterus annectens. The sequence goes on along the minus strand of NC_056727.1, from coordinate 47,886,764 downwards.
TTTAAAAGTATATCAACATGAACGCACGAGGAGCTTCTAAGGAATTATTGATGCAGACATGCTCACAAGCAAATGAATACTATTAAGAAACTAATAAGCCTTTCTATTTTTATTTTCTAATTTTTATTTTGAACACACCTGCTTTTGGAACTATTTCTTGACAGAGATAGCTTAGCTACATTATTATTTCACCTGTCCTGTTATTCTGTTTGACAATTCATCGACATTTATTAGCTCTCAGAATTTAACATGCCACACTTTCTGTTACACATTCTAATTAGGTATTTCCTACTTAATATTCATTCATGAACATTCATTCATTCGTACATTAATTCATTTCTGACGGGTTACAAAACATGTAAAAATGCATTCTCTGTGATTTTACTTTGGTATGACTGAAACTACCTACTGTGATGGAAAACTGTATACAAAACATGAAATGAAGTAATTTCTTTGCTGTTTTATTTCATTTGCAGAGCTAAATTGCAAATTCTACTGCTGTCTAATTATGCAAATTTCTCATAACTGCACTTTTTTCTTCTGAGAGAAGTGAATTTCTGCATTTCTGAGAGACAGACTGAGCATGGTGTTTTTCACTGGAGTTTGTCACTGGTTGCAGAACTAAAATAACTTTTTTTTAAATTTCTGAATGTTGCAAGGTTTGGGACAGATTTCTGGTCAGCTGTTCACAGATGTGCAATGAGCTATCAGTGATAGTTCTTCTTGCAAGAAAACAAACTCATGTGAATGAAAACTGATCTATAAACATCAAAGGAAGTGACCTGTTTGCTGATTATTCTGGTTTGTAGAGAGAAGCTATAAATTGTTCTGCTGCTCAAATCTAATTTAGACCAGTTGCTAAGAGCTGTACTTTTATCTAGAAGGGGCAAGCCTGTAGTTCTGGCAAAGAGCAGAGCCAGAACCAAGTTGAGGATCTGGTTTGGCTCTCAGAGCCCAATAATAGCTGAGTCAGTGCCAGAAATGAAACATGGTGTGTGTGTGTGCATGTGTGTGCGTGTGTGTGTGTGTGTGTGTGTGTGTGTGTGTGTGTGTGTGTGTGTGTGTGTGTTAAATGCAGCATATGCAATGTTTGAAATTTCATTATGAAACTTACATGGAGTAACAGGATATAATGTCCTTTCTAATCCCTCCTAAACGTGGTGATTTTGGGAGAAAAAGTGTTGGATTACACTTCTTAAATAATAATAATATTTAGAGCTGTAACTTCATAGAACAACTATGTGCACTTTTAACTTCAGAAAAAATATTGACCTACATTATATGACTTCAGGGAAAAAACATCTACTGTTTGTACACTTCTTTAATTCCAGGGTGGGGGGGGTGCTTCTATATGCAATTTAGTTTAGGGAAAAATATCTACATACACTTGTTTTATGTCAGAAAAAAATGCAGAAATGTGCAGTTTAACTTCAGAAAATCAAAGAATCTAAGCACACATCACACAACTATTATTTCTCATTAATGGATAAAGCAACTCACCAAAACGAGTGTTTAGCACAACCATTCTGCTCAATAACATAAGCATTTATAGTCTCCATGAGACCTTGTGACCTTGTAAAGGATAAACTGCAATGTTACTTTATCTTTTTAAGAAAGCAAAGGGATAAATACTTCATAGGTTCATAGATAAGTACTTGGCTAACTGCTTTTACGGGCCATTTTAAGCCTAGCCAACTACCCCATGTGAGAAATAAACCCAGCACTTTGTGTCTATAAGGTAAACACATTAACCATTATACAAACCTCTCTCCCCAAAATTGCCTTCAAACTGATAGCTGAAGGAAGAAAGCAATAGATAGGCTATGCTGTCATGAGTGCACTGGCACACATAAGTTGACTGCTGTGAGATTAGAACCCAGGCATCTCTAGTTATATAAGCCAGAAAACACAAGTGCTTAACAATAGCACCAATGCAGATGCATTGCATCCAATGCTTCTTCTCCAGAAGCATGCAAAAATGTAGCACACTATACCTTTTCAAGTTTCAACTATTCTGTTTGCAGTGTGGAATAAAGAGTTACTAATTTTCTGCTAAATGTTTGTGTAGAAAAGAAATCATGGTAGATACACATTGTCTGTATCTCTTTTTACAAGTTTTAAATTAACAGCTCCAAAGACAAACACTTGAAATTGTACTGTCATAATACAGAGCTCAGCTCTGGTATATAAACTATGAGAATAATAACACTCAGCTATCCAGAATTTTTTGGAATGTCCCACATTTTGCCTTATAACTTGCCCTGCCCCAATAAAAAGTTTAATTTTCTGGTGAACCACTGAGACACGGTCAGTAATGATAGATATTAGAGTTTCATACTTCTTATTCTTCAGAAAATGCATGAGGATGTAAAATATGCTGTTCCATTAACTTTTTAACATTTAAAGTAAATTAGAGTGGCATTTGTTAAAATTTTCCAGACTTTGGCCCTTTTTCTGTTCTCATTATTTTTGACTTAGTCAGGAATAATTGAGCATAGAGAACATCAATCTCGCTGGCATTAAAAAAATCCTGTATGCAGCTTGTCCAATGTCTCCTACTAACATAAGTTGCAGACTTATTTTAAATAAATAGTCCTTACCCATAAGCAGTCCTGATCTCCAAAAAGGAAAAAGAGAAAATCCACACACAGCAGAACTAGTATATAGACTTCTCTACAAAACTCTGAGAATGTTCCTTAGACCATGCTATCCTACATGATCTTCAGCCAGGGAAATAGAAGCTTCTCCCAGTAGCTATCAGGGAACTCCTTCAAAACAATCTATTGATCTTTTGGTAAAGAAGCTCCCAGATGAAATGTTGTTGTACAAAATGATGAGAAAAATAGGATTTTTTAGCTGGAGACTGTATTCATAAAATTGCATATCAGTCAGCACTATGTACCACCCCCACTGGCTGCTTAACCAATCATAAAATTTTATTTGAAGACATGACATGCAGGCTTTGACTGCTCTCTATTGTCTGGTATATAAACAACAACTTATGATTGGATAAAGAGCTAGTGGTAGAGGCACACTGGGGTACTTTGTGCCAGCAAAAAAATTAGCAAACAAAAAGAAAAAGTCAACACAATGATAAAGCCACCACCAAAACTTCAGCCAGTAAGAATAGTAATATAAGCGTACTAGTCTAGTATGAAAGCAGGGGAAATCGAGACTGGCTTAGGTTAGTTCTGGCTCATCTACCTCTACACTTCTCTTACGAGAGAAAGGAATTGCTGCATGTTTAAGACATAGGATGAGACTGAACATTTTGCAATGCAGTTTGTGACTGGCTACAAGCCTTTAAATTAGCTTTCTTTAAATGATTGAGCATTGCATATCATGGTAATATTATTTATTTATTGCCATTCTTTACCAGGAAAGTCCAACTGGGCTTAGGACTCATTTCCTGTCGAGGTCAGTGGTGACACAATAAACTTGGGAGGGTGGCCTAATGGTTGAGGTGTTTGCCTTACAAACACAAGGTACAGGGTTTGAATCTCACAGGGGATAATTGGCTAGGCTTAAAATGGCTCGCAAGGGCAGTTAGCCTAGTACTAACCTATGAACCTAAAAGCTCCAGTACAATACAATATAATTAAATATGGACAATGACAACTAACATAGATACTCTGTTCTTAAGCATGGGAAGTGGCAGTTTTATACATTACTTACATACACATGAGGTCAAGAAATACAAACAGGTATAATCATACAATGGCATTTGTTCATTCAATTCTTGGTAAAGTATTCAGGCATATTGTAGGTTGTAATTTTTTGCAGTTACTTTTTCTCAAAGGGATAAACAGCTTGGCAAAGAGAGCAGTTGGAGGAGATAAGAATTGTGTATTCAGGTGTACAGAATTTGCTGCATGATTTGTTGAGTAGGTGTGTTTTTAATTGAAACTTGAAAGATTTCAGTAATGTTTTTTGTCTAACTGTTAGGTGGAAGGAGTTCCAGGTTATGGGCACTATGTCAGAATATATAGAGCAGCCAGCTGAGCAGGTTTGAACATAAGTAGCAAAGTTTTGTCAGAAGAATGTGGAGTAATTGTTGGTTAGTAAGATTGTATTGGGTTTTTTTAGGGAAGGATAATCATTATTTTATATATAAGTAGATTATCACAGTAAGGAGTTGAGAGTATATGAGTTGGCAAGATAGATCAAGTCACTGGTGGTATTTGAGTGTTAGGCAGCAGTGTGATCTATGGGAGAGGCTGACTGTAAATTTTGTGACCATGTTGTAGCACTGTTTGAGCTTGTTTAGATACATTTGTTGGATGTTAATAAATATTGGTACAGCATAGAGAAGGGTGGGTAGGAAGAGTGTTGTGGAGATATGAGATCTCACTGTATTAGATTTGGTTTGGCTTTATAGAGAGCGCCAAGTTTTTTGTGACTTTTTTTTTAATTATGTGATCTATGTAGACATTGAATTTTAGGACTTCATCTATATGAACATCTAGTAGTTTGTTATGGATGACAAGTTGTATGTTGGTGTTGTTAGAGGAGGTAACAGAGAAGGATGACTTTTTATTGCAAGTTGTTTTGTAGCAAAGAGAAGTAATTTTGATTTGTTTGGGTTGAGGAATAGTTGGTTAGAGTTCAGCCCATTTTCTACTGAGAAGGAAGATTCTTTAGTGAACTGCTATAGGTAGTCAAGGTGTTTTGCTGAGCAGATGATGGTTGAGTCATCTGCGTACTGTACTAGGGTGTCATTCTTATTTGTTAGGGCAAGGTTATTAACCAATATGCGAAACAGGACAGGACCATATATAGATCCATGTGAAGCTCCAACTGATATTGGGACAAATGGTGAAATCAGTTAGCCATTTCACTGCATAATGGCAATTAGCAAGGTAGCTGAAAAAACAGGAGAGGGTGGGGTTATCAATGCCGAGGTTAGAGAGTTTTTGTAAGAGAATGGTGTGGAAGACAGTGTAAAAAGTTTTAGAGACATTAAAAAGATGACCGATACTGTTGCCTTCATATGTTTGTATTGATTGCATTAGCTTATTACAGCTGAGTGTGCCTCCAGGCATTTCTGCAGTTACTGCCTACTGATGCCTCTAGGCATCAAATATTGCTTCTTCATATTTGTTTCAGCAGTTCCCAAACCATGCTATGTACAAGGTATCAGAAGACTTCATCTTAAAGCATACATGATGGCAAACACAAATGTATTGATATTTGACATCGTCTAAAGTAGGTAAAGGAATATTGAATATTATACCATGACCCCCCCCCAAAACGTGCACGCTGATTGGCCAGCGTGCCCATTGTAAATCGAGATATACTAATGGAAAAAGGTCCGGTTGCCCGGACTTTTTTCCATTAGTATAACTCGGTTTTTAAAACACTGTCTCGCTATGTTAAAAGGGTTTAACATAGCGAGACAGCTTTAAAATAAGCAAGGGAGATCTCCGCTGCTTATTTTAAAGCTGTCTCTATGTTAAACCCATTTAACATAGCGAGACAGTGTTTAAAAGCAACGGAGAAAGCAAGATCTCCGTTGCTTTTTTAGTGTCTCGCTATGTTAAATGAGTTAAACATAGCGAAACAGTTTAAAATAAGCAACGAGATGTCCGTTGCTTATTTTAAAACTGTCTCGCCATGTTAAACTCATTTAACATAGCGAGACACTAAAAGCAACAGAGATCTTGCTTTCTCCGTTGCTTTTGACACTCTGATGTACTGTGCAGGCGCGGTACATCAGAACTGCCGCGGATGCCTGAGATCTGGGGAAGGGCAGTAAGCAGGCATTATACTATGACATTATTTAAGAAAAGTAACAGTTTCTTTTCTTAAATAATGTCATATAATAGCAATAACCACTTCTGGGTGTGGGTAATGCTAAATTTACCCACGGTTGGCTTTGTTTGGTCCTCGGGCCTCGGGACCAAACCACGCCAACCGTGTAATTATTACCCACACCCAGGCGTGGGTTATTGCTATATTATTTGTATACTGTTTATTTGTATTGTAATAATGTTCATATTTCTCTAAATATCTCAGTATGCAGGTAACACTGACAGAACTTCGTAGACTCATATGAAAATAAACAGCTGTATGAAGAAAAGCATGTTGGCAGTGTGTGTCTTGCTTGAATGGTTACTTATATATCATGAGCTGCTTATAAAGAATTACAAACTTAATAGTCACTGCCTTTATTTTGACTTATAAAGTCCAGTTTAAAGCACCAAAGTGAATGAATGCCACTAAAGTGAATATTAATTTATCCTGAATAGTTTGCCATTTACATTTTTCTAGTAACATTATGGTTCCAGAGATATGAATATTAGTTTGAAATGTAAGGTGATAACTTAATTTCTTTAAATGTTCAAGCCACACCCACTGGGAGTTAACAGTGCACACTCGGGGGGGTGTGGCTAGGATGCTGAACTGATAGCTGCACTTCATTTCAGCTCTCTTACCTCAATACAATTCCTGACAGGAATTTTACAAAATAATATTTAATTTGAAGAAATTTTTATTACTAACTTATTTCTAATAACTCTGAGCATCTATAAGAAAAATTTTATTGTCAGAACTTGAATAATTCCTGTCAAATTAATTACTGGAAAATCAGCACCAATATCAGCTTTACAGCATGAGTCATCTAAGGAATACAGCACAAGACTCTTCTCTCAAAAAAGACCTGCAGTCTCTCATTACAAATATACAGGAACTTACAATAAAAATCGACAAGATGGACAATAAAATAGATACTTTTAAAGAAAAGTGCTCACAACAACTGGAACAGCTTCAAGAAATGTTTACACAGCAGAAAGGACAGATATCACTTATTGAACAGTCATTAAGTGACATTGACACTAGAGTCCAAATAGAAGAACAACAAACTGAATTCTTACTTCAACAGAATACATATTTACTAGAAAAGCTTGATGATATGGAAAACCGAACAAGAAGAAATAATATTAGAATATATGGTCTACCAGAAAAATCTGAAGGGGACAATATGATAAACTTTCTTACCACCTGGATACCAGATGTAACAAAATACCTGAAGCTCTTTCATATGGTATAGAACGGCATAGATCACTAGCAGCTTCTGGAAATGCTTCTTCTCCGGTAAGAACAAGCTGAGATCTATAATTGTGAGACTTTTTCTACACAAGATAAAGATCTTATATTAAGAAATGCTTGGGCAAATTCTCCCATCAAATACAATGATTCATTAATAAGATTTGACAATGATTATTCTACAAAGGTTGTTTCAAAAGAAAAGAATTTCTACCAATAAAAACCTTGAAGAAAAAGCAATTGAAAGTCCATCTTTTATTTCCAGCAAGACTGAAAGTTTTTCTACCAAATGGAATAAAAATCTTTGAAACAGTAGATTCAGCAATAAAATACCTTACCAACAACAACATCCTAACACATGAAGAATCTATGGACTGGACAATAAGTACACCAGAGAAATGCTGAAGTAAATAATTGGAAAACTGTTGAGCAAAAGAAAAAAATTAAAGGACAAATAATCTTACATATGTTATATTCTGTAAAAATCTAAATAATAATACTAACAACAAAAGAAAAGTTCTTACTGTCTTCAAGTTACACCAAAACAGGTACTGTTTTCAATTATATTTTAAATGTAAAAATTAGCATAAATGTAAATACATTTATCTCAAATCACATCAATATACTAAGCATAATTTAAACATTACTCTATTTTTCATTATTATCCATCTATTATTTTCATATTCTTAATTAGAGTAATCAATGCATAATAATGTTCCCAAATAGTTTATTTATTTATTTATTTTCTCTCTTTGTGTTTTGTTGTTGTTATATTTCTCTTCTTTTTATTAAATCTTCATTAACTTATAATACTTTAATTAGTATATGGTTATATTGCTTAATAGGTATAGTAATGGCTGCTATATAACTTATTATTAGTTACATCCCTGATAGTATTACTTTTTATAAGTTAAAAGTGTCCCTGTTTGGATAAACGCTAATGCTGGGTAGAAATGTGTTGCTTTTGAAATGAAGTATTTCAGTTAGGATGTATCATAAGACTACTTTAAATAAGCTTAAAAGATGTTCTGCCTTTGACCCATATGCACATACTGATATAGTCCAGTGAAAAAATATGTTTTAAGTGATATTTTGAGGCTATAAGTCATGTGTGTTGTGGCTCCAGACATCCGGAGTTGAAAGATGCTTGTGACTAGCTTAGATATCCTGTTGTCTTTTCTTTTGTAGAGAAATAAGGCATAGCATGTTTAAAATGCAAAGTTTGACAGTTGTGAACACTACTCCGTAAACTAGAGTGCTTATGCACACTACATGAGTTTGTCACCAAATAAGAGGAGGGAAAAGAAAAAAGAAAAAACACATACCTTTTCCCTGCTTGGTTCTCGAGACAATTTAACAGCCACAAACATCACTAGAAACTTGAGTTACTTATTGCTGCATTTACTTGTGTACACCATCCCCTGACTCTTTCTAATTGACGTCTAGTCAGAAAATAAGCTAGGTTCACATTTAAAGATACAGAAACCTAAATTCCTTCTAAGGAAACATAAATAATATAAAAGGTTCATATAAATATACACAGATATTTATTTTTGAAGCACTTTCAGTTTATGGCTACTGATGTCTTCTAGCACCTTGATAGATAAGGACATATATCTGCTTGTCTTTCTATCAGTTTAGATTTCCAGACATTTTAGCTATCCCTTACTATGTTTTATACAGCAGAGTTTAAAAAGCAGAAATTAATCATCAGCAAATAAAATCACTGCTCTTTTACAAATTCTCTAAAGAAACTAGTAAATGTCAAGCAACTGACAGGTTTGTTTTGGGGAGGGTTGCCATTTTCCACGCTGGTGCTCCTGCAGAATACTAATGATGTCCTGCTGCCAAGGTATGCCCTCGGGTGGGCAGGTGGGATGCAACAAGAAGGTTGGATGTGCATTTGGCAAATCAAACATTTAGATGGCGTTATGGTATACTAGATGGAGAAAGTGGAAGCAATGATTGTATAGGCAACTATAATGAGTAACATAACAACAGTGGATTTGACCCGGTGTGTCAATTATACAATGTTTATATCCCATGTGGCTTTGGGCTTTGTCGAAGCATCTGTGTTCTACACACATATTGTGTTGGATCTGATTTGAGTGGAAGGGGGAGAGGCTTAGCCCACACCCTAATTTGTTACTGGGTTGCCATGCATTATGGGCATGCATTGTGGCAGGTACTCAACGGGCTATCCATCCTTAGATGGCTCATGCTGTTCCCGTTTGCTCATCTGAATGGTGACTGCAGCTGTGCTCTTCTTGTTATGTTGCCTGGCTTTGGCTTCACCCTTCTTATAATATTGTCTGGCTTTTTACATTATCAAGAATGACACAATACTAGTGTATGTGGGTATATCATGTTACTGTTAGTGTGGACAAGGATGCTTGACAATGCAACTATGATTCTTGGACCTTTCTGCAGACGGGTGTGTTGTCTGGCAGTTGAGAGCCTGGTTGTTCCTGATCAGCGGACCTGTATTTTTGTGTTTCAATGTGACTGCATGAAAGGATGCCAGTATTGGTCTGCAAGTTTGGTGGGCAGTAGATTCGTTGGGGATTGATTTGAGGAGACACTTGTATTATGGCTGGGGCACTTGACATTTGATAAATGTATCCTCTCAATGATGCGTTCTGTCTGGTCATTGGCTGTAAAACAGCTTTTCTGAGAAATATTGTTGTGGTGCCAGTTAATGATTTGGATTAAATGTTTCTATATACAGTCGTGAAGCAATTGCCAGGATAAAATGGTACTCTTGCAGTGCATGGATCATCGTGGCTGTCCTCCGATGTTGGAGGAAAAACAAGCTGCTTGGGCACCTTTTGATGTGGTAAAGGTGTTACCCCATGGTTTGAATACGTTTTGTCTCTTTGCTGCAAAATGGGTTGGGAATTTTGGCCTGTAATATTTTCAGACATGGTGGTTTGAATCTTGGCAGCTTCCATTGTTTTGATGTGTTCTCCAGTATACTTTTGTTCAGTCATAGGATTGAATTACTGGTGTTGAGTAGGTCAGGATTGTATCTCCAGCACTTGTTGTCAGCAGATAGACTCACTGGTTGGGTGTCAGTCTAAGCTGTGGGAGTTGATGTGTGATATACATAGATGTTTGCTTTGAGGGTGTGGTCAAGTGCGCTGCAGTTTTACCTCTGTACTGTGTCAGTTTTCATTGTGCAGGGTCCCTCTGAGGGTTGATGGAAGTGTTGGCAACAAGACACTCAATCAGGTAACAACATTATGAGTGGTCTCTTGGATAAGGGAGCTGTCTAAATTGTGATCTTGTTGTCTCCAGCCATGGGAATTGTCATTGAAAAGCTGAAAAATGCAATCAGAGGAACATATTTAATGTCTACTAAAGAAATATTAATATACTTATACATTGTATCGCATTTCAGTTTATGTTAAACATGAAATATGATGTGGTTTCAGAACTATTCATGTTTTTATTCCAATATGACTTTGCAAATATTAATTTAAACACTGGTTTCGGACTTGAGTAGTCTAAAACAATTGCACAACAATGGTACTGTATTATACAGTAATGTCAGTAAATAGTTTTCAACAGATGTATGAAATATACAGTTATAGATTTTAACATGATGTTTATTAATACCCTAAATTATTTTGAAATGATACTACCTTAATCTAAATATTTGTACCTTTTTGAAACCTGCTTAGAAGTATTATTGAATTACAATAAGATGAGTAAAGAATATATGTATATATTTTAACTGATTAGATTATCTTAATATATTATTCAATTATCTTTATTTAAAACTAAGAGGATAAGAGAAACTGATCCAAATATTATTTGTGAGGGTAGAAAGTTTGTTTGGTTAGATTCACTAACCAAACGAAGAGGTATATTACCTCATAGCAATAGGGAATGGTTTTTAAGGTTAAGAATTACAAGTTTGGAAGTTCTTTGTTTTTTTTTTTATTCTATCACTTTGGTGTCACTCAGAAACATGCAAAAATCATACAAGAAAAACTTTTTGAATTCTGTATCCAAGATGGAACTAAGAATAAACAATATTTACATAAACTTACACATAAAACAAACTCAAAACTAGGAAATGAAATGCTTATCCATAAATGTTAATGGTCTAAATAATAGTAATAAAAGGAGAAGCCTATTCAAGTACATAAACTTACATAAACCACAAATAGTCTTTTACAAGAGACACACTTATTAGATAGAGATATAAACAACTTAAATATTAATAATTACACAGTACTAATAAACTCTCAATACAAAACAAAAAAAAGAGGAGTAGCTATACTACTTCACAACTCAACTATAACACCTAAAATAATTACTACTCATCAAGATACATCAGGTATGTTTTGTCTAGTTTCAATAGAGTTAAATAAGAGAATCTATACGTTAGTAAATCTATATTGGATCCCAGGACTAGGATTAAAAACAGTTAAACAGCATTTTGAAGAGATAATTCATTTAACTAAGGGTAGCCTGATATTGGCAGGAGACTTCAACTGTATAATGAATGAAAAAGATACAGATTCTAAATCCAAAAGAAGAAAACAACCCATCTCTAAAGCACTATCAAAATTTATAGATACATTGTATTTAAAAGATATAAATGAATTTGCAGAACCAGACTCACTAATCTTCACATTTTATTCTCATAGATATAAAACTAACTCTAGAATTGATAGAATATATGTTGCCAATGACCTAATAACAAAAATTGACAAAGTCAAAATCATAAATTGTCCTTTATCTGATCATAATGCCATAGTCTTTGAGATAGAGCGTACACCATTTTATTCAAATCCCATTACTAGGATACCTCCCTATATCACAAAATTGAGAGATTTCAACGAATTTTATGAAGAAACAATCAAAAACTTTCTAGAAATAAATTACACAGAAGATATTTCAGAAATATATGTCTGGGATTCATTAAAAGCAGTTACATATGGGAAGATATTATCCTGGTACATAAATAAAAGGAAGTTATGGAATAAAGGTATGCTAGACTTACAAAACAAAGCAGATAAAGTGAAACTGGAAATACAAAAGGGTAATGCTACTCAAGTTCAAGAACTTACACAAATCAATAAGAAGTATACAGAATTGCTACACCATAAGATTATGATTAACTTAGAAAAGATAAAAATAAACTCATACTCTACTAATTCAGCACACCTGAGATAGTTAACTAATAGAACAAAAAAAATAATTAAATCTAAGCAAATAAAAGAAATATTTATTCCCAATACTAACAAAAGAGTTATGGAACTAAATGATATTTTAGAAGCATTCAGACTCCAATTTAACATTGATAATTCCATAAATACTCAAGATACACCTACTAAGGATATAAAAAATACTTAGAAAACAATATTCATATTAAATTAACACAAGAACAAATAGACATTATAAACAAACCAATCAATATGACAGAATTAAAATCACAAATTAAAAGCTCAAGACAAATAAAGCACCTGGCCAGACAATATGCTACCAGAAATGTATAAATTAATACCCAATCAAGCCATATCTTTATTATTAAAAGTATATGATATAGCCAATAAAGATTTGAATATACCACCCTCTTGGAAATATTCATTGATATCCCCAATTATCAAACCAGATAAAGATGAGAAACAGTGTTCCTCATATAGGCCAATATCATTACTCAATATAGACTACAAGATGTTTATGGCTATATACGCAGATAGGATCAAACACTTTCTTCCTTTCTTAATTCACAAAGATCAAACAGGTTTTATTAAAGGAAGAAATACTTCAGATAATATTAAAAGAATACTAACATTAATAGATTATAGCAAACATAAAGTCCTAAATTTAAATGTAATCTCATTAGATATTAATAAAGCTTTTGATTCGGTTAATTGGAACTTTCTTTCACTAGTTTTAAAAGAATATAACTTTCCTTCTAATTTTAATAATCTTATCCAAATACTATATGAAAAATCTACTGCATATGTTAAACTGGGATCATATAGATCAGGCCCTATAACAATAAAAAAGGGAACTAAACAAGGTTGCCCTTTATCACCATTTTTATTTGCATTACTCATAGAACCCTTTGCAAATCAAATCAGATCAAACAATAACATAAAGGGCATTTGTTTTAATAAAATGTTAAACCTTAAAATCCAACTCTTTGCTGATGACATACTATTAACTCTCTCAGATGCAAATGAGTCTTTGAATGCTCTATTTAACTCCATGAATACATTTCAAAATATTTAAGGCTTAAAATTTAATGAAAACAAAACTAAAATTATGCCCTGTAATTGTAAAAAAAAAATAATATAAACAAAAGATTTTCCAAATATATAGTAACAGAAAGTAAATTATTATATCTGGGAATAAATCTACTCAATGAATTAACAGATTCTCTAATGTTTAACTATAATAAAATACTAGACAAAATAGAACAAACAACTGGTTACTGGAATAAATATATCTTTTCAACAGCAGACAGATTATATCTTATTAAAATAATCATATTTCCCAAAATATTATACTTAATACAAAATTTTTCATTGCCACCTCCCAAATATATTATTCAAAGATACAATAAACTAGTTTTAAATTTTCTATGGTTTCCAAATAAACCCCGTATAGCCTTAAATAAACATTTGCCAGATTGGGAAGATGGTGGAATTAATTTACCGGATATTGATTTATATATTACCTCATCTGTTATTAAAAACATAACACTGTGGTTAAATAATTCATACACACCTATATGGAAACAAGCCCATGAGCAGATTTACATAGAAATCAATTATAATCACATACAAGACAACTTAACAGTAATACCATCACCCCTTATATGGATGTTAAAAGATTATTTTTAGGAAAAGGAATAATATTAATAAATTGCCATCAAACTATGTAAGTTCTACACTTTCAGTGTTCAGAACATATATAAACAAAATACCAAATATTAATTCTTGGATTTTTCTTATTTTCCCTATAGCTTTTACACCAAATATTCTAGATACATTCCAAATATCTAAAATAAATATACTTAAAGAAGAAACATTACTCTTTTGGCATCAACTTATAGAGAAAGGGAAAATTCTAACAAAGGAACAGATAATTTATAATTATAATATAAATAAAGACAATTGGCTGTTTTTACAAAATCTAAGGCATTTTCTTATAAATAAAATAGAACAAATGCAACCTTCAGTTAGACATGAAGCTCCAAAACTCATTGAATACCTTATTCTTATCACAAAACAGCCTTATCAGGGTACAGGTTATTTGTCTAATATCTATAAAATTGTTAAAAAAAAAAAAAAAAAAAACTATCATGAAAAATCATACTGGGATTATTATACTTTAATAAACAACCATCCTCCAGTTGAAGAAGAAAAAAGTAATATTCTAAAATCTTCCAAATTTTCTACATTATCAAAATACTGGCAATTATTCACTTGGAGATATCTACACAGAAGTTTCTATACACCACATAGGTTAGCCAAAATGTATTCTATTGAAGATCAATGTTGGAGATGCCATATCAAGATAAAAGCAGATTGGCAGCATGTTTTTTATGAATTTATATGTCTCAATATGTACTGGAAATCCATTAATTATTTTTTTCAGACTGTTTATAATGATAATTTTCAATTAACAAAGTCTTTAATTTTATTCAACTCTCCTATTCCAAACTGTGTACCAAAAAAAGACACTAAAATCCTATGGTCACTATTGGAAATTTCACGTAAAATTATAACTATACACTGGAAAAATGAAGCTTCGCCTACGTTCAAGGAATTTGAGACTTTAACAACAACAGTTGCTTACATGGAAATATTAACAGTGAAGAACAGAACTAAAATATCTACTTCTTACTATTAGTCTTGGATGAAAGTACTGGAAATACTTGAAAATATCGAAGAAGATATATCATCTTATGTTTCTAACTCTATATAATATAGAATTTCAATGTTATTTGCATAGACACCAATGTAAATAGTTATATAATGGTTTGAAGTTAGTAATGTTTTAGAATTGTAAATATTTTATTTATCTTTATTTCATGTAATGTTTAAGACATCTTATTTGAAATAATAAAAAAAATATTTAGTGAACAGTGCACACTCAAGAGTACTGTACTGAAGGGGGTGAGTTAATGTTGCAAAGGAGAATCATGAAGGGTGTATGGTGGTGACAGAAACCATGCTGTGAGGGAGACAGAAGTATTTGTAGGTAATATATTAACTCATTGGGACTGAATGCATTTTCAGGTAACTTGGATAAAGTGGAGAGAATGGTGATGGACCTAAAATTAGTGGTCTCAGTTGATTGACTACCTTTATGGAACAGGAGGATGTAGCATTTTTTTCCTTGGAGTGGTACATAAGATTCATTGATAGAACAGTTAAGCAATGTGGAGACAGGGCAGGCTATGACATTTAGTTCAAGTTTTAGATATTCACCTGGTAGGTTATCAGATGCTAGGGAGGTGAGTTTTCATTTGAAAAAAAGTTATTTAATGGCAGAGGTGGGGACTGATTGGAGGACCATGGCACATAGTTTAAGGGGTTGGAATTTGCTGTGGTTATTGTCTTGGTTGTTGCTATTGAGTAAGGCTGAAACTGAACTAATAACATTGGTGTTAAATGCATAGGTTATGTTTGTGGTGTTGTTTGATTTGATTTTTGGTGAGGGTTATGATGAGTGGTTGGGGTTTAGCTGCTGAATCATCGAAGACCAGAATAATTTGGGGATATCATGACCATTACTTTGGAGATTTGTGCAGTAGTTTATTTATTTATATTTGTCAGATTTTGTACTGAGTTCAGTTTCTGCATTCTTTAAATTTTGGATGGCTAGCATGAGTTTTTCTTGTTGCCTGGGTTTTCCAGGCAGCATCTCGAAGTTTCATAAGATGTTTGCTACTTCTAGTCAGCTAAGCGACAGGATTTGACTTAACTCTTTTTTTCTGAGAGGAGCTAGTTCATTTCGTATGCTTAGGAATATGTTAGTAAAGCAGGATACAACATCATCAAGAGGTAAATATTTTTGCATTGTCCAGTTGCATTGATTGAGGTATGAGATGAAGGGGCAATTTTTTTTTTATTTGAGATGTTGTGTGCCACATTGTAATGATGTTGTCTTTGGATGTTTGTTTGTTTGTTTGTTTGCTTGTTTGTTTGTTCAATTGTTTGTTTGTTTATTTGTTATTTTAATTCACTCAAGCCTATAATGTCATTTTTGTATATTTGCATTTTCCACCTATACATTCTTATGACATCCAGAGCTGTTTTTGGTCTGACTTCACTACTAGAGACTTGAGTCTTCTTAAACTATTCATCTCAAACAGCACTGGTATGTTCAGTGCATACAGTTGTGCCATCAGTGGTCAGATCTGGACACTGCTCTGTAGTATTCATATTAATATCCCAGGCCAGAATACTCACATACCACAATGTCTTTCAAAGTTTCTCAAAGGCTACCCTCCTAGGACTAGCTGATTATCTCATACTGTTTAAAAGTCTCCACCCTTTGAAGACTCCATAGCCACCAATGCTGCATATGATAATGAATTCTACTCTGATCACTACTCCTGCACTGACACATCCATTCCAGTTTGACAAAATACAAATCCAAGTCTTGAAATTAATTCCTATATGGAGTCTGGTGCTAGCCATGAAAAAAAAAACATACCCCTGGCTATTAAGAACAAGCTGAAATCCATAAATGATAGCAAGAATGTAAATAAAGAACTTAGGTGCTAAACTAAAACTTGTGATATAAGGTATAAGCTAAAAACCACCACATCTGTGAAGGAGAAATATAAAGTATTTTAACTATGTAGATACCTCAGCAAGAGTTGTCAACATTGCAGTGAACTGATACAAAATTGTATCACCAGCTCTGAGCTTGAGATCATTGCAAATCTATTGACAAGTTTAGCTCAACTTATTCCCCACTCTCACCACTCAGTTTCCCTTTTCATACCATCCTGTCTGTACTCCTTAAAATCACCTCTCAGTGAATTCTAATATCAGTGTCAAAAGCCAAGCACACTAGATCCAAAGGATGCTTTCTTGATACTATTAATTGCTGCCTTATTAGCCCCCTGCTAACCTTATTCATCCTCAGCTTCTCTTCTAGAGTCATACACGAGACCATGGAAGCTGCAGTACTCAACCCCTCCATTACCCTGGCCTCACTGACATTCATACATGAGGCCATGGAAGCTGCAGTACTCAACCCCTCCATTACCATGGTCTCACTGACATTCATACATGAGGCCATGGAAGCTGCAGTACTCAATCCCTCCATTACCATGGTCTCAACAACATTCATACATGAGGACATAGAAGCTGCAGTATTCAACCCCTCTATTACCATGGTCTCACCAACATTCATACATGAGGCCACGGAAGCTGCAGTACTCAACCTCTCCATTACATCGGTCTAACTGACATTCACACATGAGGCCACAGAAGCTGCAATACTCTACCTCTCCATTACAATGGTTTCACCACTCACCCTGGAGAGTACAGACTAACTAGGTTACCAGCATCATCTGCAAAGCAAGAGAATGATTTGCTGTAGCTTCCATAAAGTAGGATATTGGTAACTTATAATTCTTCAACATAGACCATTTTTTTTTCTAAAAGGTCATTTTTGTTTGCTAGTCTTCATATACATCTTAAACCATAAATAACACTCAAAATGGTGCATACATTCAAAATAAAAAAATAAAATAAAAACTCCCTGCCAGGTGTAAAATCGACACTTGGTTTATTAGTAAATTGTTAAATCGTTAAATACATGAGTGCTCATCTTTGCATACTTTCTTGAACATGTCCTTAAGACATTAAAGAAGAATAAATCCATATACACTGATTAACTGCCTGAGCAAAGACCTTCAATATCATTCCACACTCAGGCATAACTAATAATTTAACACAATTAAATGTGAATCCTTATGCAGCCCAATTTATAGTCCACTGACTCTCAGAATTCAATGAATCAGTGTTGAGAATGCACTCTCCTCTAAAAGACATGACACTGCCCTTGACCCATCAGTCTCTATTGGAGCTGCTATGATATAGCATATAATATCAGAATGCCAAAGCTGACATTAAAAGACTCTAGCAGATGAAATTCGCAGATGAATGCAAAGTTTGAGAAATCACCAACTCTCCCTGAGGATATCCAGAACTGCCAAGTGAGCATAATACACACAATTCATAGTTTCACAAATGCGGTATTAGCTTAGCAACAAAACATGGAGTATTTTAAATTTTGTAGAACAAGAAGACTTAGGTGTGTACCACATAAATGACACATGCTCAGTATAGCTACAGTGATGATGGATCAGGTCACCTTTATGAACAGTGAACTCTTGCATGACAAACACATATCTGCAATAGTTAGGAAATCCTTTATCCTCACTCTGCTGATTACCAAAGGCCTATATTCTATGTCAAGGTAAGGAATCATTGCTATGCATTCCTATCAGACCCATAATAGCATATGATCCCACCTTTGGCATGGCTCTATCCAAACACATGATCAGTAGATGAGAAACTGCAAATACAGCTGGGGTCTATCTTTTCATTCCCTTATTGGAGGAGTGATCAAAAAGTGAGATTCACACTGGATTGCCTCAAAATAATCTACCTCAAATACTAACAAGATATGAAACATTGTACCAGAGCTCAAGCAGTGATAGAGTAAAGGGAGTGGCTGTACTGGCCATAAACAATTAAGTGTCAATCAATCCATACCTGGAGGAACAAATAGTCTTGTGATGCATTTCAGCAGCCATAACTGAGGCTGCTTAAATGTTTAAATGACAGTCAGTATGTAAAGAGATCAAAGATCTATTATGTCTTCTGCTTAAAGCAAGGAGGCTATTTGCTTAAAATAGCAGGATTTTAATTAATACAATGAATAAAGAGTCAGCTGCATGACACACTGCATGACTGAAAGTTCCATTGCATTGAAGTGCAATCACTGACTACAGAATCCAAACATGTAAATTAATCATCAAGGAGATTCCTGGAAGGATACTTTTGTCCCTCATCTTTCGTGTTGAAGACCTTGTTTCGGTCCTTAGATCTGATTTCTCAGCTTATAAAATTTCCAGTTTCCTTTTAGCTGTAGCTCCAGAAGCCATTGGCAAAGAAATTCTCATGGCCAACTAGAATATGAACTTCATGGCATAGCTTCAACATCAAAAAAGATTATTGATCTCATACAAATAAAATCTTAGTGTGCCAAGCATTTTTCTCAAGTTCTTAGATCTCAACATCACTAGACCCAACCCAGTTTGGTTTTGTCAGAGGCAGATCATGCCTACTGAACTTGGTGGACTTTTTTGAGGAGGTCAACAAGGCAATGGATAAGGGAAAAATGGTGCATATTGCCTAGTGCCATCAAAAGTAGGTACTGCCAGCACAGCTAGCTGGAATTTTGTAAATAATTATATGTCATTTGTGAATATCAAACTAATTTATACAAGATGCTGGTGTTACAAATGTATTAGAACTGTATGTCATATAAGATGCTTGTGTTACAAATGTATTATAACTGCATGTCATGTGCATATCAAACCTGTACAGATGTTTGTGTTGAAAAGGTATTTGTAAAATGTGTGTGCTTAAACTGTATACACAGTGTGTCTACTGGAAGAGAACAGAAATGTACATGCACTATTGTAACTGTTTTAATGTATATGTCAACAGAGGAAACCGGATGGTTAACCTCAGTACAGAAAACTTTAGAAGATATTTGAAATTAAATTACTTTATAGGCTAGGCCACAAAGAGGCCATCTGACAAGTTTCAATGTAGCTAGAGTCTGTACTAGGAAGCTTTCTGTATTGTCTTTAGGGTGAGCTAATTGCTACTGTGAAAGTATAAAAGCATGAAGGAATGCAATTGTTTTATGACTTCCACCATGTGCCAAAAATCTGAGCAAACGCCCTTGTGTGAGTATTTTTACAGATACATACTAAGTACTGCCAGCTTCAGCAATGGGGGTTTTGGCCTGGGAACTAGAAGTCAGATGGCCAGAAATGATATAATTCTGCAAGCTATCCCTGCAGCAATATTTTAGATATTATTTTGTGAAAGTGTCTCAATGAGGCAGAGCATTCTGCATTCTGTCTTGGACCTGACAAGGAGAAACATTCACCACAACATCTGCCTTGCTCTAAAGAAGTAAGTTTCTAGAGAACAGTATAATTCCCTTAGATTCAGTGAGGAATATAGTGAAGCTTAGTTTAGATATTTTAATTTATTTGTCTGAGCCTGTCCAGCAAAGTTGTTTTAAATATTTCCTGTGGTTTTGAACTCTGATGTCACTGTGAATATATATTTAGTATTGTCTTGTTCTTTTATTATTTATTATTATGTATATTTAAACATTCATTGTGGCTGACCTGTGTAGAAATATTTCGGTGCTTAGCGTACTTGCATATTTATTTGGGGACACTGAGTGGGCCACTCCTAATAGCCTTACTCTTGGTCAAACTACCATTTGTATTAATATTAATATTACACAGTAAGAATGAACACCCTTTAAGGGCCATAAAGTAGCTGTCAAGAAGTGACTGGTGGCATTGGAACTACCTAATAGTCTGGGCAGAAGGGGGCATAGCTACTAAACCTGTGCCAGCCTTTCCCAGGTGTGTGTGTGTGTGTGTGTGTGTGTGTGTGTGTGTGTGTGTGTGTGTGTGTGTGCAGATCAAACCTCAAAGAGTGTGTGTGTTATCTACTTGGGCAGTGACACAAAGCACTGGTTGGACGGAAAGGGTGCTGGAGGTCCTGGCTTGGTCACTCAGCTGAGATCTCAACTCTATAGCTGTGCCAGTGGGGAGTCTTACTGGGGATCTGGAGAAGAATGAGAAACCAGCCCCAGACTGATTGTGGTCTCTGTGTGCTCTTAAGGGAAACTGCACTTGATACAGAGAGCTGCATCTTGAAATACTGTGTGTACCTGTTATCCTCCCAGTGAATGTCCCCCCACAGGTGCCAGTGGTGGGGATTCAGGGTCCTTGATTACTGGTCCAGTGGTGGGACATCACAACCCCACTTAGGCATTTCAAAATAACTCACAGAATTAGGCATAAGCCCCTATGTAACTCATGAGGTAGCCAGCTGTCTCACAGACAGAACCCAGGAAGTTAGGATTTGAGAGACCACCTCAACAAAGAAGCTATTCACAAGTGGACTCCCCCATGCCTCTGATGGGTCCACTGTCCTTTGGCATCTATTTTTTAGAAGTCAGGGCCTTTGGCTTACCAAGTTTGCAAATGATTGCAAGCTAGAAGCAATCATAGAAACCCCCAAAGATGCTATCATCTTACAGGAAGGTCTAACAGAGACAACTGACAGGTGCCAAAACCACAGCTTAAATCTCAATGCCAAGAAAAGCAAACTAGTACCTTTTGGGAAGTCAGCCACCCAGGGAAACCACCTCATTGATAAACACCCCTAAAGGTAGACATAGTAGTCAGTGATTTGGGAACTCTTAGATAGTAACCTTGCTTTCAAAGAATATGTGTTTAAGGTAGCAAAAAATGTATTCTATGTCACTCAACGTATAAGTAAGGGCATGGCATCTAGATAGAGGGAAGTTGTTTGCCACTGTATTTAACCATCATCAGATCCATCATTAATATCTACTTCACTATACCTGACCAGACACATGCAACTGCTGGAATGTCTACAGAGGTTCCTCACAAAAGAATACATGGAGTAAACACATTGTCCTTTGTAAACCTCCTCAAAGCCCAGTCTCTACATCCTGTTTCCTACAGACTGTTGAGATGCAATTTATGCGTAGCATACATGACCTCTTTGGATCCCTGATAGATATTTTGCATATCTGGAAAACAAACAACAACAGAACTACTAGAATTAAGGGTTTAAATTTTGCTTGAGACTTAAATAGTACATGTTGGAGAAACAAGTATGTGTCTCAGAGAATCCCTTTCCAATAGAATAGGCTTCCCATCCATGTGAAGCAGAGTCCTTCCTTAACCCCTATTCAAGCACAACTTGGCCCAGTGGATGGGGAAATTAGAGAATCACCCCGGTCTAATACTCACGATGTCTCTGATGGACAAAAGCAGCTTTTAAAGCATGCCCTAACTAATATGATCTCCTTAAAATAACATTTAAGGCACAATAACTCATGGGATACATTTGGTTTGCATGGCTAGGCTTACAAAGGTCCCAATGATTGTTAGCCTAGTATACACTTATGATCCTACAAATGTCTCTGTTAAAAGTTTTTATTGGGTTCTAATACAATAATGAAGAAAGCTAATGTTAGGATCACTCATTTAAACATCTGAAATAAAATTAATTTCTGTTTCAAGCAGGACATTTTACAATACAACATAGAACCTTCAACCAAAAATCATAACCTCAAAAGTACCCTTCACTTCATAACCTTCTCTATGTTAAGCAATAAAGCAACTGTAGTTTCTCATTTCTGGGACTGAACTCTGAGAAAAGAGTCCACCATCAAAAAGAGGATCACCTACTTTTCATGAAATTAGTAAAACAATTCACCAAACACTTTCTCAAAAGGACAAAATGTGATTACCATAGCAAGTTAGAAACAACCTACACCTTTCAAATATTACCCTTCTTAGCCCTGTAACTACACCTTTTAAACACTTAGAGAATTGCATTGTACCCATAGCACAACAACTACAGCTTTCTTCCTTGCCGATGCAATTCGGTTTAATACTTACCTGAGATCACCTCCTTTCACTATCTATTATTCTGTTCTCTAATAAGAGACTTTACATCCACTCATCCCACTCAGACCTTCCTTCATCTCCTTTTCCAGTGCATATTATAACTATTTTTTTTTTACTTCTGTTAATCCTGATTTGCTGTTTGTTAGATCATGTCATCAATTTAATATTACAATTTATTTCAGTGTGGTATGCTTTTACATGTTCAGTTTTTTTTGTTCAGACCTGGATCAGTGTCTACCCAGTCCTGCTTTTGAATAAAAGCACCAGTTAGCGGCATCTACAAGGGCACTAAATTGGTCTAGCTACTGCTCACCTATAAGCCTAACAATTAATTCACTGTCCATACCACTTAAATCACTGCAGATTCAAAGAAAATGGGTTCAGTCCCTGCACTTAATAAGTGCAACACGGAGAAAGTAATCTTAGATAATACACCAGCCTACTGTAAGATATTTGTTTTCACTTTTTTAAAATATCACCTAAGATCTGTAAGTCTAGAAAGATGTTTGATATACATAGTGAAAAAGGATGTGTCTTACAGAACAGCTATAATACATATTTACTTTTGGTCAGCTTATCAGTGTATCAGTATTTTCTTTGGTGTGGGGAGCTTTAGTTAATAATGTGTACCTCAAGGCAGGCCAGTGTTGCACCTTTTTTAACTGACTGCATAATCTGCACAGCAAAAATAAAACAATCTGTGACATATGTCCTCAGTAACATGCTTAAAGCAAAATATGCTAATGGCCTTTTGTTACTATATACCACCAAGGTGCATATTGAAGCAAACTGTGATTATGTTTAGTCTGCTATACACTTTATTATGTTTTGATTCACAATTTCACAGTTTTTTTTTCTTATAAACATAACTGTTTGTTTCACATTAAGACCAATTGGCAAAATTGCTGAAGCAGTTTACATTTTTGTGATTTAATCATGATTCATTCAATGAGCATTAATACTGATTTTGATTGTTTTATTGTGGTAGCCAAGCATGTTGCAACTAAATGATGCAGGTAGTTTATATTATCATGTCTCTAAACCATAATTATGATGATGATGAGTGAGCCCACCAAAAGACAGAATGATTGATTCAAAGCCTAGAAAATTACAGCTAACACTTACATTAGTAGGAAGGCACAATATATACACGCACACAACTGTACAAGTGCCAAATGAGGCAAATAACTAAACACAAAGAAATGGTGAGATCCTTGAGCTATAGTATTGAAAATATGCTGTATTACCCAAATGTTCCAGCATTGTCAAAACATTGTGGTATCTGTCATTGCTGAATGATGAGCTACTGTAACACGACAGACTACAGTGTGTACTATCCCAAAGGTAACTCAGAAATGGAAGAGATGGCTCCAGAAAGCAAAGCAACTATAAAACCAGTTCTTCTTCTTCTTTCTAATTAAGCTATCAACCAGTCCAGTAAAAAAAATCTGTTTTCCGATGAAAACCCAGAAGCACTGATCTGACTTAGAGAGCTTTGATAAAGCCCATTATCAGGCCAACTAAAAAAATGGTTATAGCTATAAATATAGTAAAAAAAAATACAAATCCAGTCAAAAATCTTATCTTATTAATCTGAAGCTTTTCCTTAGTGCAGCCTTTTCCTAGCTAAGTTAAATTCCACTGCATAATAGAAAGAGACCTGCACACACACACATGCACACACACACACACTTTCTGCACCAGTTAATGCATATTATAATATCAAATGCTAAGACAAAATATGGTTTAAGCTATCAGTCTGTCCTATTTAGTGCCCTTATTTTTAACAATGGATAACAAAACTTGACATTCAAGTCAGATGCTACAAACCCACAGCCAATGAAATTCATGTAGCAGGAATTCATTAAAAGTAATTGATTGTCCACATTCTTACATTACCAGAAATTATGTAAGCTTTGAAAAACACAGATCACAATATCATTTAAGCTTTCTGCACCCTGCATGTGCTTGGCTAAACCCTCCAAGGCATCATTCTTCCTTATAGCATAATACATTCCTTTACAAACTACTTAAACACGTGATGAAGTTACCCCCACATAAATAAACTCCTACTACTGTTTTTACATTAGTGCTCAAAATGCTTTTTTATGAATTTTCGACAGAGGGGTGCAAAAGACATGTACAGACTGGAAGGAATATGGGCAGGCAATAAAAGAAAGAGAGAGAGAGAGTGAAAGCGAGAGGCAGACAGAGAGTGACAGGTAGAGAAAAGTAGGAGGAATAAAAAAGTAAAATATCACATCACCTACTCTTTTTCATAACTCGTATTTCCT
Organism: Protopterus annectens; assembly: GCF_019279795.1. NCBI lineage: Eukaryota > Metazoa > Chordata > Ceratodontiformes > Protopteridae > Protopterus > Protopterus annectens. The sequence goes on along the minus strand of NC_056727.1, from coordinate 47,861,666 downwards.
CTTTTTCTCTATAGTACTTCCTTTCTGTGTTCATCTAATTTATTACTTCTACAGTATATTCTCAATGTAAGTCAACTTTCAACATATCTATCTCTCTCTCAATCTCTGGTGTAGAGCTTTTCATTGAATGCTCATTTCTTGGAAACTCAAACTGAAAACAATTCATTAAAAATTATTTTTGCTGAAATCTCATTTCATCAAATCACAATTTATAGAAACCATTCTACACAATAAATACACCATACAAAAAAGGTTATATATACAAACTGCATGGATACACAACAATGGAGAAAAGAAAACACATGCCACACAGAGAATCAGTTTTGGCACAAAAACACAAACATCTGTAGATCTGGGGCACAACATAATGGTAGAAAGTACCTATTAACACATTGTCC
>NC_056727.1:47836268-47858768 GCF_019279795.1 Protopterus annectens | reverse complement strand
AGGTTGACTGCAGATACTAAGACAGTTGATTATGGCATGGTAGAAGACAAGTACAGGGGTTTTCTTAGAGGAAAAATAGTAGTAAAACCAGAGGCATAGCATAGCTAGGGTGAGGCAAAGATGGCATCTCCCCTCAGTACAAGTTGTTGAGGGGGGGTTGTAGGGCAGCATTGGCATTCAGAAATGTATCCCATACTTCATTGTGGCATAAGATGTTTATCTTGTTTTTTTATGCTTTTCAACTTAAGGTTTGAGGGTAAAGTATCTGACTATGGCTCTGTATAAAACCACAAAAAAGAAAAACAAACTGACCTATATCCTTCAGTAAAATACATGTGAATGTTTTTCTTGGACTGTCTGGGGTATTGCAGAAAAGTTATATCTAATTTTGTAAATATTGCCTTCCATTTGACTGATATCATAAAAGGGAAAACTCCTGTAAAGCTGCACTGGTTTCATGAAGAAGACAAAACAGCTGACAAACTGAAAACATTATTATGATCTCAGGATGGGTTAGTATTAAATTAAAAGATTTCCTACTCAAGTCAGTCTTGTTTGAATCCCATTGAACTGAGGTGGGCTACAAGTCACAACTCTGAGCTGAGATTCCAGAAGCTTTCTAAAAAGCATATGTTGCCTTTTTTTTGCTTGATTATACTATTTACTGCACTTTTTATTCTGTTCTGCTTATTTAATACTGTATTTAATACTGATACTGTAAACTGTACTATTTGCACTGCATTTGTCTGCCTTAAATCATATTTTGTTGCTTTTTCCGCTGCTTGCAAAACTTTTTTTGCTGTTTTTATTGATTGCAAAATTGTTGGCATTTTTCACTGTTTGCTAAGCATCTGTTCTGTTTGTCCTGTTTTCGCTCCAAGCAATATTTTAAATAACTGATTGGTTTGTTGTTGAAAACATTCTTTAGTGCCTTATTGCTGTTTTTTAGTGTTCCCTACCTAAATTACTGTGGCTAGCAGCTGTAGTATAATCCAGATAAAGGTTTGCTGTATCTGGGTCTTTTTGTAGTGGCTTTTGTACTTTGAGCACATTTTCTAAGCCATCTTCGATTACAAGGGGCCCTTCTGCACCCTTGTGAGAGAAGTGTGCTGATTGGAATCTGTCTGGTGAAGGGTGATAGGTCTAGGGCTTGGAGTAAGCATCTTCATTTATTCTTTTGAACTTTTTAAAAGTTTTTAGCTTCTGGTATTTACGCCCCTCATTTGGGCAGGTTTTTGCTTGTTTGCACATCACTCAGCATCACTCACTGCCTCACAACTGTGTGCCATAGCCAGACAAATAATTTCAACAATTTTTCCCTTAGATACAGCTGTAGCACATTAGTGTAGTACTCATCATTAATACATCTCCAGTCTAAAAAGCATTGCTAGTGAGCTGTGACCTATTAAACCACCAGCCAAAAACCTCATCAGAAACATTCATCTACAGAGCACCTTCTACATCAGTCCTGAAAGCACCCCTATTGTCATAACAGTTTTTCAAACCTAGCATTATGGACAGTTGGACTACCTCTATTTCTCCTGCCAGCCTTGTAGACTTGGATCTCCTGAGACAGTGTAGCAACAGCCTCTTGTACACTGACAACCCTAGCTGTAGTACAGAGTGCGAGAGATATATCTACACCAAGAATCTTGAATCCCTGCTCCCTAGCACTCGAAACAGTAACACTGTAGAGGTTATCAATTCACCCACCACTACTCATGCACATAGTATGCATCCAACACATAAATCAACATACGCAGAGCTTCTCTCAAAAAAATTAACAAAACACCAAACACCTTCAAAACACGAGTGCTACAACTAACACAGTTCCCACAGCACTAAAGACACATAACAACACCAGTGTCTCACCTACCAAGCCCTTAAGGCATAACACTCATAAACTAAATTTTCTTATCATTGCATTGGAGACTCCATAGTGAGACATATGGGATGTCCGAGTCACCAGATTAGATAAGGAGAAAGTCATAGTCAGCTGTCTGTCTGGTGCCAGGATTCATCAGATCATGCATGCACTCAGGTCTCTCAGCAACAACTACCATTATGACTCTGTCATAGCTCATGTTGGAGTGAAAGACCTGAGACATACCTCAGTGGACTATTTGAAGAGAGACATGATTAAGCTCTCTGAGTATTTGTCTCAGGCAGGTATGTCTCTAGCCTTCAGCAGCATATTCCCCTCACCTAGAATGATGCCACAATATAAACAAAAAAAAATTGATTTCAATAATTGGCTTAGTTCTTGGTGTTATTCCAAGGAGATCTAATTTCTGTAGCCTGGGTTGACATGGTCGACAAACCTCACTACTTTGCTAGAGAAAGCTTGCACCTGGCAGCAGTAAGCTTTCAGGTGCTAGCAAAAACTCTTGCCTCCCCATAATGCCTTTTTTTAGGAAAGGTCTCGAAAACAAGATTGTCAATGTGGAATTTGCCAATCATAAAAAAAATAAGGGTTATGCTATTAAACGCTAGGAGCTTAAACCAAAAACTGTACAGTCTTGGAGCACTCCCTTCACTAGAGGATATAGTCACAGAAACCTGGCTCAAGGTGTCAGACAGTACCCTGGCTTTGCATGGCTACAATGATTTCCACACATTCAGACCATAAAACGAATGTGTGAGAACCAAACAATGCAGTGTTTCTATCTATATTAGAGATAAATTCACCTCTGACTAGTTAGACAGGACAACTCCATGGAGTTACTACAAGTTCAGATTACTGTGGGCAAGACCCCCATTCATTTTGCACTTGAGGCTTACTTGACCAAACTGGAATAAATCCAAATATTGCCAAACACTCTGGTCATGAAAGATTTCAATTATCCCACCATCAACTGGGAAACCTACTCTAGCCATAACTCACTAGTGCAAAGGTTCCTTGACATTATTAACTCAAATGCCCTAGAAATAATTGTTCAAACCCCAACAAGAGGAACAAATGTACTAGATCTGGTCCTCACTGACATGACAACCACCACAGCGACTGTCGGACCCTCATTAGTTAAATCTGACTACAACTCAGTCATCTTCAAACTGGCATTAATACCAGAACCCACAAAGAATGAAGTCAGGCTAAAAAAAACTTCACCAGCACAAACTATACCCTCCTAGGGGAAGTTATAAATGCTTTCCAGGCCCCACCTACAGCTGGAAGTGGTAACTACACAAAAGCTTACACTAAAGCCCTCTACAGTCACTTGTATAAGTTTTTAGACTTGGCTATTCCAGAGAGAATCAAAGCCAGAGCCCCAAGTAAAAACAAGCCACCCTGGTGGACATTCAGCATCAAAAAACTTTACAACAATCACAAAAAGTTGCTGTCTAGGAAAACTAAGACAAGGCCCCAACAATGGAAAAGCACCATCCTCAACCTCAACAGGCAAATAAGACAACATGTCAAATCATTTAAAGGTTACTTTGAGAAAAACTTAGCAATCACAGCCAAAGATAACCATAAGGTCTTTTACAGCTATGCACGCAGCCTAAAAGGTAGGGGCCAAGCATGTGCCAAACTAGTGACTAACAGTATCACACACTGATCCCGCAGAGATGACAAATTTGGTGAAATTTTCGCTCCCTTATCCCCTCCAAACATATCACAAACCATGCCCACAACTCCTCCCCCACCATAGATATCCAAGGAGCAGGTCATTAAAGCCTTGTCTAAGGCAAAAAACACTGCCTCTATGGGACAAGGCAGCATCCCAGGATGTTTTCTAAAGAAACTAGAACATGAACTAGCATAACCATTAAGTACGCTATTCAATCACAGCCTAACCACAGGCTATGTTCTTGTGTTATTCTCCTTAGCAACAGACCTGGGGAAATATAGACCCATAAGTCTGACCAGCCTCATCTGTAAGTCCATGCAACATATCATCATGGACCTCATAAAGACATAGGCAACCACCAAACCCTGGATTTGATACAATTTAGCTTCATCAAGGGTAGATCCTTCCTGTTAAACCTGGAAGATTTCTTCAAAAAAGTGACCAGGGCCACTGATGAGGGCAAATCTGCACCCAGCATACCTCGACTTGGCCAAGGTCTTCGACACAATCCCATATTTAGGTATTACCATAAACTTAGGAAACTGAATGTAAACCTCTTTGTTGTAAGATGGGTTGCCAAGTGGCACACAAACTGGTCATACACTATCAAAGTGGGTGAATCCACATCGACCAGCAGGCCTGTCACCAGTGGGGTGCCACAAGGGTCAGTGCTGGGTCCCCCTACTGTTTGGTATAAACTTCTCAGAAGTTCAGGCCAAAACTAAGGGGCTGTGGCTGACCAAGGTTTGGGATGACTGCAAACTGGATGCAATTATTGAATTATCAAATTATGTCAGTATACTTAAGGAGGGTCTTACAAACAGCAACTGTTGCCTTAGTCACGGTCTCAAACTAAATGCAAAGACATGCATCATCATTGCCTTTGTTAAAATCAGTGACCCTTCACACTAGCAAATTAACAATACCCCATGTACCAAAGAAGTGGTAAGGGATCTGGGATCACAAGTAGATGGCGACCTTAACTCTGACCACCATGTGTCTACTGTACTAAGGAAGGCTTTCTACATAGCACACTTGATTACTAAAGGCATAGCCTATAGAGCAAAGGAGGTTATAACCCTTCTTTACTCATCACTAAACAGGCATGTACCATACAAAGCACCTGCAGCAGTTGGAAAGACCTCAGAGGTTTCTAATAAAGAAAATCAAGGGACTCCAACACTTGCCTTACACAGACCACGTAAAGTTTCTGTCACTATACTTTGCATCAAATAAACTTCTTAGGGCTGACTTATGCCTGACTTATGAGCAATCTCCAACCCAAATCTAATGAATTTGCTCCACTTCCATTAATCAAACGGGAGAAGAGTTTACCCATTCCAAGGACCTAAATATGGCCTGTAACTTGACTAAGACATGCTGGATGGACAGATATCTCTCCCAGCAACTGCCACATCTTTGTAATAAATAAGTTGCCAATTCATGTGAAGCAGAGCACCTCTATTACACTTTTCAAAAAGAATCTGAACGAGTGGATGGGGCACCGTAAGTTCATACCGAGGATAGCTAGCACCCACAACCCTCCTGGACATGGGCAGTCATTACTAAATGCAATCCTGGGTATTGACTAGAGTATCTATGGTATTACATTGGGATGAAATGGCTAGGCTTGAAATGACTTACTATGATCCTTTGATCCTATCATCTGCCCCTATTCTAAACCAAGCTGATCCCCACCTTCTTACTTACTCTACTTCAACTACCACACTCTCACTTCCTCCCTCTTACCTCCTTGCATCCACCTTTATCTCTAAATCAACTACCCCTTTCCCACTTTCTTCCCTCTATCCTCCTTTCATTCACTTTTCCTCTATTGCAACCACCATCCCTACTGTCACCTTCCTTCTCCATTTTATATCCACTACTATAGTTTACCCAATCACCAGCTTCTTTCTGTTCAATCTATCTACCTTCTTACTGAATCTCTAACTTAAAACTCTCATTTTCCCTTTAGTGTTTACCTTCACCACCCTTACTTCCAATCCTAAACATATTTCTCTGCCACTACTACTTGTAAGTGTTTATCTCTGTATTTGCTCAAATAATCTGACCAATTATACAGTCTTGCTTTATTCTTAAAATATTTATCTATGTAATCTCTTACTATTGTAACTGTGTCTCCTACAACAAATATCCTGCTGCCATATTTTGTCTGTCTATGAAAAATCTATGTATGCAGGTCTGATTTTAATTTTCTTTGTATAAGTGCTGGAATGTTAATTATGCTTGTTAATCTTCCCATGTATAATCTATGTATATGACTTTTTGGGTTTCATCTGTACATCGGCTTTGTTTTCTGTTGTTTATTATGTAAAAGTTACTTTTTTCTTTTTCTCTCTGTATTGGAGGTTATCTCCCCGAGCCTCCGCTGAAAATGGGTTTCTTACCCAGTTTGACTTTTCCAGTAACCAAATGTCAACTAAATAAATAAATAAATAAATTTGAGTAGAATGAGTATGATCAGTGCTAAGTTTAGGAATACACAATATGCTGACATAAAACCACTATTTAATAGTCTGTCATACCTATCTGAATATTGCGCTAGTCACTTGAAAACTGCCTTATCACTGACTCTATCTATTCTGTAAGTCACTACCTCATGTCTACCCTGCAATGATGAGATTTCAAAAGTTTTAAGGTGGACTTTCAAAAATCACTTCTGCCAAAGCAAAAGTGGTCATAAACAGCATAATAAATGCTGACGGAAAAAGCATTTGTCCATGATGGAGAGGAATTTTAGGGTTTCCCAAATTCAGAAGAGAGATTTTGTTTTGTAACTCATAGTGGATCACATTCTTTATCAAGTGAACTAGGGGTGCATCCCTCATCGGATGTCTGGGAAGCTTTCATTTTATAAAATGTTATTTTATTTACTCAACATTTGTTAACCAGAAAAGCCGGACCTGGAACAGAAGCAACTTTCAGCAGAGGCCCAGGGAGAAATGCTCCAGACACATCTTTGCAATGTGGAAGGAAACTAGAGCACCCAGACAAAACCCCACACAAACACAGGGAGGAGAAGCAGACTCAACACAGAAAGCATTCCAGCCGAGAGTCAAATGGGAGAACCTCTTGCTGTGAGGCAACAATGCTACCACTGCACCATCTGATGTAGATCTTTGCTTTTCTGTAGTGCTACTTCCTTCTGAGAAAATAACATTTTTTTAGGGGAAAAAAGTGTCCTGTCTGTTATGTGACATCTTTGTTATTGACACAATACAGACAGAATTTTATTTCACTGTACTATTCAGTACAATACATTATTATGACATCATCCACAAAATGTTAAAACAGGAAAATGTATCATTTCTGTCCTCCCATGTAGTACACTCCCCCAGATTCAGCAAGCAGCCATGGAGGAATAATTTATTCCTGCATGGCAGGGACTGTTCTTATTCAGCATGGCAGCACGCCATGCCTATGTATGAATGCACACTGCCGTGCTCTAAAACAGACACAGTTCTGTGGACGAGCACATGGGTGTATCTGTGAGCTGATCTCTCACAATACACATGCCCCCTGCACTCCGGAATTACCTTTCGGCAATTTAAAATGAGCGAGAATACTCGTAACACCCCCAACCTGTCAGAGTTAGAAATCTGGTCAAAGCCATAAGGGACAATTGTCCCCACGAAGCCAAAAGTGGATAGAATAACAGATGTAGCATAAGCACATAGCGCACACCTCCCATCCCATCAGAGTAAGGAATGTGGACAAAGACAAAAGGGGCAATTGCCCCACAAAGCAGAAAGTTGATAGAGTAACAGGTTCAGCATTAGCAGGAATATTCTGAAGAGTACAAATAAAAAAAACACAACAAATACATTTTTTAAACATGCAATAAAGTTTAAGTGTAGCTGTGCGGGTGCGCCCACTGCTTAGATATGCTCAGTCCAGCTTAAACAGCACAAGAATTTAAATAGCAAGAGACATCCAGCATGCATAGTACTGCAATAGTGTAGTGGTTAGAGTGTACACTTTGCAAACAGCCATTCTTGGTTCAATCCCCACAGTAACTAATTTGTATTTTACATGTGAAAGCAGTACATAAACATTATTTTTTTATAATTAGCTACTAAATAAGATATATTTGTTAACCAGAGAACTGTAGTAGATCCAGATATGAGGTATCAGTTTAATAAAGTTGTGAAACCCCCATATAAACACAAGGGCCCCATACAGTACAGTTACACATGAATAAATGTAATGAAAGCACATTGGGGGATGTCAGGGACAGTAAACAAATTTATAATATGCAATGAATGATGAATCAATCCCATACAGCAGATAGTCTATAAAATAAAAAATAAGCAATGCTAAGCATTGCACAGCCCTGCTTAACAGGTGTAAGCATTGTGTAAATATGACTGCTAAGTAATAAGTAGCCCAGCTAAGTGGATTTGTCCATTGGTAAGCAGTGCTGAACCTGCCTCTTTAAGCACTGCCAACCTTAACTAAGCAGGTTTGCCCACAGCTTAGCTTAGCTCAGCATATTCAAAACTGTCCAATCATGGCAAAGGGTGGGAAATCGGCTGTATTTAAACCTGCAGGTGGGAATTCAGCTCATAACTGATTGCAGCTTCCCACTGTAGGCAGTATGGTTGGTGACGGCATCTGCTTCCGGATGCAGTGCTGGGGTATACAGGAGTCCAAGGTCGTGGTAGGACTCCTGGTAAATAATCATGATGAGAGACTGCTGCAGGGCCAGTACCAGGGCTCCCAATATAAAGCGAAAGCCTTTGACCTTCTCATCTGTGATCTCATCAGTGCCACTGGTATCCCTCAGACTGGTGAGCAGGTCCGGCACCACTATGCCGACTTAAATTGGAGGAAGAGGGTGCTCTTGGGTGAGTGGGTCCAAGAAGCAAGGCAGAGGGGTGATGTCCCAGCAGTGTATAAGTATTCATATCAATAACTGTTTACCAAAGTTCAGCCTGTGTATGTGATGGATAGGTATGCCTAAATATTTCTCTTTTCGCTTTACAGCTGCAGCTGAGATGGCTTTGAATCAAGAAGCACATGCCAGTAGGTTGCAAAGCGAGGCTGGTGAGTAACAATCCTGCTTGTAGTAGTCATACCAAATAAATATAAAGTAGAAATTCACCTGGCAGTATAAAAACTGTGTATGGGTTGTACTGAATAAACCAGACAATATGACAGTAATAGTCCCATATAGGTGATATCTAAATAAAACCATAACTGGCTGGCAATAAAGATGTAAATCCTGGACTGGTTGTGTTTACTCTGATATTGTATGGCATTTAGTGTTGTATTCTCTGAATAGTAATGTTGTGTTGACCACTGTTACCCACACTGTGCTACATAAAAAATACATGTCTAGGAATGTCTGTATAAGACTGTTATAAGTACAAGATCGGATTGTACAACCAAAAGAAACTTAGATAGAAAACACTAAAGGGGCAGACAGCAGTTTCTAAATAGCTCACTCTAATGAAACACGACTTAGGTTCATAAGTTCATAGGTTGGTACTAGGCTATCAGCCCTAGGGCCTATTCAAGCCTAGCCGTAACATTTCCATGGCTATTTCTTCCCAGAATATTTACTTCCCTGCTCCCCTGTCTAGCAGGGTGACTGACGTGATCCCCGGGGGTGAATTTCCTATCTCCCATTCAGTTGTCATGGTTCCTTTTGAAGAGGGCCAACGAGGCGCTCAGCTTGACATGTATGGGCAGTCTATTCCAGAGTATGGGGAGTCTCTGGGTCAGGAACTTATCCCTCCAGTATGTTTTGTTCATTGTGATGACCAGGTTTAGATCCCTGGAGCATGTGGCTCTGAGGGATTGGGATTTCTTTAAGAGTAGCGTGCCCAACAGCACTGGGTTTGACATGACCTTGTATGTTAAGCAGAGATCGGCTCTGAGTAGGCGATATGCAACAGAGTATAGATGGAGTTTTTTAGACGGTCAACAAAGGGCATCTGCTTTAGGCCTGTGATTCTTTTAGTGAGGTATTTCTGTGGCCTTTCCAGTTGTTGCGGTTATCTTGTGAGGTACATACCAAATGGGGCATTGTACTCTATAATGGGTCTAATGAGGGATGAGTACAGTGGGACAATGACCTCCTTTTTTCTGGATGAAAAGCCCTTAGTGATGAGGTGTGCCACATAGAAGGACTTCTTGATTGTTGCAGCTATGTGGTTATTGAAGGTGAGACCACTGTCCACCTGTGTCCCTAAGTCACTTATCACACTTTCAGTGTTTAGTGTACTGCCACTTATGTGGTAATTCATGGGTACTTGTTTTTTCCCAAAGGGGATAACTATACATTTCTTGGCATTGGCCTTAAGCTTGAGCCCATGGCTCTAGCACCAAGCATCTGTTTCTGTAAGTCCCTTTTGTAGAATAGCTACATCATTTTGGGGATTCAGTAATGGCTCCCAGTTTGCCACTTGTCTGGAGCTGGATTTTGAGTTGGCTACTCTTACAGTGTGGGTTCTGTCAGTAAGCCAGTTGGCAACCCATCGAGTGATGTAGGGATTAATGCCCAGCTTAGTAAGTTTATCTATAATTCCAGAGTGGTGGATGATGTCGGAGGCCTTGGCGAGGTCCAGATAAGCTGTGTGGACTGCCTTACCCTCGTCCACAGCTCTGGAGACTGTTGTTGTATTTTTAGCACACACAGCCATGGCTGGAATCCTGGGAGTGTTAGTAAGCTGTATGCATAAAAATACCTCTCAACTGTACAGATTTTCCCAGAATGTCCAGATAATTGGCTCATATTTTTGGCCTGTTCCTCTTTCTTCCTGGCAAATTACTGGGCTGATCTCAGAATTGTAGTCACCAAATAATGACATACATTTGAGTTTCAGACTTCATATCCTTCAGAAAATGTATATTAAAACAAATCCTGTTACTCTAGCAACTCTGTAAGTTTATAAGAGCAATATTCAAAATATGCCCCTAATTGTACCCCCATGTTCTCAAGCTTTGTCCATATGTTGTGCATTAAGAGATTGAGAGGTATGCACATAATTTTAACTAGGAATCTGGGAATATGTGTAGAAACAGTCAGGTAGTATTAATAAACATTCCCCCACAGGTCTTTCAGATAAGAATAATTACTTGGCAATAAAGTCTTAAATCATGGACTGGTTGTATTTACTCTGGTATTGTATGGTCTGACATGTAGCATTCACCAAGATCTGATATCATAATAGTACTGTAGTATCAACCACTGTTTCACACACTGTGCTACATAAAAATATGTCTTCAAATGTCTGTATAAGACTGTTGTAATTACAAGGTCAGATTGTACAACCAAGAGAGACTTAGACAAAAAACACTGAAGGAATAGACATCAATATCCAAATAGTGCCTCTGCTGCAACTTAAATTGCTGTCTTTTTAGCAGACACAACCATGGTTCAAATCCTGAGAGTGGTAGTAAGCTGTATACATAATCATACCTCTAAACTGTACAGATTTTCCCGGAATGTCCAGATAATTGGCTCATATTTTTGTCCTGTTCCTCTTTTTTCTGGCAAATCATTGGGATGATCTCAGGATTGTAGTCACCAAATAATGACATACATTTGAGTGTCAGACCTCAAATGCCTCAGAAAATGTATATTAAAACAAATTATGTTACTCTAGCAACTGTCTAAAAGTTTATAAGAGCATGTTTTAAAATATAACCCTATTTGTACCACCTTTTTTTCAAGCATTATCCAGATGCTGTGCATTAAGAGGTTGAGAGGTATGTGCATAATTTTAACTAGGAATCTGGGAATATGTGTAGAAACAGTCAGGCAGTGTTAACAAACATTCTCTTCACAGTTCTACCAGTAAGAGAAGTAGAATTTAGCTATAAGACACCCCCCCCCCACTGAAATATTCTCACTCCGAGATCACACTTTAGTGGGGAAAAGGGAATTTTCCCTTACCCGCACTGTAGTACGATCTCCGGAACAGGCATACTTACACGAAAGTGGTTTTTCGGTGAAAAGCACTTTCGCATAAATATGCCCCACCGATAATCATTCGGTGGAAATTGCATTCGGGGATCTGTACAGATCCCACAAACACACACACACACATATATATATATATATATATATATATATATATATATATATATGTGTGTGTGTGTGTGTGTGTGTGTGTGTGTGTGTGTATGTGTGCGTATGTAGTGCATTTGGACTTCGGATCCACACTCTGAACCTCTCACTGCAAAACATCTGACCAAAGGCACTGTACATGGGGGTGAAGAGGACCAAAATAGGGACCTCTTGTAATTATTGCAGAACAGTGAGTCTACCATAGGGAATGTACCACATGGAAGCACTAAACATTCTAATGATACACACACACACACACACACACACACACACACACACACACACACACACACACACACACACACACACACACACACACACACACACACACACACACACATATATATATATATATATATATATATACACATACATATATAAATATATAAAGACTTATATATATATATATATATATATATAGAGAGAGAGAGAGAGAGTATATATATATATATATATATATATATATATATATATATATATATATATATATATATGTATAGGTAGAGGGTGCACAGAATACTAAACAGCCATTATACCTATAGTTGCCACCTTTTCAAATGGCCAGTGCCTGATTCTTTCCTACAAATGAGAATTATTGCATAAAACATATGCCCACACTTAATGCAAAGGACATGACACCACACACAGTTTGCATACATGGAAATGTTTATTTCTGTACTATTTCAGTTGTTTATGCGATTTCTTATAGCATTTAGGTGTTTGAAATACATAACTGATTAATGCAACTGTCAAAGAAAACATAGGATACAGTAATCTACAAAACATAACATACTTTGCTGTGTAGGCTAAAGCCTTCAAGTAGTACAACAGTGAAAAACACACTTGCCTTGAAGATAAGAATCAATCAACGCTTAATTACAGATGTAGTTCAACAGCCTCCAGTTACACTTTGTACTCAACCCACTAGGTGGAAAACTATCAGTTGTCACAATGTAAATGTATCCATTACATAACAATGCTTAACATAAAACGTCACTATCACACTGCCAAACAGAACTGTGTGCAAGACAATAAGCTCTAGCCCACCACTGTTCCCATGGTGAAATGTATGAAAATATACAGCCATATACCTTAATGTTTCTTATTACTGATATCCCTCACATGTTGTAACAGCCTATGTTAAAAACATTTAATACCCCTTCCCGATAAAATGTCTTATAAGGGCATATAACAGTGTTCTCCATACCCTGACCTCCAGACTGTACATGGTCACACATGTTTCGTCCCGCTGTAGCCCTCATATATATGGACCCTACCCCACAACTTGTGTGGGAGTCCAGAGAATCACTGGAATGATAGCAGGAATGTCAGCACTAAATAATGATAGACCATACCTATCAACCTCTTACTGCATGACATCGGGACAAAGCCTGGTATATAGGTGGAGGACACAGGTGGAAACACAGGGCCATATTTGAAATATTGCTGTTAAACACTGTGAAAGTTGCTGGTGTTACAGGATTGGTTTCAACATACCCTTACTCAGGAATATGAAGTCAGAAACACAAATAGATGTTGCCATGTACTGATAGCAATCAACAGAGAGAATGCCACTGATTATGTCAGGGACAAGACCTGTGTGGGGAACAGACAAAACATAACAGCAAATCCTCTGACCATCATGTGGATAGGCCCACATTTGAGAGCTATGCAGACCTACTGCATTCCATACAAAACTAGCATGTACACACAAACCCTGTAAAACTAGCAGTATTCAATGCATATAACAGCGATCGTCCCTAGGTATGGAACCTTACACAAACATGCAGTTGGCCTGTTGTAAGAGGTATTGCTACCTGTTGTCTGTAACACTGCTACCCACACACAGGAAGGATGTCTTCCATACAGGAAAGGTAAAGGGAGAATGCCCACATGATATAGTTATTTATAGTAATGGATTGCTATGACATTGGCTATTGGAAGACCTACACAGCTGCCTGCATGCAATTAGCAAGTGGGGAACAGCAATTGGTGCAGAGGCCATCACCTGATCATGAGCATCACCTAAAAAGCCATGCTTCAACCTACTCAAACAAGCTAGCTCAATCCCAGTAGTGGAGAGAGAGAGAGAGAGAGAGAGAGAGAGATACCAAAAAAACATAAACAAAACCTCTGAATAAGAAACAAGAAGACATCCTGTACACAGAAGGAACCTGAAGATAAAACAGGTATGTGAAACACGTAAGCATGTAATTGAATGCAGTACTTGGTCTGTAATAATGGGATAGATAATTATGAAAGATGTATATGTGCCATCAATACTTGCTGTAAGGATGTCCTGGTGAACAAATGCTATGGACATAACATCTGGCTCTGTCTGCAGTGGGCCTTACCTGTCAACTGTACAGATCTGCACAGAATGTCAATATTTAGCCATCATAGTGTTTGTTCTGTTCCTCCAAATATCTATATTAGTCTGGCAAATAGCTGAAGGTGGAAGTAATGAAGTCATGACAGACACATGAGTTTCAGACCCCACCACCTTCAGAACAGTCATGGTAATGCGAAATGTATCATGCACAAACATCATAGGTTTATAATAGGCATATCTATGATCTGTCCCTATATACCCCCCTAATGTTAGGCTTTGTCCACATGTGATGCCCTAAGAGGTAGATAGGTTGGGTCACAGCTGAGGAGCCTGGCAAACCCTGGGAAAGGACAGCTTACATATGGCAACCACTAGAGTGTCTGTCAAACAGTTGTATCTGTGCCACTGCTAGGCCAGTTAATGGGATGTTGCCCATATCCATATGTTACCTGTGAATATGAGTATTAGACATGTTTGTATTGTGAATCTAGGATGCCTATATAGGGCATGAGCATATTAAAGCACTGTTGCAGATGTGTGTGTTAAACTGCATGTGATATATTGAATTAATAGCATTCAACTGTACAGTGTTTTTTTGGACAAAGTTCACAGTTGTGACAGATATCTGTAGTCACTTACACATATACTTGTTTTATGGCAGCTATATTGATATGTTATCTAAATTGAATTCCCTGTTTTGTCACCCAGTGAGGTGGACCAATGACCAGATGTCCTGGTATAACAGGTTGAGACATATGATTGAGCTGCAAGACTGTAAATACAGTGTGCCATAATGACATAGAACACAAATGTATGCCAGGTATCCCCTGAGCATGTTTATGTATGCGTATGTTCAGCTGAAAGGCACAAAAGTAATAACATGGGTCACAAGCGGTCCAGAAAATGGGATGTGCATGTTGCACATGCGTGTACTATCACTGTCACTGCATACAACAAAATAAAATGTGTACTGCTACTGATTTTTGCATTGCCATGACACTGATATGGGCACTACAGTAGGCATGCTTATCATGTAGTAATCAGAGAAGTGTACAACTGTGTTATGATACACTGTCCATGTCTACCACTAACAGCTGCATCAACACCCATATCAAAGTGTACACACCCCTGTTGGAATGCCAGGTCTGTGTGCTGTATGCCAATGAGACCACAGGAAGTCATGTCAAAACATTTCTCATCTCAAATGTGGCCCATAACATGTACAATTCTATTGAAAAAGAAACAAGAATATTTCATGGAAGGTGAGCAACCACTAGCAATTGAAGATGTGATATGACGTTAGAGTAAAAAACAAGACAAATGGATGCTATAATCATCTCAGCAGGTGATTACACAACATACCAGTGTGAGGGTGTGCACACACATTCAACTGGCTTACTGTACTGAGTATTACTTCCCATATGCTGGAGGGACAGGATCATAACTTAGAGACTGCCCATGCTATGGAATTGACTTCCCATACATGTGAAGCACAGCACCTCACTGGCCCTCTTCAAGAGAAATCTTGATGAGTGGAAAATTCACCACAGAGATCACTCCAGTGGCTTTACTCAACAGAGGCATTGGGAACTAAGGTTGGATGGCACTATGCCAGGGTAATCCTATGGGCTAGGCTTGTAAAGCCTCCAGGGCCATTAGGATAGTACACACCTATGAACCTATGAACCTATATGTTTCCACAGGACAGGTTGTTATGTTCCCTATTTAACTGAGCAGGCTACAGGACACATCATAGGTGGGGATTGTGTTGATATGTGCTTTTGTGGGGTCATTTTCCAATTGCACAAGTACCATGCACAGGGGTGTGTACACTTCATATCCACTGTTGCTATATGGAATTAGCAGTACCTTACCTGTATAACCATCCACAACCAACAATAGAGTAATCCTCCTTGGTGAACACACCAAGACACAAAGCACATAATAGGTTGCCATAGTGGCTGTGCAGAGACACATAGGTGCAGACGATAACTTGGAAACAAGTGCACCTCTATCTGTGCAAGCATGTAGGTTCACAGGTGACCTCCTATAAGGCTGACTATGACTAGAAATCAGACATATCCAAACAACCAAGGCCAATTGCAACCATGTCTATACATATGTACGCAGTCTCAGAGCCAGTAACACAAGTCAACTTGTACTGGGGGTAAGGCACACGTCATACACACATGCCATGGATACAGGCAACCTGCATCAGACAGGATAGGTGGGAACAGTGGCACCCTGTCCACAACTATAGTACAGGGGGATATGCACATCACCCATACTCCTGCCCATATCAGTGGTGAGCATGGACATAATGCCGACTGATGGCAACAACAGCAAGTCTCCATGGGGCATGAGAACATCACAGTTTGCCTCCTACATAAACACAGGCATGTGCTCACAGTATTACAGACTGCAGTCAAACACACACATGCCACCATCCACACACCATCCACATGGAAGATTGCCACTGTCATCCCTCTACACAGAAATGAATGGTGTGTAGTGGATTATGCCATTAAGTATCCAGCATTGGGGGAACTGGACAGGTCAGGGTCAGGAGTGTAATGCAAGACATACAAGCCATGATAGCTTACAGTGTTATGGTATAGTTTGGGTTATTTGCAAGTAATACCTACTGTTGATTTGCACATGGACAACTGTATGAGGTCCTCTGACCTTTTTTCCTGTTTATGTCTTCCAGGTACAATGTCCCTGGAACATCTGCCTGCATACATACCCCTGGGACAATATGCAATAATCCAGGACCATCATGCCATCTTCTACAGGTGCAGGGCTCAGGATCTGCAGGAGAGGACTGCCCTGTGGAATGAGTTCATCCACAGGGTAAACTATGTCAGCCCTACACAACCCCAATTATGACCAGGTGCAGCATCACTGCACAGATCTGATCTGCCACACCTGTCAGCATGCCGCTGCAGTTAGGAGGGACCAGCTATCCACAGAAGGGGGTCATGTCATCCAGCCCCCACTGACACCTGCTGAGTAGCTACTCACCAGCTGTGGGGCACCTGCCCGCCAGCCAAGCCAGCAAGCTGAAGACAAAATAGTGGAGGTGGGTGCCACCCACACAATGGATGAGAAGTTTGCAGGTAAGGCCCCAGGGCACATTAGTAGACCACTGTTACTTATCCATTTTCATCTGTAAAGTATCTACATGCATATGTCAGATAAGATAGTCTGTTGCTGCAGTGTAGTAATGAACAGATGTGCATAATATCTAGTATTGTGGGTTTGTACTGTTGATGTGCTGAAATGCTGCTCCCACCCTGTACCAGTCCACAGGTGTGGCTACTGACATTACATCTGTCACACAACTATTTAGGTCCCTCTGGTATACAACTTGGGTAGCAGCCTGTAGCTGGTGAGTATGGAATTATTTTGTTCAGGTTTGCCAATACACTGGCCATGTTATGGCCATGCTATTTGCCATGCACACATTTAACACATCTACCCATAATGCAAGCTGTACATGTTCACTTATTCTTGCTCTTAACTGCACTGCATCACAGTGGTCACCATGGTGGCATATCTGAAGGGTATGTAAGAGTTCTGCAGTATACCTAACAACCTGTAAGTGCAAGATGTGTGGACAGTGATGAACGTAATGGTGGGACAAATAGCCTACAGTAGGAACATGTCTGAAACATCATCCTTATACAGTGGCTACAACAATGTATACACCACTATTACAATGGTAACTGTTCTTGATCTAAATAATGGCAAATCACAATACCACATTCCACACCTTTTACAACCTGTCCTAACATGAGCAATGAATGTGTAATGTGGAATCCTATGTTAGGGCAACAAATATGGGGAATACATAACTTAAAAACTGGAAGCATATGTGTGCAGACACTCCAAATAACATATTGTGGAAGCAGCTTGTGAGGTACTGACAGCATTCACTCTTCTTGAGTATACACCTTCCATCAAGTACAGGGCTTCAATGTCACACCAAGTAATGGTCTGCTGCCCAAGAAGTATGTTAATGACATTTGCCCACTCACCTACAACAGAGGCATCCATGACTTGCACACATCTTACAAACCATGAAATGGATCCCATATCTGAAAGGTAGCACTCAGGAGTGGGAACAGTACACTTACCTCACCATTGCATATACCATGGCAAACAGTGCAGACAGTCATGTATGTGTGTATGAAGTATGAGACAACATTATTGTAAAAAATAAACAGATGCCCATCCAAAACAGTTGACAACACATGTTGCAAACTGGCCATGGAGGCTGCCCAGAAACATGCAACAACTCTGAGTGGCATGCAGGATTGTCTAGCAAGTACTGCCTGTGCAGTACCTGTGTTGACAATCACCTAGAATATGCATAAGTGTGGCCTATGGGTTAGGGTAATCAGATGGAAGAGTTGTTGCACAGGAAACATCATCCAGGGCTCTCTACAGGTAGCATATGCATAGCATCAAGTCTCCCAAAGGCATGTGTTGTAATGTGTATTGGTGCCATGAGACCAAGGCTGAAACAGACGGACAGTATTCATAAAGATACATGTGCTGCACAAGAAACATCTCACTCCACCTCAGGGTCACCATCCCCATTTTTCCTTTGCTGGTGCCAGCGTACACCTTTAGGTTTGCTGTTCATTAGCAGGAACTAGGCTGGTAGACATGGCATTCGGAATTTGGAACACTGCAAAATAACACTCATGTGTGGCCCATAGTTGGAAAGCATCTACAATAAGGCTGAGAATGGGGAGGGTGTCATCCTGAAACACAACAGTGAACTGAAGCATACATCCAAAGCTTGTTAAGAATGGCTGCATCTGAACACAGTCAAGGTCATGAATTGTGCCAGACATAACCCTGACTCCACAGCAATAGAGAAGCCACTGTGTGACCTCCAAGGGTCACATGAGCTGACCTTGCAATCCGGCATAGTTGGGGGACATTTGTAGGGTGGAGTGACCAAATAATGGCAAGTGAAGATGGGCCATGCTAGTATACCCCTTCCAGGAATAGTGACTGCTGTAGTTCACGTAACAGGTGCTGCAACAAACCATTGTGTTAAGGGTGTGCACACTTATGCAACCCACATATTGTATGCATCTCATTCAGCATCTGCACGACTGACACATTTGTTTGATACTGCACTGGATTGCACAGGTCATATGTCACATATCAGGTAGGTGTAATGTTAACATATGCAGTATTGTGGCACCATTGAATATCATGGAAGAGGCTGGCATGTCAACAAGGGTGTGTATACTCCTCATAGCCACATTAAGCTTTGAAGGTTGTCATAATCTGATTTTATTGCTCATACATGCACTGCTGATAATCTGCAAATCAGAGGTCAGGCATTAACTATTGGCATAAGTCCTCATATCATCCCAGGTATGCATCAGACAAACACATAGGGGTTGTGCGCAACAGAGCAAACATAACTGCCACACATATACATATTCAGCAATGGTGTGTACACTCATGAGGTATAGTGCACAGTACATGCCAGTGTGCTGTACAGGTGCACAGCAATACTGTGTACACTGGTGCAGTGTGTTCCAGGGGAAGGGCCATCACCTAATAACACAACTCATGCATCACAGAGATGTATAATGTTGGTAACAAGGATTGAGTATGGTTGCAGTGCATGTTGTTGCGTGCCATACATCATGCATGTTGACTGTTGGGTAATGAAAGGGATGTGTAATATCTTTGTGTCACCTTACCTGCAAGTGTGAGTGTGTGTGTGTGTGTAGAGGTAAACCATAATGTACAGGCCTTAAATTACATTTTTTGTTTGCCCCTCACAGGTGGCAAGGTGGATCAGGGTCCCTCATGCATGTAAACTGATGCTAGTGTCCATACAGACTCTGACAATGATGAGAGGCATGGTGAGGCACAGGCAGGGTTGTCAGGGGCTGAAGTTGTGACATTGGTTGACATCCCACTTTTATCCACCCCATCCCCACACACAGCCACAATGCCCATACATACCCCATCACCAGTGGCCATAGATGAGGGACAGCTGGTGGGTGGTGGCATGGGACAAGACAGTGTGGGGACTATGGCTGGTGTCTGTACACAGCAGCCATAGCCAGATGACCGGCAAGGTACCACACAGGCAGATGTACAGGAGTGTTTGTAGGAGGGCTGCTGGCCATCATGCCCCTGGCAGAAGTCCCACAGCAGGTGTTACCAGATGCATATTTTGGGCCATCATGGAGGCACAGGTACTTATGGAATGTTACACCATAGAGAGTCTGAGGCTCCAGAGGGCTACTCCTTCTGCTGTACTTGACAACATCCGTGATCTTGCAGGTGCTTACCATTATTTTGCAGAGGTCCTGGATAGACGGTTGGGTGAGATGGTGGGAATCCTCAACTGTGTGGTGTATGTGTTAAAGCATGTGGTGGGAGTAAGTCAGTGGCCACATGAACATAGGTCAGCAACACCAACAGGTGGAGGTCTACATGGATGTGCAACAACTCACGGCCACTCATCTAGTGGCAGTACCAGTACCAGCACTACTGGGGGGGTGCTGTCGACACCACAAAGCAGCAGGCCATGTGCACATGGTCCTGGCTGGTCCCAACCTTGACACAGATTCAGTGGACAATTGTCATCATCAGGGGAGAGTACCATATCTTTGCCTTCTGCCTGCTAGTTCCCGTGAAACCCCTGGCAGGCACAGTTCCCATGTCCATGGCCGGAGACAATGAAGTGTACACCCTGTCATGTATGGTCTGCAGCTGTCCAACAAACTCCTGTATAGCCTAGTCACATGGCAGACATGCATGCATACATACACAGGCACCTCCATACCTACACATGCCACATTAGTACAGCCCATTTAATAAAGAACCCTCTAACACACACATGATGTCAACCAAATGGCTTAGCCTAGGCCTCTGGAAAACCCACAACACACTCTGTGCATATGATGATACCTGTGCCACATCCCTGTCATCCATTCCATCGATGCAGGGACATGCTGATATGGTTCTGATGCACAGGGTGAACATCCTAAGGTTTAGCAATGTAATGCTGTTTAACATGTTTTCAGCTGGAATGATTAATGCTTATACATCAGGGTTTGTAGCTGTCCAGCCATGATGCATTATAGCTGTTGTTAACATGGACTGATTGTGGTCTCCATAATGTATTCTGTTTGTGTTCTAGGTGTATATGTGTCAGCAGGATGTTGGTCTGCTGCCCTGTCCTACAAGGGGTGTAGCACTGTGGTGACACATTGACTGTGTCATATCATGGGTAGAGCTGAGCACAGGTAACATGTCTGTACAACAGTTACTGCATGTGCCATGCATGGGTGATAGGTCTGAGGGTTGATTACAGGTGAGTGCATGGTGGCTGATGTCAGCAGCTCTTCTACAGTGGACAATTGTAAGTGTACTGGGTGGCACACACCAAATGTCTGTGAATAACACACACACACACACAGAGGCTTAGGTGTTGATGCAAAACACAGAGAATACCGTTCACATGGATGTACTTCATTTTGCAGTGAACTCATTTTGCCCTATGTAATTCCACCCAGACCAAATTGTCAAAACATCACAACAGGAAATAATCATTTTGCCAGTTTAATGTCATTGACGATGGTACTAGCAGGGTATATGTCCTCTTCCCCAATGTAGTGCAATCCTGGAGTTGGTAAACATAGGTCTGCTGGTGTGGGTTGCACATCCCACCACTTTGGAGGGTGTGGGGTGGCGTAGAACCACACATAGTTTGATTAACAACTACTTAACCTGTTAACATAAACTGTACAGTATAAAAGCACACTGAGCGGGGGGTACACACAACAATAACCCCAATGTTGGAGGCTGTGGTCACAACCACACCCTTGTATATATACCAAGTCAAGTATCACTGTACAGCATTTACACATCCAGTACTAGTTTTGCTTGAATGTATTTCCACAAGATAGATGCTTTGAAATGTTTCCTTTAGGCAGTTAGTTCTCAGATAAATGATCTCCTGGGACATATATTTTCTGCAAACTGAAGTAGATTCCTTCACATACACACACACTTACTTGGCAACACTGAGAGTAGAACCCCTACCTAGGTACTTATTGCTACTAATGTGTTTGGCTTTAATTGCACACACCACACAGCTTTTATGGTGAGATGTGTCCTGAGTTTCCTATTAAGTGAATAACATCACCAGGCCTTGTACAGTTTGGTAATGTGGGATTTACTGGGTGTTAATGAACAATACATAGTATGACATACTGTCATATAGACATTGACAAACACATACAGTCATAGACACATTTGACAGACCTGGGTTTAGCAGTGCTAAGTACCTTGATAGTGAGTCCATTCTGTTAGAGGTTTTGCAGACAGCGCATACATCAGTGGGCTGGATAATGTAAACAGTTACCTGTATTGTTGATGGTGACAGCGGTCCTCATACAGTGGGCCTTTGGACATGTACTGGGGGTACCATGGTGTAAAGACAGTAT
>NC_056727.1:47751268-47833768 GCF_019279795.1 Protopterus annectens | reverse complement strand
TGTAGAATGTTGCTACAGTAACATGGATTTTGGCAACATACATGTTGTGTAGAAAGTGACTTTTGATACTGACAAGTACGCCATCAGTTACTGACAGACATCATAAAATCATCATAGTGAAGTATCACACAAATCACAGTAATGATCCTGTGAAATACAGCAAAAATATGACCAATAAACGTGGACAGTCTGAAACAATCTGGTCAGTCCATAGGTATACACAGAACTCCTTAGTGCAAGACGTGTGGACTAAGCCTGACAAAGGGGATGTTTACAGCCATGAAAATGTGGATATCACACAAATACTGGAATAGATAAGCTCACACAGTTGATGCATTCACACCCTCCTGTCTGTCCTATCACATATTTACTGGAGGAGCAAAGGTCCTAAGTCCGCATACTTCCCACTAGTTAGTGACTTACATCTTCACAGCATCCCACTTCTTTTTCAGAAATACACAACACATATTGTGGCCAGGCAACAGTACATCTGACAAATATCTGGACATAATATGACATTAGGTAAATAAACTGAGCTGCTAGGCATGTCACAAAGCACTGTGTAAACTACAGGCAGACTACCACAACATTGTCCCAAGTTTCCTATGGGGGAATACACATGTAGTTGCAAATATAGTAGGCACTACAGGCATGTAACAGCACGGAGTAACATACACCAGTGTGAAAGTGCATACCCACAACCAATCTCAATACAGTCACAGTCACATTATGGTAAGCCTAATTAATACTGCAGTATATGGACTGTGTGAACAAAACCATCCTCATATTTGCCACTCACACACTAACCCTACATATACTGGCCCAATTCACAGTGTAGTCTGATGCCTAACTGTGGTATAGGACATGTCTCAGTCTTGACCTAAAAGCATATACGTTGATAGGGTAGCAGAAACTGGAGCAGCATTCAACATCAGATAGAACAGGACCAAGAACACTGACATCTGCCACAGTCTATACACAGGGCAAATAACATATTCACAATACACTGCTACACAATAGTGACACTCTGTCAACAATCACCATAAGTACACAGACCTCACTACTGTACAGACTACAACAAAATGTCCAGGTTTTGTTCTCAAATATAAGGCCTACTATAAATAACATGTCGAGCAGTCTGATATATCACAGGCTTGTTATCAGGAACAATGTCAGTAAATAATGATATACTATACATATGCACCTTTTACTGCATGACATATGGACAACGGGTGACAAACTTGGGGATAGAGGCACAAACCCAGGGCCAATATTGACATATTGCTGTAATAAAATGAAAAAATTCCTTGTGTAACAGGGTTTGTTGTGACATATTTCTTCTGAGGGATATGAAGTCAGTAACACACATGGATGTCACCATGTACTGTCTTCAATCAAAGTATGCTACTGTATTTATAAAGATAGGAAATGTGTGAGTAACACACCACATCTATGACTCAAAACTCTGGCCAGTCTGCAGATAGCCCTACAGGTGAGAGTTTTCTCAACCACATAACACTGTCATGCCAGACTTTAAATGATGTAGAACAGCCATATCCACACAAACCTTGTTAAACCAACATTACTTCAAATATAGAACAGCAATACTTACATTCCATCCCCATGTGTGGAACATCCCCCTCCTGTTTGTTGGCCTGTCTCTACAGTGTATGTTGTAAGAGGTATTTCCAACTACCGTCGGTGATGCTGTTGTCAGACACGCAAATGAAGCCCTGCTCACAGTGAGGGAAAAGGGCCAACACCCACATGAAGTGCTTAGTTATAGGAGTGTGTTTCAATGCAACTGGCTATACGAATTATGCAACACCTGTTCCACATGCAATTAGCATGTGGGGGACTCCACTTCATGCACAGGCCATCAGTTGCCTATGCAAAACAGATGTACTTTTCCACATCCACCAGAGTGGGAGAGATAGAGAGAGAGAGAGAAAGAGAGACAGAGAGAAAGTAAGAAAGGAATGGAGTAAGAGCTAAGCGTGTTTGTGTATGATCCATGGGTGGAGAGTGGTATCTGTGTATTATAATGGCTGCCTATATTGTTTACCAATCCATACTTTTACATAGTAATTGCACATGGCGGTACAAATTTATGGCTGTGAACTGTCTACAACAACCTCTATAGTGTTTGAAAACTGTTGGCCTTGCAATGTGGACATTGGGACATATAGGTCCTCAATATAATGATGACACTGCAATGGATCACATCATTATACAATCACCCTAACAGGATACTGATGACACACAAACACACACTTACCAGTATTGAGTTTCAGACCCCTACCCGGCTATGTATTGCTATGACAGTGCTATGCAATTATTGCATGCGCCACTGAGCTTACATGTTGGAGAGCTGTCCAAAGGTATCTTTGAAGGTGAGTGACATCAGCAGCAGTGCTAAAGGAAGAGTAAGGGAAATGTAGTAAGTGTGAATGTCCACAAAATCAGGTGTCAACAAAGACACACACACACTCTCTATCTCACAGAAACACACAAATTATCACAGTTAGCATGACCAGGATTAGAACTCCTACCTAGCTAGTTTGCTACATTATAGTATTACGCAGTTATCGCAAGTGCCACAGAGTTTATAGGGCTGAAACATGGCCAAAGGGTTATTTCAAGGGGACTGACTTCAGCAGGTGTGCTAAAGTAGGGCAATGGGAGGTGTAGTGAGTGTGAATGTCCTCAAAATCATTCATCTCAACACACACATGCACACACACACACACACACACACACACACACACACACACACACACACACACACACACACACACACACACACACACTTGCCAGTACTGAGATCCATAGGTTCATTGCTTCACAGGTGTGTAGTAAGTGAATGGGCCTGAAGGCTCTACAAGGCTAGGCCAAGGGAATACCTTGTCATCAGGCCACATGACAAAAGTCCCCAGTGTGGCTCAGGAGTGTAGTCCCTGGAGTGGTCCCCAGGGGTGAATATTGTATTCACCATCCACTCATATGGGTTACTATTGTGGGTGGCCAGTGATGTGCACTGCTTCCCATGTATGTGATCTATATTCCATAACATGGACAGTGTCTGGGTTGTGCACATGTCCCTCATGCATGTTTTTTGACATGTGGAAGTGTACTTGAGGTCTCTGGGGCATGTTGTGTAGACAGATTGTTATCTTCTGATGTAGCATTCTTGACCTCATTTGGTGAGGCCTGGCTATGTAACTGAGGTCATGCTTGCATCTACATTGACAGCATGATACAGGTATTCAGTGGAGTTTGTGGCATCTGTCCATACAGGGCATGTGTATAAGGCATGGTATTCCCTTTGTAGGTTACATTTGCAGACTTTGCAGTTGTTGCAGGTGTCTAGTGGGGAACATGGCAAAAGGGCCATTGTGCACATTTATTTGCCTACTGAGGGGATGGAACAGGGTGCCATTTCCTTTTACTTGCTGGATAGCATACACAGTTAGGAGATGTAACACATCAAAGTACTTTCTGATGTCAGTAGCACTGTTGTGGTCAACAGGCATGTAGTCCACTGCAATCACACCGTGGTTACTATCTGTGTGGCAATATGCAGGGAACTGCCAATATAGTGGTTTTTGCCTAGCCAAGTGTGTTTTTGTATGAGACGTGGGTGGAGAGTGTTCTCTGAGTAATAGAAGGGTTGCCTATATTGTTCACCAATCCATAATGTCACATGTAGGGCTATGAATTGTCTGCACCAATGTCTCTGGTGTTTGACATCTGTTGTCCTTGTAAGGAGGACATTCTGACATATACTAGGTCCTCAACATAATAATTTAGCAAAACCCACCCCACAATAGGTCCTGTTATTACACAATTACAGCAACCTCCACACAGGATACTGATGACAGACAGGTACACACACACCTGTCTGTACTGAGATTCAACCCCCTACCTTGTTATGTATTGCTACTAGAGTGTACAGCATTTATTGCACACACCAGGGATATTATAGAATAGATGCTGTCCCAAGGCACTGCTAAGGTGAGGAACATCACCAGCCTTTGCAAATTCTGGCATTTGGTGATGTAGTGGGTGAGAGATCCCAAAAAAAATTCACCCTACACACATGTTTACATTTGCCAGGAGTGAGGTTCAAACGTCTATCTAACAATCTTTATGGGCCATTATGTTACGCATTTACCACATGCACCACTGACCTTATATGGTTTAGGGTTGGCAACAGGTACTTCTAAGAGGGATGATATCTCCAGGACTGCTAACGTAAAGCTCTGAGATGTGTACTGGGTGTAAATGGAGCAAAAATCTTTGAGATACAGACTTACATATGTACTCACACAAACACTTGCCACGGATGAGATTCAAACCCATAGCTATGCAGTTATTGCTACTACATGCGCCATGGAGCTTAGATGTTGGAGAGCTATGCCAAGGTATTTTTGAAGGTGACTAACATCAGCAACAGTGCTAAAGGAGGGGTAAGGGGAGAATAATAAGTACCAATGTCCTAAAATCAGGTATCATCAAAGACATACACTCTCACACGAACATACACAGTTCCATAGTTGCCATGTCTGGGATTAGAACTCCTACTTAATTAGTATGCTACACTACAGTACTACACAGTTATTGCAAGTTCTATGAAGCTTATATGTTGGAAAGCTGTGTCAAGGTATCTTTGAAGGTAACTAACATCAGCAGCAGTGCTAAAGGAGGGGTAAGGGGAGAGTAGTAAGTGTCAATATCCACAAAATCAGGAATCATCAATAACACACACACACACACACACACACACACACACACACACACACACACACTCTCTCTCTCTCTCTCTCTCTCTCTCAAACAAACACACACAGTTTCACAATTTCCATGTCTTGGATCAGAGCTCCTACCTAAATAGTATGTTGCACTATAGTACTACACAGTCATTGCAAGTGCCATGGAGCTTACATGTTGGAGAGCTCTCCAAAGGTACCTTTGAAGGTGACTAACATCAGCAGCAGTGCTAAAGGAGGGGTAAGGGGAAAGTAGTAAGTGTCAATGTCCAAAAAATCAGGTATCATCAAAGACACACACTCTCTTTCCTCACACAAACACACACAGTTTACATGTCTGGGATTAGAACTCCTACCTAAATAGTATACTACATTATTGCATTACGCAGTTTCACAAGCACCATGGAGCATATGGGGCTGTCACTTATCCAAATGGCTATTTCAAGGTGACTGACATCAGCAGGCATGCTAAAGTAGGGCAATGGGAGGTGTAGTGACTGTGAATGGTCTCAAAATCATTAATCTCCACACACACACACACACACACACACACACACACACACACACACACACACACACACACACACACACACACACACACACACACACACACACACACACACACACACACACACACACACACACACACACACACACACACACATACACACACACACACACACAGAGTTTCACAGTTGCCATGTCTGGGATTAAAACTCCTACCTAACTAGTTTTCTACACTACAGTATTAAACACGTATCGCAAGTGCCACAGAACTTATAAGACTGAGACTTGGCCAGGGGGTTATTTCAAGGTGACTGACATCAGCAAGAGTGCTAACATCAGCAGTGTGTGCGAATGGGCCATAAACCATTCCTCTGGAAGCACACACTCAGTCACACAAACTTTACATTTGACAGGACTGGGTGTACAAATTTTAGATGAATACTGATTTGTACTATCATGTTACACAGTTATCACAAGCACCACAGAAATTATAGGGCTGAGGGCTACCAAAAGCAATGTCTACAGTAATTGACATCAGCACATTATGTGATAACAGCCAATTGGATGTGTGGTAGGTGGGAGAGGCCTCATGATGGAAATCTCTCTGTCATTGTCTTTCTCTTCCACACATATCTGTGTGTATGTTTGATATTCAGATACATGTACTGTTTTACACTGTGATGTAATATGTCATCAACTACTGACATATATACTTATTTGTTCACAGTAATTTCCTGGGAAATACAAGATGACTGGATCCTACACAGTTTGGTTTTGTGAAGGGTAGATCATGCCTGCTCAACTTGCTTGACTTCTTTGAGTCAGTCATCAGAGCTGTGGATGAAGGTAAGGTGGTTCATACAGCCTACCTTGATCTGGCCAAGGCCTTTGATACCATTCCCCACTCAGGAATCATAGAAAAATTTACTAAGCTAGGCATCAACCCCTATATCACTACATGGGTTGCAAAATGGCTCACAGATAGAACCCACAGTGTGAAAGTAGCTGACTCCAAGTCAGACTGCTGATCAGTCATGAGTGGAGTCCCACAGGGTTCGGTCCTGGGTCCTCTCCTGTTTGGTATCTACTTCTCTGAAGTCCAGGCCAACACAAAGGGACTCTGGCTGACAAAGTTCGCAAATGATTGCAAGTTGGGGGCTATTATATACTCCCCAAGTGATGCTGACATCCTGAAGAAAGGCCTCAATGAGACCAATGACTGGTGTCAGAACCATGGTCTTAAGCTCAATGCCAAAAAATGTGTCTTCATCCCTTTTGGGAAAAACCTGGTTCCCTTGAATTACCACATTGATGGTAGCCCACTGAACACAGAAGGCATTATAAGAGATCTGGGAACACAGGTTGACAGCAACCTCTCTTTTGACCACCACATTGCCACTGTGGTCAGAAAGTCCTTCTATTTGGCACATCTCTTTACTAAGGGTTTTGTATCCAGGAAGAAAGAGGTCATTGTCTCCCTCTACTCTTCCATCATTAGGCCAGTCATCGAGTACAATGCCCCATTTGGCATGCACCTCACTAGACACCTGCAACAACTGGATAGGCCATAAAAGTACCTCACAAAGAGGATCCTAGGCCTTAAATACTTGTCCTATATGGACAGACTCAAAAAACTCCAACTATTCTCTGTCTCATAGCGCTACTTTGAGGCGATCTCTCCTTGACTTACAAAGCCATGCCTGACCCAGCACTGTTAGAAATGCTACATCTAAAGAAATCCCAATCCCTCCACACCACATGCTCTAGAGAACTCAACCTCATTACCACAATCAACAGAACATGCTGGAGGGACAGGTTCATAACCCAGAGGCTGCCCATGCTATGGAATAGACTTCCTAT
Organism: Protopterus annectens; assembly: GCF_019279795.1. Taxonomy (NCBI): domain Eukaryota; kingdom Metazoa; phylum Chordata; order Ceratodontiformes; family Protopteridae; genus Protopterus; species Protopterus annectens. The sequence continues at coordinate 47,826,632 of NC_056727.1, read as the reverse complement.
ACATGTCAAGCAGAGCACCTCACTGGCCCTCTTCAAAAGAAATCTTGATGAGTGGATGGTAAATAGAAAATTCATGCCAGGGATCACTCTACTGGGTCTACTCAACAGAGGCTCTAGGAATTAAGGTTGGGTGGCATGATGCCAGGATAATCCTATGGGCTAGGCTTGTAAAGGCTCCAGGGCCATTAGCCTAGTACACACCTATGAACCTATGAAGCTGTTCCCAGTATTGTGGTCTGTGGCCTACATATTCTTGCACACTCATGCCATTCTGGATGGGTAGGTGCAGACGTTTGCTGATGGGTCTGTGTAAATGGTCCAGCACCTTGGCACTATGGTGGCTGATGATCTATTTCTTGTACATATATCGACATAACAGAATGGCCATTTCCATCTGTGGCCATACCTCTCATCTGTACAGATTCACTCAAGTTACCCAGAGGCAGGGCTCATATATCTGGTCAGTTCCCTTCACATTGTGGTTTACAGGCAGGTTTGTAGCCAACCATTACTGGGTTTGCAGGCAGGGGTAATATGGGCACATATCAGAGTTTCAGACTTCACACACTCCATGATGTTCATGCTTCTACACCCCCCACTCTGTTATTCTATCCTCTTCCTAACATTATGTGAGTGAGAAGTATCCTTATAGTTGTCCCTTCATCCCAGCGGTATTTAGGGGTTGGTCCACAGTTCATGCAGTAGGACATGGTGGGCATGCTACTGGGATTTGTCAATATGGTCTTGCATTTGTTTTCTGTTGACTGTGTTATGTTGTTAGTTGGGACCCCATGAGAGGGATTGAGGCACATGCCTTTGACAGAGGACTGTAGGCCATTTGGTAGTGATGCAGGCCATCTGTAGCAGGCCAGTGCATTCTGTCACTCCTACATTCCCAGGTTGCGAGGCACTGGATTCCCCTGGGGTGACAGGGTAAGTGTGCATAATATTAATGGCAATAGCTCCTGTCCATATTAATTCATTGGTCTGGATGTTGGCAGGGTGTTGCTTACAGCTAGGGACACACCTGCATGGGACACCTCTTCAGCATGCTGAAGTCTGTGGGTATTCCCATACAGAAGTGGGGGGTCATACTGTATTCATTCCCAACAGCAAGGGTATGATCTGTGATAAACCTGTGGCTGATGGTGGGGTGAACTGAGTGGATGTGTGATATGGAAGCTTCTTGAAGCTGACTCACAGATATACATGGGACATTCCCATTATGCTGCCATTTGCAGGGACATAGGCAGTCTCTCACTACTTCATAACTGTGCCCTTTGTGGTCTGCCACTGATTGGCCAGACTACATCAGTATTCAATACTTCACAGACAACTAATGTGCTGTTAACCTGTATGTACAATTCCAAAGGTGTGTGCAGTTGACAGTTACATTTTATGTACTCTGTCTAGGGTGCTTCCACCTGTGCACTGTGTGTATGTCTGGGCCCACATTCATGGCATGGCCATCTTTCAGACAGTGACAGGTATTGACATCTGGACAGTGAGTATGGATGACTGCTGACATGGGTATTGTTGAGAAGCATTGTGGTTGGCACTGCAGTTTCACAACATGGCCCTCTCATCAACAGTACTGGCCATAGGCCACTGAAACTTAACCCTCCATGCCTACATGCTGACCACTTCCAGACAATATTGAACACACAACAACCTAACACACTGACCACTGCATATTGTACACATGTAACAATCTATCCTGTAGATTGGGCCAGCTCAGGTAATCTGTGCCCCACTGTCATTAAACCCACATGTACATGTTACTGCATTTCTACATCGGATTGTGGGGGGAGGGGGTGCACACCTGATGTCTTTAAACATTTGCTATGACTGTACTGGTATTTCAGGTACTCTGTTGGCTTCCATTTCATTTTGTATTCTGACCTATCATGCAGACTGGAGGCATATCAGTAGAGTACAGATCTTAGGTTTTATTGGCCTACATTTCAGTTTCAGACTACTTACCCTTCAGAAATAACATACAACTGCCAGACCTGTTGTAGTCTGTCTGTGTAGGTCTGGATGGGGGCTGTTAACCACTGCCATCAATTGGAGGCCTTAGCCCAGCCTTTCTTTATGGTCATCTACACCTGTCCTGCTGGCTGAGGCTGGTGGTGGGTATGTGTGCCTCACTGACATGCATGTGTGTATCCTATGGACACACACTTGGGCCACAACATGTACTGCAGTGGGATTTGTCACCTTATCTAGTACTGCCTACTTTGTTGACACCAGTATTTATTAGGGATTTCATGCTGCCCGTATAGGTGTCCACTATCTGCAGCCATCCCATTCAGCCACCCGATTCCTTTGCATGCTCACGTCCATACCATAGATACAACTATCAGAACATACTACTCCATTCAGCAATTGATACAAAGAGTGACTTATGTTGTGGCTGTGCCAGTATTGAGGATGGTGCTGGAGGGCTGACTGTCAGATGCACATAGTACACTCCCTATAGATGGTAAAGCATAGGTAATGTCATGGCTGGCATCCCTTTTACTGTATGTGTGAGTCAAAGAGAGTTTCATTCCCTGGGTCCCTACTGTGTCAGTATATGGGCTATGCTTTGCCTCTTTGCCAAAGCCTGAGCATACTGGGAACACCACCTTCTGCCTACATGGGCAGGCTCAGGTTGGTCCTCCTCTGAGTCCCTATGTGCCTGTGATGGCCTTGGCAATGTTGGGGGGGGTTGTGTGCCCATGCCCCATGGTGTTCCTGCTGCAGCTCTTTCCACAGGACCATATTGTGTAGCATGGCACATACTATGAACATTTGTGTATATGTAGCTGGAGAGTACAGCAAGGCTCCACCCGATATGTCCAGGCAGTGGAACTGTGACTTGAGCATCTCAAACACACGCTCTATTATGATTCTGATTTGTGCGTGTGCCTCATTATGGAGTTCTTGTTTGTGTGTGTGTGCATTTCTGATGGATGTAATAAGCCATGGCTTTAGTGCTTAACCAGCATCCCCCACTAGGTGGCCATATGGAATGTCCCCAATGGCAAATGACTGGTACAGCTGTGTCATATGCCAGATCTGGAAGTCATGATAGCTTCCAGGGCTGCCAGCAAACACATTCAAGATAATGTCCTGGGCATCGCACACAACCTGGCAGTTGATCGAGGGGAAGCTCTTGCGGTTTATGTAGACCCTACCTCACTTGCTGGGTGGTGCTTTGATGTGTATGTGTGTGCAGTCTATAGTACCCACTACCTCAGGGTATTCTGCTCCCCATGGTCGAGTGAGGTTTAAAGACATGCAGGTAGGTGTGTGCATAAATGGATGTGCCCTCGTTGAAGGTTGGACATCGAGCTGGCACCTCAGCACCGTAAAAATCTACTGCCAGTCATAAGCGGACCAGCGTTCCACTGTGGTGACCCCTAACTAGGAAAAGCCAAAATACATTACTTTTTTTACCTCAGGGTATTCTGCTATTTGATGGAAGAGATGCATATTGCTGGTCAACGCCGCATGGGTGTTGAGGAAATATATGTGCTCACCGGCATGTGCTGACATGGCATCCAGGAGCTGGTGGAGTACCCTGGATGCTGATGCCTGTGAGATCTCCATGATGTCCCCAGTTGCCCTTTGGAAGGTACCTGTGGCTAGTAATCTTAAGCCTACACATACCTTGGTATCCACTGGGATGGGTTCCCCTCTGTTGGTTCTGTGTGTGAGGCGTGACCGGCACAGTTCAACAATTTGCTTTAGAATGTCCCTGTCCACCCTATAGCACTCCACTATCTCCAGTTTATGTAGCCTCAGGTAGGTTACCCTGGGTCTGTACACTCCTCTCCTTCTCCTCACTGTGGGTTGGTCGGCAGCATTCACATCCTCACCACCCTCAGGTTCTTGCACATATTGATGTATGAGAGCAACAGCAGCCCCTAACATTTTGTTAGTTTTGTCAGTTAAAATTTCCCCATCTGCATACACCAGTGGTGTAGAGTTTGTGGGAAAAAACAGACTGGAAGGTGTTTGTATAGTTTATAGTAGTGTGCTAGGCTGTTCCATGTGTAATTGTCTGATTCCGATGCATTACACCTGCCAGCTATGCTAGTTCTCCTTAATTACCTTCCTACTGCTGTTTTCTCTTCCCATTGCTTTCCCGTTTAAGCCACGAGGTGTGGTGCACATACCCAGTGCTCAGATGTGAACAGAGCTGCTACTATCTGTTTTTTTTCTTTTTGTTTAAAACCCCCTTCGTTAGCTGTGCTTAGCTAAGGGTAAACACAGACCACAAAGCTCCAAAAATCTTACAGCATGCATGACACTCCCCCTTATGAGGTCATCTAACTCTTATACAGTGGTGTTGCTGCACCTGTATGGTTGGGTGCAAGCTAACATAGAGAGGAAATCTGTAATTCAGTATCAGTCCCCTCATTTGCATAAAACAGAATGCTAATTCATAGTTACCACATTCACAACCAGCCTTCTCCCTTAGCAACCACTATTCCTTGGTATTGTTGTCTTATGCATGCCATTGACTATTATGGAAAAATGCTGATTTGGGTTTAAAAGCTTATTTCCAACTTTTTTTCTTATTTTCAGGCCGATCCCATTTACACACCGCTGCCCTATGCTTAAATGGCTGAAATCGGCCAAAAAAAAATGTTATTTTTTATAATTTTGCAACTATTTCTCATGCCAATGGCCATATATTTGGTCCATTGGCATGCCTATTACATTGAATACATGCTTTCTTTGGAGCTGTCATGCCTCCATTTTGTAATTTGCAGAAATATATTTGGTTAGTAACAGAATAAATTTCTGCAGGTTACACCATTCCTGCACAGACACCTCCCCGATTCCTGGTTCACTAATTCACCTCATTTGCATGGTTCTCTCCAGCAAATGAAGTAATTAGCATATAGCAGTGGTGTCCATGCAGGAATAGTGTAGGAGCATTAGTGCACATCCCGGGAGCTCGTTCCTGGATGACTCGTCAGCCATATTGAGTGCAGCAGCTCTTGCACTATTCCTGCACTCCGTGCAGAGTTTGCTGAATCCAGGGGACTGTTTATCATCACTTTAAATTTCATATTGAGAATAGTTAACTCAGACAATCATTCTCTACTTTTTTATTTTATTTATCTATTTATGTATTTATTTATTTAACATTTGTTTACCAGAAAAGTCCGACTAGACAGAGCCTATTTTCAGCAGAGGCCCAGGGAGAAACCCTCCAGATGCATGTCTCTGGAATGCTCACTTATAGCTCAATGAATGTGCTCATGTGTTATATATGCAAATCCACACAAACAACTTTATTCACTGCAGCACATAATATACTTGATTAATGGGAATTTGGAAAAAAACAATGGAATCTAATCCACAACATTTGGAAAACATGAGTTGAATCTTAAGGTATCACTCCGGAGAAGATGAACTTTTCAAAATTTTCAGTGTTAGCCTTGCAAAATCTCTCATCAAACTCAAAAGTCCAAAGCAAAAGTAAATTTCTTTACTGAAATACAATAGAAATGTTTAAAAGTAGTCACAAAGATATATTTTGAAGAAGGGAAATTAGAATAGAATAGAATAGAATAGAAGGAAAAGGTAGAAAAGCAAGCAGAGGGAAGCACATTTGAGAAACAGCTAAGAACTGACTAAGACGTGGCAGGGAAAGGAAAGTTATTTATTTATTTTATGTGGGAAAGGCTCCCATACTGTCTATGCAAAGAATCTAAGGTGGAGAAGAAGGTAAGAAAAAAAGAAAATATTGGTAAGCAGGTTTGGGTAGGTAGCAGGGGCAAATGCATAAACAAAGAACACAGACAAGACTGACAGTGGAGGTGCTGAGACACCAAGGGCAACACAGGACAGTGGATTGTGAGACATCAGTCAAACAAAGGGAAAATAATGGTAATAGGAAGGACTGGGTAACAAAAAAGGGAGGAAAATCATGCCAAGGGGAGGGAAACACAGTGATGGGGGATAGGTATATGGACCCCCTGTACTGCACTTCCTGAGTTTTCCCAGTTGCAGTCTGTGAACTACCTTGTGCTCCCTCATTTCTGTTTCCTGTCCCCAGTGGAGTGGCCAGTGGAGTAGAGGGATGTAACTCTGCAATCAGAAAGAAGAGTCTTTCCAGGTGGACAATGCAGGCTTCAATGCACTAGTCCATCAGCTCGCCCACTACCAATTTGTCAAGCTGACCGTGAGTAACATACTGTTCACCCCTGACAGAATTGCCATTGGGAACAATAGTACTCCCAGACAGTGCAGCTCTACAAAGAGTCGGACTGGAAGACCTATCAACCTCCCTGAGTAGTGTATTAGAAGAAAACTCTAGCAGGCACAAGTGCAGGTGATCCTAAAGGTGTTTGTTTGTGTGGATTATGGTCTGCAGTAGAGCAACAGGTGCTGACATGACAAATGCTGTATAAAAATGCAAAATCAAAAGAAAGAACAGCAAAAAAAAAAAAAAAAAAACAGGGGGAATGTGGGGATGCAGACATCAAATCATATACAGCAATATTACTACACAATCATGATAATATGGTAGTATGGATACAGCACCAATATTATTATGAAAATGCATGATTGAGATTCACAGGTGACTACTGCCAACGCAGGGATATATGCTGATGCATCTGTATAAAATAATTGACATTTCAGACTGCCAAACCACAAAACATTGAGAGCGAACACTGTTTTTTTGTTTGGTTTTTTTCTGTTTTTTTGTAGGGGAGATCCCCACCCTGCTCTATCTCGCACCCCTTGCTCATTATATAAAAAAACGAGATTGCACTACAGTTGGGAAAAGTACAAATTCCTTGATCGCCAGTGCACCAAAATTTAATTAAAACTGTCTTTCTGCAATACCCAATGGTCAATGTTTCAGATTGTCAACCCTTTGACATAGATCATGTGTACTTTGATGTTCTGAAATGTTAGCCATTTGATATAGACTCATGCTGATATGTGCTGCCTGTGTGAAATGAGCATGTGATAGCAGGTGTATACTCACTGCACTGCTTGTAACTGTTCTGTGTATTCAAGGAAATATTCTCAAATGCCCTTGCCTATGTCCTGCATAAGATACCTCTGGACATACTATTAAATCCATAGCTCCACCAGTTAATATGATACATATTAACTCAGAATTACACAGGCACAGCTCATATCAACAGATAGCAGACCATCAACAATGACAAAAAGTTGAAAACATTCTACATAAGTAACCTGTTTAATATGTCTATTTTGCTTTGAGGGTAGCACATCACAAAACTAATTCCGAGAGAGGGACAATATACCAAGGGTATGTGATAGCAGATGTGTACTCTCATATGTGCCTTTAAAGGTGGGATGACCTAATTCTCTGAAATAGCTTTCTGGGCTGTGGAAAAAAAAGAGATGTATAATTACTACACAAACCATACTGGAAAAGCTCACCCAGACTCTGCCACAACTTGCCATGAGGGAAAGGTTAGCTTGCTTTTGTTTTCTTGCATTTTGTATTACCTTATTCCCTTCTTCTATTTTGTATATTGTGATTTGTTTTCTTTACTCTGTTTTACTTGTGTTCTGATTTGTATTGCATATTAAGACTAGGAAAGAGACCACTGATTTGTCTCTTGTGAGTCACACCAGAAATTAGAACATGTCAATTAAGGAGTCACACAGAAGATAAAACAGGTCAACTAAGGTTAGTTATCTGTGAACTGGGGGTGGAGCTAGGAAATAAACCTTCTATTTAAGGGGTAAAATAAAACATCTCAAAACTTTACTGAAAAAACACACACAGACTGTGCTACAACTTGGAGGGAAAGGTTAGTTTGCTTTTGCTTTCTTGTATTTTGTACTACATTACTACCTTTTCTATTTCTTATATTGTGATTTGTTTTATTTACACTGTGCTTTACTTATATTCTGCTTTTTATTGCATATTAAAACTAGGAAGGACATCACAGCTCTGTCTGTTGTGAGTCACACAGAATGTTTTTTCCCACACCACCCTCCCACCCTGGTGCTGTTGTGTTCTTAAACTCACCTGTCTTTCTAGTTATTTGTGCTTTGTGCTAATTTGACCATATATCTCCTTCCCTCTCTCCTTTCATTGGCTTTTGTGAGTAAGCATAAAATTATTATTTTGTGAAATAACTCCCCTTCATCTATTTAAATTTATTGGCCATCACACCGTATTTCATAGAACCAGAATACAAACTGCCCACCCCCTTTCAATCTATCTTGATCTTTTACAATTAGAGGCTGTCCACTTAGATAGCTAAAGCTTAAGTTACCCCCCCCTTTCATATTTAACTGCTTAGTGCAAACTGCAGTGCTTAGGATATTAACCTATGTTTTTCCATCTTACCTTTGAAATCTTCAACATCTATTGCAAGACCATCAGTTATTGCAGAGCCCACATTTTGCCTCTCAGTAATCATCTTGGGATTAGTGCTTCTGTTTTCTCCTGATAAGAGAAGGAGCACAGGGACATTATTTCCTGGAGACTGCTGATCACTGGAAAGCCTAATAACTGCTTCATAGGTGGCAGCTTGGAATTTGTGTTCATATTCTGCTCCCGGTGAGAGGAGAAGTAGAGCGCATTGATTCCTGACTCTTTCTGGTTAGGCAGTGAGTGTCTGTGCTTTACATTCCTGATCGGTCTGGTTGCTATTCAAGGCATCTACCAGGAAAAGGCTACAACAAGCCTACAGACCCTTGCATCATCTAGAATAAGACTGTAGATCACCAAGCAGCCTATGGGATTGGTGCTAATGTTCTGCTTCTGGTGAGAGAAGAAGCAGAGGAGCATTGTATCCCAGCAGAGTAAAGCTGTTGTGAGACAAATACTAGTAGTAGCCAGGCAGTAGCCATTCATGCAACCCTCCTCTTTTCATCATTCTTGACAAGCTAATTCTTTGTTTTCAGTAAGTACTACTTGGTTTATTGGTAACTTCAGAATATCTGCCCAATCACTTCATCCTTAAATATTCTGGGTCTACTTGTTAGTTTCCCCTCAAGTGTTTGGCAGTACCCAATGTAGACACATATTCCTTGAGTGGCATTTTTCCTATAAAAGCATGATTGAAATTTCTGCAATACTTACTTGCACACAGGACAAGTAGTTTGCAGTGACAAGCACTGTCCCCAAAGTTGCAAACTAGATACTTCTGACAGTTCTTTATATTCTCACTCCAACTGTCTAATCAATAAAAATGGTCTGTTGCCATGTATATGAACATTCTAAATATCTCCATTACCAGCTTGGTGGATGTGGAGATCCTGAGGCAATGTAGAAATTGCTCCATGTTTATTGCAGCCAGTTACTTCTCAAATAAACAGATATAGTATGTGAAAAATGCATTTACACAATGTCACTGGAGGCAAAGCTATCATATAAAAGTACTCTTAATGTCAATAAGGTCATCAGTAGTACACATGCTGCACCCATCAGACATAATTCAAAGTAGACATACACGCCCACATATCCTGAGGCACTTACATGTAACCTTCCTAAATCCCAAAGACCTCCTAGATGAAGCACACATAAGAAATACCCTCAGTAGCCCAGAATGCATTATTTCAAAACACCCAAATCAACAACTAGAACCACATCTCATGGAGCCTCTACTTCTAAGCCAATTATAAAAGCTACCACACAATATAACATTCTGTTCATTGGAGACTCCTTTGTGAGACACACTGATGTCCCTCTCACCAGGCTGAGTAAGGAGAAAGTCACTGCCAGTTGCTTATCAGGGACTAGGATCCACCACATTTTCCATGCACTCAGGTAATTGGACCACAAGTACCAGTATGACTCAGTCATAGTCCATGTAGGTGTAAATGACCTGAGAAGAACCTCCCTAGACTAAATGAAGAGAGACATTATGGAGCTCTCTGAATGTGTCCCAGGCTGGTATGAGCTGAGCACTGAGCAGCATTTTACCTTCTCCCGGGATGATGCCACAATGCAAAGAAAAGATGAATGACTTTAATAACTGGCTTAGTTTCTGCTGACATTCGGGGGGGGGGGTGCAATATTTGTCAGCATGGAAGGAGATGGTCAACAGACCATGCTGCTTCACTCTGGATGGTCTGCACCTCTCCTTTCTAGACTTTGGAATATTAACTAAAATATTGACTTCCCACGTAGTGCCTTTTGCAGGCAATGTCGAACTGAAATAACTTCCAACATAGCAAATCAAAACAAGGAAAATCTAAAAGCATTACTGCTCAATGCTAGGAGTCTAAACAAAAAGCTCCACTCCCTAGAAGCTCTCTTCACCCTAGAAAATGCTGACTTCTGTGTGGTCACTGAGACATGGTTTAAAGCCACAGAGAGCACACCAGTAGGGCAAGGTTATAATGCCTTCCACACATTTAGACTAGCTACTATACAGACAGCAACTAAAGGTGGAGGTGTCTCAATTTACATCAAAAATAAATATACCTCAAGGCGGGTCAAACAAGCCAATGTACTTAAGCTACTCCATGTTCAAATCACCATAGGCAAAATCCGATACCAATTCCTTCAAAGCTATAGGTCCCCCTCTATAACCCAGGAAACCCATACCATATATTTAGATGTATTGGAAGCACTCACCATCCAACCCAATACAATATTCATAGGTGACATTAATTTCCCCACTATAAACTGAGAATCCTATATGACACCAAACATACAGGCACAGAGGTTCCTGGATTTTGTAAACACAAACTCCCTGGACCAGATTTTCAATACACCACCCAAGGGTGCAATCATACTGGGTCTGATCCTATATGGGAGAGTGATGCATACCCCCCCCCCCCCACCAGTGTAATGTCTTCCCTGGTAAGGTCAGATCAGAAAATGGTCTCCTTTGAAGTAAAAATAAAACTTGGACCCCAAGTTAACACTGTAATATTCGGGAACTACTCTAAGGCTAACTTACAGCTATTAAGTGATAACCTGGAAACATTTTAAGCCCCCAAAAACACTGAGAACACTGCTGCCTATACAGAACATAAACCCTATACATTGTCTGCACAGAGGCAGCTGTACCCACCACAAAGAAGTACAGAACTAACTCCAAAAACAATCCATCCTGGTGGAATCACAAAATCAATAGGCTGTATAACAGAAGGATGAAAATCAAGGCAAAAATTAGAAGGTACAATACCCAGCAGAGTAAACACACTCTCATCAAACTAAACAAACAATTCAGAGGACAAATAAAGTCTACCAAAGTCAAATTTGAGGTAAAATTGCCCTCTCAGGCAAAGGGCAACCACAAGGCATTCTTTAGACATGTCCACAACCTCAAAGGTAATACACAATTGTGTGCAGAGCTCATGGTAAATGGAGTCACCTATACTCAGCCAGAAGATATAGCAAACCTACTGTCTGACAAATTCAGTTCCAATGTTACCGCCCTCTGTCCCCCTCAACCTTCCCTCAGGAAATACCATCAAATATAACTCCCCCTACTATAACTAGGGAACAGGTCCTCAGTGCTCTCTCTAAGGCCAAGAACACTTCTTCAGTGGGCCCAGACAATATCTCAGGATGCCTTCTAAATAGCAAGAAACATGACCTATCAGGCTGTCTGGAATTTCTGTTTAACTGTAACCTCCAAACAAGCTTTGTGCCTCAAGAATGGAGAGCAGCAGCAGTCATCCCTCTGCACAAAGGTGAGCCATTTGCAGGCCCCGCAAACTACAGACCCATAATTTTCATTAGTCTTATATGAAAAGCCATGGAATTATCATGGAAATGATTAATCATGATATAGTAAACCTTAAGACACTGGATCCAACCCAATTTGGTTTCATCAAGGGCAGGTCCTGTCTACTCATTCTGGTGGACTTTTTTGAGAAGGTCACCAAAGCAATGGATGATGGCAAAATGGTTCACACTGCCTATCTTGACCTGGCCAAAGCATTTGACACAATACACCACTCAGTCATTGTTGACAAACTCAAGAGCTTAGGTACAAATCTGTATGTCAGACAGTGGATGGCCATCTGGCTCACAGACATGATCAATGAACATAGAATAGGGGAGTCCACCTTTAGAAAGAAGCCAGTCACAAATGGATTCCTTCAGGGATCAGTCCTTGGACTGCTCTTTTTTGGCATTTACTTGTCTGAAGTCAAGGCCAATGTCATTGGCCTCTGGCTGACTAAATTTCAAAATAATTACAAATTAGGAGCTATCATTGAATCCCACACCAACACATATGTTCTCCAGAAAGGGCTGACACAAACAATCAACTGGTGTGAGAGCCATGGAGTAAAACTAAATGCCAAGAAATGTATAACAGTATCCTTTGGGAAGCCATACACCCCTGGTAATGATCATAATGACAACACACCCCTTAGTGTTCACCCAGTAGTCAGGGATATAGGGACACACAAAGACAGTAATCTATCTTTTAACCATCATGTGTTTACAGTAGTGAGGAAATAATTCCACCTTGTGCACCTTAGAAACAAAGGCATGGTATCTAGGTCCAAGGAAGTCATCGTTCCACTGTATTTGGCATTCATCAGACCTATCATTGAGCACAGTGCCCCCTTTAGTATGTACCTAAACAGGCATATCCAGCAAATGGAATTTCCACAGAGGTTCCTCACTAAGAGAATGCAGGGCATAAGTAAAATGTCCTGTTTGGACTGCTTCAGGGCCCTATCCCTGTATTCTGTCTCCTACAGGCTGTTGAGGAAATATATATGCCTAGCATACAAGCCATTGTCAGACCCAACTCTGATGGACCTTCTGCATATCTGCAAATCTTAGACTGTTTGGTATCACTTGAGCACTAAAACCAGCCATCGTACATTAAGAAGGATCCCCTGCATCCTTGTGATAAAAGTTTACAGCCTAGGACCCATCTGAGTCGGGGATTGCTGGAATAAGGCTCAGTCTTGGGTTTGCCCACTGGTTGCTTTGTTTTAAAATCATTTAACTTCACTTGTATTTAAGCCTCTTATTTGCACATAGCTGGACATTATGCAATGGGATTTAGCATAGCTGTGTATAGCCATGCATAGAAGCAAATGCCTAGAAAGACAATTTTTCCTAGATATCTGCTAGGGAACCCTCCTAAGCTTCCCTGCTTCACTGTGCACAACACAGTTGTGCACTGCTGCCCTGCAAGTAACTCTGTTATGCATCGTGAAGCACTGACGTAGTTTTCTACCTCTAGCCCTCCATAGAATAACCATTTTTTGTCAGTCTTACAGCAAAATCTGGTCCATCTAGTTAACTCCCCACTAGTTACTGCAGTTTATACCTGCTATAATGGATGGACACTTTCCCACCATTTCTTCAGCCAGCCTGATTATCATGGGCATTGCTTCATGTATACCGACAACCAATTTCTCCTAAAACAAGCAAATACAACATGTGAGAGCTGTATCTATACTATGAATTCTTGATCGATTCTCTCACATGACAACAAACCAGATAGCAAACAGGTTGTCAGCACACACAGTTCTCCTCTTACATATAACAAGCACACAACATATAAACCTCTATATGTGGAGGTACTTGCTAGAAGCCTACCTAAAAATCAGGGACCTCCCAAGTGCAAACCTACTGCGTACACTGCAGACTTAACAGAATCCACTACACATAATAATACACACACACCAGTCTCTCAGCCAATAAGCCCCTAAGACAAAACAGCTCAAAACCAAATGTCTTGGTCATAGGCAACTCCAAAGTGAGACACACAGATGTTCCCCTCATCAGGCTGGTTAAGAAGAAGGTCATTGTCAACTCCCTGGCAGGTACCAGGATCCATTTCTTCACACACACACTCAAGTCTCTCAACAGCAAGTACCATTATGACTCTGTTATAGTCCATGTTAGAGTGAATGACTTGAAATGTACCTCAATGGACTATATGAAGAAACACATGACTGAGGTCTCAGATTATGTGTCCCAGACAGGTATGTCCCTAGCCCTAAGCAGCATTCTACCTTCACCCAAGATGATGCCTCAATACAAACAAAAAATGATTAACTTCAGCAATTGGCTTAGCTTCTGGTGTCATTCCAGGGGGATCCAGTATCTGTCAGCCTGTGACAATATGGTCGAGAGACCATGCTGTTTTGTCAGAGATGGTCTTCACCTGTTGCCTCTTGGCTTTCAGTTACTGGCAAAGGTACTTGCCTTTTTTAGGCAATGTTATAGCAACAAAATTCTCAATGTAAAAAAAAAAATCCACAAGAGACAAACTCAAGTTTATGCTGCTAAAATCTCAGTCTAAACCAAAAACTGCAGTCATCAAAAGCATTCCATACCTTGGAAGATGCCGATGTCCATGCAGTCACATAGACATGGTTTAAGGCCGAAGACAGTACCTGGGCCATGCATGGCTACAATGCATTTCACACATTCAGACCTCAAAACCATTGTGAAAGAACCAAAGACAGATGTGTATTCATCTTCATTAAAAACAAATAAATCTCAAGACTGGTCAAACAGTATGATACCTAGAGCTACTCCACATCCAACTAACTGTAGGTAAAACCCCTTTCCATATCATTGTTAGTTATAGGTCCCCCACCATGAACCATGAGAACCACTCTGCCTACCTGACCCTATTTGAGTCAATCACTATACAGCCAAACACCTTGATCATGGGTGATTTCAACTATCATTCCATCAAATGAGAGCCATATATGAGCAGGGACACACTCTCCCTAAGGTTTCTGGACTTTGTTAATACAAATGCTCTGGAACAGATAGTCTGCACCCCCACAAGGGGCTCGAATGTCCTAGACTTTAGTATTCACCAACATATGGGGTATCTGCACTACCCCCTGTGTATTGCACTCCCTGGCAAGGTCTGATCATAAATCAGTGTTGTTTGAAATAACAATCATACCTGCCCCCCCCCCCAAGGGAAAAAAGGATGAAAAACTTCTCCAAAGCAAACTGTAGCCTCCTAAGCGATGACATAACTTTCAAACCCCCTGCTACCACTGTCAGCAATGACTCCTATACAGAGGTTCATAGGATCATAGGATCATAGAGATTACTAGGCTAATAGCCCTGGGGCCCTTACAAGCCCAGCCAAGAGATTATCCCAAAAAGAAAGAAACCTCAGTCAGCACCTGTCACCCCTATCAATGAGGGACAAAGGTGGAACCCCTCAGACAAATTTATGGTTTCCCATCCACTCATCAAGGTTGTGTTTGAAGAGGGTCAGTGAGGTACTCTGATCGATATGTATAGGAAGTCTATTCCAGAGATGGGGCAGCCTCTGTGTATATAAATGCCCTGTATAAGCACCTATAATACAAATGTATAGACTTGGCTGTACCTGAAAAAATCAAAACAATGTCCTCCCAAAAAGCAAGTTACCCTGGTGGACATCAAGCATAAATAGGGTATACAAGAAGAGGAGGAAACTAATGTCTAAGAACAAGAGGGAATTGACTCAGCAGAGGAAGGATACCCTCCACAGCTTGAACAAGCAAATTAGATACCTTGTAAAGTCCTTGAAAGCCAATTACAAAGTTAACTAGCATCCCTAGCTAAGGATAATTGCAAGGCATTCTTTAGCTACTTCAGAAATCTAAAAGGGAAGGCCCAACTTTTTGGCAAACTAGTAGTGGACGGTACCACTCATATTGACCCTGAGGACATCACCAACCTGCTAGCAGACATATTTGGCACAAACATCACCCCCATGTCCCCACCAGATATACCCCAAAGCAATTCTGTCACTAGTCTTCTACCTAGTATCTCCAAAGAGCAGGTCATAACCGTACTCTCCATGGCCAAAAACACAGTTTCTATGGCACTCTGATCTAAAACAGGACCTAGCAGAACCATTTTGCACTCTCTTAAACCACAGTCTAAGTACTGGCTTTGTCTCACCAGAGTGGAAAACAGTAACAGTAATTTCATTGAACAAAGGGGGATCATTAACCAACCCTGGGAATTATAGACCCATAAGCCTAACCCACCTTATCTGCAGGGTCATGGAGGGAATCATTTTGGTCCTTATCAACAAATACATAGGTGACCTTTTAGGTGATCTTTAAACTTTTGTCCCATCCCAGTTTGGCTTTGTTAAGGGTTGATCATGCTTATTAAGCCTGGTGGACTTTTTCGAGAATTTCACCAAAGCCCTGGATGAAGGCAAAACAGTACATACAGCCTATCTTGACTTAGCCAAGGCTTTTGACACAATTCATCACTCAGGCATCACTGAGAAAATCACCCATCTGGGATTTAACCCATATGTCACTAGATGGGTAGCCAAATGGCTCACCGACAGAACACATCCAGTCAAAGTTGAGGATTCCACCTCTACCAGCAGACCAGTTACCAGTGGTGTACAACAAGGATCTGTGCTGGGCTCCCTACTGTTCAGAATCTATTTCTCAGAAGTCCAGGCAAAAATAGATGGCCTGTGGCTACCCAAGTTGTCTGATGGCTGCAAACTGTGTGCAGTCATTGAGTCCACCAACGATGATGACATACTACAGAAAGGACTTACACAGACAAATGATTAATGTCAAAGCCATGGACTTAAACTAAATGCAAGCAAATGTGTTTTCATCCCTTTTGGCAAAAGAGAAATCCCTGCAAATTACATTATTAACAGTACACCCACTCCAGCTCAAACCCTGTGGAGAAAGATTTGGGATCAAATGTTAATAGCAACCTTAACTTTGATCACCATGTGTACACAGTGGTAATGAAGGCATTCTATGTTGCACATCTCATAATTAAGGGAATCGCATCCAGAGCTAAGGATGTTATACCTCCCCTGTACTCATCCATCAATCAGACCACTAATGGAGTACAATGTTCCCTTCTGTATGTACCTCAGCAGACACCTGCAACAGCTGCAGAGACCCACCAAGAAAATTCAGGGCCTTCTACACATGACCTACATGGACAAACTGAAGACCCTGTCACTGTACTCTGTATCTTATAGGCTGCTGAGAGGTGACTTGTGCCTGGCCTATAGAGCAGTCTCGTACCCTGCCCTAATGGAAATGCTGCACATCCACAATTCAAATGGGACAATATTCATTCACTGTAGGGATCTTAACCTCGCCTGCAACATTAACAAGACAGATATGTCTCCCAGAGACTGACACCCGCTAGAACAAATTCCCAATTCACGTAAAACAGAGCTCCTCAATGACCCTATTTAAGTGAAACTTAGACCACTAGATGGAAGACCATAAATTTACCCCAATGGTGTCACCTATGTCCCGCTTGCATAAAGGCAGTCAGTGCTGGTCACAGACTTGAGCTGCAATTATAGACCATACAACTTGGTCATTAAGAGAACAAGGGTATAACATGGCTAAGTTTATAAAGGCCCTAGGGCCAATAGCCTAGAAATCTCCTATGAGCCTATCAAACAGCACCAGAATTACCCATTCAAAAGACTTAAACCTTGTCTGTTATATGGATTGGACCTGCTGGAGAGAAAGGTATGTATCCCAGAGACTGTCTCATCTCTGGAACAGACTCCCTATCCATGTGAAGCAGAGATCTTCCCTAACCCAATTCAAGTGTAACTTGAATAATTGGATGGGGAACAGGAAGTTCATTCCTGGCTTGGCATGTATGTCTGTAATGAACACAGGTAAAATGTAAATAGTCCATCTCCCAGGCTCCTGCTTGTAAATGCTTCATCTCCCAAGCTTCTGCTTACACTTATCACGGGTACCAGAACTTGTCCAAGATTTGGGGTGCATGGCTAGGCTTAAAAAAGGCCCTTGTGGTCATTAGCCTAGTAAACACCTATGAACTTATACAGTCCACACTGGTAGAATGAACAGGGAAATAAATAACCTATGCAGTATACTTAGAAAAGAAGGTCTGGATGGTGCCTCTGCTGGTCACTGTGGTGGCGCCTGCATTGCTTATCAGTTTGTAGATGCCTGCCATATCTGAAACTGTCCTGGTGAGAATCTGCCAGGCATCCACCATTTACTGCAGAACCTCATAGGTGTTCACTAGAAAATAGTCACAGTTGTCTCTTTGTACAAAGTATAAGAAAATCTTGGTCTTCTGTGAGCATCACTGGACATCCTGTCTGAACCAGTGCCATTGAAAACCATGGCTATACTCTAGGCCTCAAACCAGAGAATCATGGTTGCCATCTTATGATCACATCCATTTCCCTTTCAGAGAAATGCTACAAAATATAGAGCAACTTAGAAGCATGACCAGAGACAGGATGCTATATGGACCATTTAATTCTGACTACCTTGAGTAAGGAAAATTAAGGTGTGAAATATGGCAGACACTGTTATACATAAACCATGTAGTTTAATTAGTACAGTGCTCTTTAGCTCCTCTATACCAAGCAAGACTAGACCATGAAATTCAGGAAACATCTTTGTAACAGTAAGATGCCCATGTGAACTCAATGCAGCCTGCTGTTGATCAGGCAGGTTCATGATAATGATGATGATGATGATGATGATGATGATGATGATGATGATGATGATGCTGTGTATGCCTGTATCCGATACCTGTCTATGAGCAAGATGTATAGAATGAGTGATTCAAAATCATTCTTGAGCTGACCACCCATCTGCATCATCTTTGCTCCGAGGCACCAAATCTGTGTACATACAACTAGGTGTAATCTGCATGACTGCTCATGTTGCATGGTGCATAGTTCTGAGTAAGTCCCATTTGGGGGAGATGAAGGTTTATTGTTGAGTAGGGGGTGTGGTTAAAAGACTAAGTTGGGTTTGGGAGTATTGACTGGTGCCATTCTGTACTTTATGGAAGTACAGCATATTTCTTTGTGTACAAATTAGAATTCATGAACCACTATGCAGGTTAGGTGGTACACTAGAGATATTCTATTTTAATAAGCAGTACTTAGTGGCTGTGACACTGCCAGCCCAGCTATTTGGAATTTTGTAAATAATTCTATTTCATTTGTGAATATTAACATGATTCATAAGCTTGTCTTACAAATGTAAGAGAACTATATGTTACATGTATATTAAACTACTGGTGCAGAAGTGTGTGTGTGTGTGTGTTGAACAGGGTTTGTACAGTACTGAGCTTCAAGGATGTGTCCACAGTGTACCCTACTGGAAAATAACAGAAATGTATATAAACTATATACCTGTGCAAATGTATGTTTTAATAGAAGAAGCTGGAACGCACAGAGTTAACTTATAAATCTTCAAGAAAATAAGTTGAAATTCTTTTACGATTGTGTTATCTCTGAGTTTCAGTGAAACAGATACAATGTCTCGAGCTAGAGGGTTTTCTATTGTATGAAAAGAAATGCAATTACTAGGTTTAAAATATAAAGTGTTTGATTGTTTTATGACTTCCCAACAGCTACACAGTTCTGAGCAAATATCTGAGAGATATGAATTTCTCACACAGAGATGTTAAAATTCTATTAGTTTCTGTTAGCCTGGGAACTGAAGGCAGGTGACAAAGAGTGCTGTCATCCAAGCTGACCCAGCAGTAATGTTTGATAGTAATTTAAGAACTGTCTCAGAGAGAGACTGGGCATTTTGTATCTTTTTGTATCTTGCCTTGGACCTAGAAACATTCACTCATCATCAGCACTACATCTGCACTTGTTGTAAGCAAGACTTAGGGCATAGTGTCTCTCTTAGATATAGATAGGAATATAGTAAAGATTAGTTTAGATGTTTCCTGTATTTATTTGAGACTGTCCTGCAATGTTGTTTTAAAGTATTTCCCATGAGTTTGAACTCTGTAGTTACTGTGTTGATTGAGTATTGTCTTGTTCTTTTATTATTTATTAAATATATTTAAACCTATCTTTGTGGTGAATATTTGTGAGACATATTTAAGCTCTTAGTGTAATTGCGTATGTATTTGGTGACACTATACAGGCCACTCCTAAATAGCCTTGCTCTTGGTCACACTTACCATTTGGATAATAATAACATTACACAGTAGGATTGGTTCTGATAAAGGGCTCTGCTGACAGTGATAACTACCTTATGGTCTGGGAAGAAGAGGGCATAGTTAGTAAATCTGTCCTAGCCTTTCCCAGGTCTGTGTTTGTGTATAAATCAAATCTCAAAGTGTGTGTGTGTATGTGTGTGTGTGTGTGTGTGTGTGTGTGTGTGTGTGTGTGTGTGTGTGTGTGTGTGTGTGTGTGTCTGTGTGTGTGTGTGTGTGTCAGCTGCTTGGGCAGTGACACGAAGCACTGGTTGGACAGAGAGAGAGAGAGTGTTGGGAGGACTTGGCTTGGAACCCTGGCTAAGGACTCAACTGTATAGCTGTGCCAGTGGGGAGACTTATTGAGGATCTGGAGAAAGATGGACAAACTAGCCCCAGACTGATAGTGATTTCTGTGTGCTCTTAAGAGAAATTGCACTTTACTGTGGGTGTACTTGTTATCCTCCCAGTGTGTACATCCCTCACTGTTGCCAGTGGTGAAGATTGAGGCTCCATGATTACTGGCCTAGTGCAGGGGTGTCACAGTGGCATACTCACAAAGAGCATTATTTTTCCATGCAGTGCTGTACCTGGTAAAGGTAAAGCATGGAAGTGCAAGTTCACATGTAGTGAAAGAAGTATTAGTTCATGCCCTCCATTAACATGGCTATTGGCTTCTCAAGACAGAGTCTGCTGACAGACCCTGTTATGACCATGCTTGGCAGGATACTGCAGTACATATTAATACTGTCAGTGGCTAGAACCACATCTACATGCAGTTCAGAAGTAGGGTCCCTGACATGATTTATGATGCAAAAACTCATGCTGCCCATCTTGTAG
Organism: Protopterus annectens; assembly: GCF_019279795.1. Taxonomy (NCBI): domain Eukaryota; kingdom Metazoa; phylum Chordata; order Ceratodontiformes; family Protopteridae; genus Protopterus; species Protopterus annectens. The sequence goes on along the minus strand of NC_056727.1, from coordinate 47,805,895 downwards.
GGGAAGGTAGGGCAAGTGGAAGTGAGACATCAATCAAACCACCTTTGGTGGAGATAGAAGATATTTTGGGATCTCCTTGTGGGTGATCAGACTTATCATATTTTATACCGGTGTGGTAGACCTGAGATCTGAGCTGCAGTGTGCTCCTAGAGCGCTCATTAATGCTGCTCCACCTACATATATATTATTCTCCTGCCCTCAAGATATAAATCATTTTGTTTGATGCACTTATTCCTTTTCATGATACTGAAGTTGTGTGCTTCCTGTGCTTTATTTTTTTTATTTTTCTTTGTTTAACATGAAGTTCTCACTGGGGTTTATCACATTTTCAAATGAGGCTGGTGGAGAAAAGCTCTACATATTGGGCAACTACATTTAAAGACAAAAAATAAGAATCACAATTTATAAAATACACTGAATTTATATGAAAATCAATTATATGAATAAGCATTATATGAATTTAAGGAAATACATTTTTTCATGAGGTAGTTGGTTACAGAGAAATTACACACATAACAGTGGATGTGTTATGTAATGTGCTTATCAGTTGGAAGTACAGAGAAAGGGACCAAAGGCAGCAAGGGGAAAAACACACCTTCAGCAATTCTGCTGCTGATTTACAAAATTCAAGGCTTAAAGCGAAAAAAGCAAAATAGCTGTGCTAAGCTGTGGAGAAAAATGACAACACAGCAACTGAGTTACATAGCTAGCGACCATCTTTCTCAACCAGACAAGTTAAATTAACAGAACAGATATTAATAATTTCTATATCATTTGTCATTTGTGTATCATTTGTTATTTGCCTACATACAAACATGAATATCTGCATCTTATTACATATCTCGGTTTGCTGCAACACCTATGCCTGTTAGTCTGTATAACGTTTTATTCTTCATTGCAGATTTTCTCCACTGGTATCAGCTGAAAATGTACTGTATTAACCTGATCTTCACACTTAAATAAATAAATGTCTAACCTGTATTCAGCATTCTTTACCAAATTGTTGATAAATATGCTTCTGCAATAAACACAGACAAATATAACTGAGTGCACTATTTCATATCTCCTCCCAGAACTTGTGTATATAATTTGAGCTTCATGTATACAAGCAAGTTTTGGAAATATCTACAGATGGAATTTAAAATGGGAACAAAAGTAATTACAAATTAAGCATATATTTTACATAATTTACAAAGCTGGCAAGTCACTAATTGCTTTAAATGTTTCTACACATGACCTGCAAAGTACAAATTCAAACACACGCAAAGGCAAAAATGAAAGCATACTTACTATTAAAAAAAACAGCAGTTTTTTGTTTTCCAAATTCTGACTTACCTGACATTGTTTCTTGAACGGTCAAACCTTAATATACAACGCATTCCTTGTTTTCTTCCCTCTCCTTCAGGGTCACTACTACTCCCTTCTCAAGTTACAGCTTGGCATCACACACTATAAAGCGAGTGGGCATAACTTCAATTTTGATGGAATCAATATTTGCTTCCATTTCATTAAAAACTTCTTCCATCTTACATTGTTGCAGAAGTTTAAATTCCTTATGAAGAAACTTGTACAGCTTTGCAAACTCTTGTGCAATTTTTTTGTTGAAAATCTTACTGACATAGGACATAAATCATGGTTATGCAGCACACCTACCACTGACCAAGACCACATTATTACCCATGGCACTCTCAGAACAGGCAACTCCTGTGGAGTGGGATGTACATAGAATACCTGCAAACCTCCCATGCAAGCCCTGGTCCTGTCTGTTAGATTGAGCTATAGTGCTGCAACAACTGTTGATTTTGTGTCTCAGCATACGCCCCACACACACCCACACACATTACTACAGCCCTCACTGCAACAGATGAACACACAATCAGTGACAGTGTTCCATCCTAAAGCATTTTGCAGTAATCCCCACCAGTCCTACCTCTGACACAAAATGCACTCCATTATTTCAGTTTGTATTGCACTCACATATTTCTCTCTGGAAGACATTGCACATATGTGCAAGTGCTAATATCTGTGGTCTGCTGTTTGTACTTTGTTACCTATGTCTAATGTACAGTGAGGCCAGTCTATGAATTTATAAGAATGGTATGCATCACATATTATTGTAGTGTATATGAGACAAAGTTATGAGACAGGGGCTGTTACTAATAGGTTCATAGATTAGTACTAAGTTAACTGCCCTTGTGAGCCATTTTAAGCTTAGCCAATTATCCCTTGTAAGACTCAAAACCTGCACCTTGTGTTTGTAAGGCAAACACCTTAACCATTAGGCCACCCTCCCACCAGGATACTGCACCCGGATGCCATTTATCATGTTCATCTCCTGCAGATGTGCCCTCTACTGACTCTTAATCTGACTTACCCTCCACTACTGGTACTCTGAATGATGTTCCTCCTGCATACAACCTCCCCGCTACAAGAGTTTTCTTAGTATCATGTTGTTTAACATTGCATACACTTATAGTTGAGTCATGTAGCAGGGTTCCATGAAATATATCCATTCAGTGAAAATGTGCTTTCAGAAGCCTAAACACATGCTCCACTATGCTCCATAATTGAGACAGGGCATAGGTGAATCTACTGAATGTCATAGTCTGTGAATTTCAGGGTGGTGTCATCAACCAGGACACAAGGGCATACCTGGGATTGCTAATAAGATGCCACTGGAAAAAGTAATCCCTCACAAATCATTGATAAAGTTCAACCATATGCCATAGGTGGGCTTCATGGTAGTTACATAGCCTGCACACACACATTGTTAACACACTCTGCATTACAAACCCATCTGGCAGTTGATGGAGTGATGACATTTATGGTTCACATAACGTCTTCTCAGTTCACCAGGTGGGGGACTTCTATTTCAATGTGGGCACCATCTGTGACCGACAGCATCTCATCTGTGAAGTAGGCTATATTATAGATGTTATGCTCTTTCATCCTTGTACATTATAGGTTCTTCTACTACTTTTCAAATACAGCCATCTAACAGCACAATAATTTCTACTATATGTCAGACAAAATTATTACTACTGATAATTTGAAATTTGACCTTAATCTAGCTCAGTCTATCAAAAATACTCATATTTCACTTGGCTGTCTTTACAGACTCAAGCCTTTTCTTACAATAAAAAGTAGGCAAGATTTAGCCAGAACTCACCTTCTCTCCACCTTACTATATGCCTCTTCCATTTTCACTAACCTTAGTAAAATTGACCTATCTAAGCTTGAAACCTGCTATAACAAAACCGATAAATTCGCTACCAACTTTCCACATAGATCACATCATTGCTCAACCATACGTCAACTTTACCGGCTTGAACTTCCCCATCTCTTAACTTTCACTCAGCTTACAACAGTTCACAGACTTGTCCATCACTCCAAAAATACCCCCTCCTTGCAGTTAATGCTTCAGCCCTATACTAGCAATTGTACTCTTCGATTGTCCAACAACTTCTTACTACAAGTATCAAAGTCCAGCAAATATCTCCAAAATATGGAATACCATTCCTTGGGTTATAATATCCAGTCCCAACTTGACACATTTCAAATTGCTCCTAAAAGACTACCTCTTTTCTAATTGGCTCTGTTCATTTTCTCCTAGTTAATGCCGTCTCTCTTGTTTTATTCTTACCTTTATACCTGCTATATTTAACTTCCTATTTCCCTTTCTATCCTTATAAACCACCTCTTATCCTGCACACTTTTTCCATTTAATGACTTTACTTTCTGGTTTAATCTTCTACTACACCTCTCCTCATCTTTCTTACTATATTTTCTATTTTCTTCTTCTCTCCTATCTTCCCTTCTTCACTGTCTCAACCCTCAGTCATTTATGCTAATTTCTTATTTGCTGCTTACATATTTCTTTTTTCAATTGCTCATGTTTTGCTTCTAATTTTGTCAAACTAATTTTTTCTTTTAGTCTACTTTCTCTCTTACATTTTGGCTCATTTTGTTATTAACATGTTAGTGAACTCTTATTTTTCTTTTTTCTTTATATTTTATACTGTGGTCCTTTTTCCTCTCTAGTTCTCACTTACCTGATGTGTATTTATCACTGTGATAACTATTTGTATTTGTATTTTTTTGGGCTTTCTCCCGGGACTCCGCTGAAAATGGGCCAACACCCAGTTGGACTATCCTGCTTAACAAAAGTAAATAAATAAATAATAAATGTTGCATGTGTTAACTCTCTCCAATGTAATATGTGAAAAACACATATCATCCCTCAAATTCTGCAGCATGACACAAAGAAAATGATGGAGTATTCTCGCAGCAGATGAGTGTGATCCCCACTGTGCCACATATTATTCAGTGAAAGGCCCCTGTAACTAATATACATAAAGCCACATACGCCTTATCACTCACTTCGATAAGCAATCCATAACTACCATGAACCTGCCAGTAATGCTAGCATGTTTACCAGTTCCTCTCTGGTGCTGCTATCATCAGGATAGTATTTTACAATGTCAATGTCATGGATGCCTGGAAATGTTAAACATGGTCAGATGACACAGTGCCTCCAAAGTTGAGGACATACACCACTGTGGCTGATAGCAGCATTAATCACTTGTTTCATATATATATATGGTAAAACAAGTCCTGCTGACTGTAAAGCTGTGCTCAACCACAAACCAAGTAGTATGAACAAAAATGTAGAACACAGGACCACAGCAAACCAATAAAAAGCAGATGGCAAAGAGCAGTGTAAAATCCAAATAGACTTTTATTCGAACACAGGTGAGTGCTTTCACGATAAAATCTCTTCGTCAGACCATACAAATAATCAGCAGCATCTCAAATATTTAAAATGCAATCAATTAAACATCTACCAATAAAAACATTCAAGTACAATAGCCATAAAAATTTAAAGGCGCAGCTTTCTTTTAAGACAGAAACCATAAAAGGCTATTGCCATAAAAACACACATAGCAGTATACTTATTTAAGAATCTTTCTTTCTTTCAGAACTGGCTTAAGAGGTACTGATTCATTCAAACCTGCACCTCTATGTGCTGATAGGTTAATAATCCATCTTAATTCTTTCCCTTCTGTGACATTAGTTATATCACCCAACCTAAAACTTTCATACATTATTTCTACTGCCATAAACTTAAACCAATGATTAGTACCTTTCTGTAGTATATGTTTAGCTAAGGCACTTCAACTATGGCCATTATTGGCACAATAATAATGGTCTCTAATTCGTTCCTTAATATTTATATAGGAAAAACAAATAGGTGGCTTAAGGAATGAATTATGAAAGTCTTAGGTTGGGTGATATTACTAATGTCAACAGAAGGGAAATAATTAAGATGGATTCTTAAACTATCAGCACATAGAGTTGCAGGTTTGAATGAATCAGTACCTCTTAAGCCAGTTCTGAAAGAAAGCTTCTTAAACAAGTATACTGCTATGTGTGTTTTTATGGCAATAGCCTTTTATGGTGTCTGTCTTAAAAGAAAGCTGTGCCTTTAAATTTTTATGGCTATTGTACGTGAATGTTTTTTATTGGTAGATATTTAATTGATTGCATTTTAAATATCTGAGAAGCTGCTGATTTTTTTATATGGTCTGAAAAATCGATTTTATCGTGAAAGTGCTCACCTGTGTTTGAATAAAAGTCTTTTTGGATTTTACACAGCTCTTTGCCATCTGCTTTTTATTAGCTGCTTTGGTGCTGTGTTCTACATTTTTGTTCATGTTTCATATACATGCCCACTAAAGCAGCAGCAGCCCCTAACATGCAACTGCTTCCCCTTGCATGTACACTGTGATTTCACTGAGGCCATTAACACTGGTTATTGAAGACCTTGTTGCTCTCTTTATGGATTTCTGAATTGCTCCAGTATCTTGTTTCCCTCATTAGCATATCTGGAACTACTTATTTGAAAACAGTTTCCCATTACCATGTTCATTATACCACCATTACATTATATTGTAAAATATGCTGCATGAACTCATATGATCATATTCATTGCATCTCAGAATCATACATAACTTGCACATAGGTGCTAATTACTCACATTTACCTATGGCAATGCCATCAGTGTTTCTGAATCCTACAGAATGTCTGTATATTGCAGGTCAGAGCTTGGAGAAGTTTAAGGTATTTTGGCTCAATCAACAGCTGCTACTTAAGTTAATGTACATCTTGAGTTAAAACTTCCACTTTTAACAGTAAGCTGAGTATCCCATATACAACCACAGCACATCACCAAAATACCTCTGGTATCCCCCATTTCCCCCTATATTTTTTGTTTTGTTTTTTCTTTCTCTGTGTCTTCCTACAATTTATATCCTAAAGCATCTTGTTTTACAAGCAATAGATCCCTCACTTAGCACTCTAAAATTTCGTAAATACCCCATATCTCAATCTCTAACCCAGTAACCATCTGAAGTATTTCCACTTTTAATTTCCTACAGAAAAGCTTTTTAACTCTCAGTCTTACCACCTTCAGTTTGTAAAAATCTGAAGTTCATGGTCTGTATTACTGATTTTTTTTCTGGCTGCAAACAGAGTCCTAGGTGCAATGAGTCCCAAGTGTAATCTACTCCATTTGCCCTCGCTGCACTTGGCTCACTCCGCATCCCTACCCTACCCCCATTAGCACCTATCCCCACATCAATTACATTTATTTTCACCAAGCCACTCCCACTAATCTGCCCCTAGCAATCATCTCAAGACCTAATTGTCCTCATATCAAACACTACTTATAATACCTACACACTAGTTACAGACATACCCAATTCACTACCACTCAAACAACCTTACTCTTTAACACCTTTCTCTTACACATATCCCCACCTCAACCCTGTCATAAAAATGGCATCCCCTTTTTCACATCACAAAAAACACCTAAACTTTGAGATATCTTCAGCCATTTCTAATCATACAGTCATTGAGCAATTCACTCACACCATACTTGCTTACCTTAGTGTAACTAATATCTTCATTAGATATCACAAGCACATCTCTAAACTACTAAAAACTCTTGTTACTATAGCCTCAAAACTCATGAAAAATTAAGATATACATCCAAATCCAGATCCCAAAAGCAACACCCTCACCAACAAACAATCCCCCTCAGTATCAGAATAAAATGAATCTATCTCATAAAGACTCAGACGTACTTAAACCTCAGAAGAATGGTTAATAAGGTTCAGGAACTCCATGCCACCCCTTTTCTTTATTCACCAGACATCACAATCTTAACTGAATCCTGGCTTAAACCACATATTAACAATAATGACATAACTCCTACAAGTTATAATAGTCTTAGGGTAAACAGAAAAAGAAAAAGAGGCAAAGGAATAGCCATAATGTTCAAAAACAATGTTATACTTCAACCACTAAATCTAACTCCATCAACTTTTGATAATGCAGAGATACTGTTAAGCAAACTGCAAATCAACCCAAACCAACACCTAGTTGTAATATCTATCTATATCCCACCAGGAAACAACCTTACTACCATAGAGCATATCCTCCACTGGATATCAAATACAATTACTCAATAAACAATCATTATGGGTGACTTCAATGTTGTTTAGTTCACATGCAATTTCCTAACCCATAGCAATCACATTAACCTCTGTGGATTCAAGCAAAGTATCCAACCCCCTGTCAGAATGGACAAAAAAATCAAACAGGCAGGCTATCCTAGATTGGACACCGACTAACAATCCCTCCCAGTCCCAACACTTTGGCTGTCTCTCTGACAGCCTTAGTAATCGTATGCCATCCTATCTACTCAGGTGATGTAGAAACCCACTCACACATGTCAATTATTGCCAAATCCACAATAGAAAAAAAAAACTTCAACTTTCAAACTGTAATATCCACATTCAAGCAGTACAACTGGGTTCCCCCTTAAGGCCATGTCCCTAGATTTAGCAGTAGAATACTTCAATGAGACTGTCCTCAGAATTGTTAACAATATTGTCCCACCTAGAACAATATGTATCAAAGCAAATTATACCCCGAGGCTAACCAACGAAACAATAACCCTCCTTAAACTAAGAGACAATGCCTGGGACCTGTGGTACACTAACAAATCACAGCCAAATTGTCTACAATATCAAAAACTTAGAAACAAAGCCAAAAGCCCAAATCAAGCAAGACAAAAAAATTTACTATGCTAATTTACAACAGAAACATCAAAGACATCCTCAACAATTTTGGTCAGCAGTCAAAAATACATGCTCAACCCCAACTCCTTCAACTCAAAAGAACGTAGGTACCACCACTGAACTCTTTGACAAATATTTTACTGAGACTATTCTATTATTTACCAAAAATAATGCCCTGATCAATCAACCGTACCTATTTCAACCAAAAATAATGTTAATACCTTCTTCTTCCCACTCATCCCCACAAACACCATCCAAAAACTACTTAGTAAACTAAATCCAACAACAACAACAGCAGCCAATAATCTGCTAGCTGATTTTCTCAAGATAGCTGCTCAAGTGGTCCTATATCCTCTCTCAATACTTACTATCACTCCATGTCTGAACAGTATGTCCCTTAGATCTGGAAAATATATCACATAATCCCCCTCCACAAAGGTGGTAACTCAACAGAACTCTCAAATTATAGACCCATTGCCATCCTATCCCCACTATCCAAAATCCTGGAATGCGGTATCCACTCACAACTGCTCCATCATCTCTCAATTAATAGGCTTCTAGTTAAATCCCAACCATAGCACTGCAAGAGTCCTACCGAATTTTTCCTACACCAGTAACCACAACAGAAATGAAGGAAAAATGGTCTCAGCAGTCTTCCTTGATATGTCCAAGGTCTTCCACAAAGTCTCTCATCCCAAGCTACTCACAGTGCTCAATAACCTTAACCTTAGCTCCTCTGCTGTCACCTGGTTCCAAACCTATCTAACAGGGTGCCAGCAAGCAATGAAAGGGTCATAAGACATCTCCCCCTTACTCCCTGTCACACTAGAGTTCCACAAGACCGTTGGCCCCTTCTTGTCAGTATATCCACCAACAGTCTTAGCTCAGCCATGCCCCTAGCCTCCATAATCCAATATGCAGATAACTTTACACATATATGTGCTGCTCCTACAACACAGCAGCTCCAAGACATTACACAAAACTCCTTCACTGCAATAAAATTGGGGATCTCAAACTCCCAGCTCATTCTAAACCCCAACAAAACCAAACTTATCATCTTCCAACCTACCAGGGCATCAGACCCCCCCCCCACACACACACATTTTCCATCACAGCCTTAGATAACATAATAATTGTACCAGAATCCCCCAAAAAACTATTAGGAGTTGTTATTGACAATAACAAGAGATTTGACCAAAACATATTACAAACAATGAACAAGGTACACAAAAAATTGGTACCCTATGTAGAAATAAAAAAATTCCAATCCAGTAGTACCAGGAGTGCTATTCAAGAACCCACCTTCTATCTACACCCCTTTATGCCTCTTCTATACATATTAACCTCAAGAAAACAGACCTTGATAAACTTGAAGTATGCTATAACAAGATTGCCAAACTTGTCTAAGATTCACTACACTGGCCATGCCATTGCCTAACTCTACAAGAACTCTCCTAGCTAGAACTACCACATCTGACATGGCTTAGTGGTAAATCACTTTGGCTATGGTGTGCAAGGGTCCTGGGTTTAAGCCTTACCGAGGCTGTTTATTTGCTCTACTCAGTGGCATACCGCCTGTTCAGGGGCGATCTGCGCCTGACGTATAAAGCCATGTCCAACCTGGAATTAATGGACGTGCTGCACCTCAGAAAATCCAAATCCCATTGAGCTACGTGCTCGAGAGACTTGAACCTCAGCACTGAAATAAATAGGACATGCTGGAGGGACAGATTCATAACCCAGAGGCTCCCTTCACTCTGGAATAAAATCCCAGTCCAGGTTAGGCAGAGTCCCTTATTGACTCTCTTCAAGAGGAATCTTGATGAGTGGATGGGAGATCGTAGGTTTAACCCGGGTATCACTTCTGTGTCACTGTTAGACAGAGGCACAGTATACTAACCTCGAAAAAGGGCATAGCAAAATTAATTTAAAATGGGTGGCGAAAGCCAAACACATTCTGGCTAGGCTTATAAATGCCCTAGGGCAGATAGCCTAGTATGAACCTATGAACCTACCTCAGATAATGACCTTTAATCATCTGCAATGGCTCATAAAATACTCCACCAGCCTGAACAAATGCCATCTATCCACAATATAATAGAACATTATACCAACAATTGCACAGTATGCTCCAGCAACAAGATCTTACTAAGAGTAACCTATATAAATACTGCAGGAGAAACCCTCTACTCCAGTCATGTAGCAAAAATCTGGAATGCTTTTCGAAACTCTGTTAGATCCACAACAAACACTACTCTTTAAAAAAAATACTTAAAATCACTTATCAAACTCTTGGCTTTGCTTACGTAGTACCCCATGTTAGCCTTCAAGATAAACAACACTACCCCTTTACCCAAACTTTGTAAAACAACACACCAAGATAACCACTCTATTCCACTACTTGTGTTTTCTTGCACCACATAAAAACTACTTATACCACACTTATAATCAGTCTCCAGTACTTACCACAAAAAATTGCCTTCTCTTCATCATTATATATAACAATAGGATCATATGATCATAGGAAGTTACTAGGCTATTATCCCAGTGGCCCTTACAAACCTAGCCAAGAATTTAGCCCATGTTTTAACAAGTCAGCAGTCTATGCCACTGCCAAACAGGGATACACTTGGAATCCCAGGGGTGTATTTGCTGTTCCCCATCCAGTTACCCAGGTTGCGCTTAAAAAGGTTTAATGAGGTACTCTGCTTTACGTGAAGAGGAAGTCTGTTCCACAAACTGGGGAGTCTCTAGGACACAAATTTGTCCAGCCAACAAGTTCTATTGATGTCACAGACCAGGTTGAGGACACATGTATGGGTTATATGAGTGGAGCTTGACTTGCAGATCTGCAGCAGTCCCATGAGGGTGGGGTCTGAGATTGCTTTGTATGCCAGACAGGGGTCACCTCTGAGGAGTCTCTAGGAGACTGAGTAGAGGGACAGGGCTTATAGCCTACCTGTGTAGGGTAGATTCTGGATTCTCTGCGTGAGGAACCTCTGTGGTCTCTCCAGCTGCTGAATGCGCTTTGTGAGATACATGCTGAAAGGGGCATTGTACTCAATAACGGGTCTTATAAGGGAAGAATACAGGGATGTTATGACCACCTTGTCCCTGGATGAGATATCCTTACTAATGAGGTGGGCTATTTAAAAAGCTTTTCATACAATGGAAGCAATATGGTGGTCAAAAGTCAGTTTGCTATCAACCTGGGTGCCCAAGTCTCTCACAAGTGAGTGCATGCTTAGTGCCTTATTATCAATGTAATAATTTATAAAGATGTTATTCTCCACAAAAGGATGATGATGCATTTTTTGGCATTCAGTTTGAGGCCATTTTTCTAGCACCAGTCATTTGTTTGGGTGAGACCCCCTTGGAGGAAGTTCACATCACTAGGGGAATTTATGACAGCACCCATCTTGCAGTCATCTGCAAAATTTGGTCAGCCATAGCCTACTAGATTTTGTCTGCACCTCTGAGAAGTATATCCCAAACAGCAGAGGCCCCAAGACAGATCCCTGTGGTACACTGCTTGTTATGGGTCTACTACTTGAGGTGGCTTCCCCCTATTTTGACTAGATGGGTTCTATCAGTGAATCAGTTTGCTTACCTATCTGATAACATATCGATTGATGCCTAGCTGACAGAGTTTATCTATTATACCTGAGTGGGGAATAGTATCAAAGGCGTTGGCCAGGTCAAGGTAGGTGGTGTGCATCATCTTCCCCTCACCTATGGCTTTGGTGACTATCTCAAAGAATTCAACCAAATTTAACAGGCATGACCTCCCCTTGACAAAACCAAACTGTGTGGGATCGAGTATCTGGAGGTTGCCAATGTCCTTGTTAATGAGGTCCATGATAATCCACTCCATGGCCTTGCAGATCAGGCTAGTTAGGCTGATGGGTCTGTAATTTCCAGGATCGGTGGATGCTCCACCATTGTGCAAAGGGATGACAGTAGCTGTCCTCCACTTGGCTGGGACAAAGCTGGTACTTAGGCATTGATTGAATATGGTGCCCAAGGGTGCTGCAAGTTCCTGCTTGAGATCATGTAGGATGCAGCCTGGGATGTTATTGGGTCCTATGAAGGCTATATTTTAGCCTTTGAAGGGCAGTGATTACTTGCTCCCTAGAGATAAGGGGAGGGGGGCAAGTACTGGGGATGTCCTATTTTACTGATGGGGGAGGTGGAGGAGTGAAGTTTTCACTGAACCTGTCTGCCAGCAGGTTGGCTATATCTACAGGGTTTGTGTTTGTGGTGTCCTTGACCACCAGTTTTGAGTAGTTCTGGGCGATTACCTTGAGACTGTGGACATATGTGAAGAAATCTTTATGATTGTTATTAGTAGATGTGGCCAGTTTGGACTCAAAGTTTGCTTTGGAGGATTTCACTAGTGCTTTTATTTGCTTGTTCAGACCAAGGAGAGATTGCTTCCAATTAGACACCTGCTCCTTCTTGGTCCTGGACAGCAATTTTTTTCCTTTTATTATAGAGTTTATTTATTGTAGATGTCCACCAGACAGGTTTAATCTTCCTTAAGGATGATGATTTTGTCCTGTCTGGTATTCCTGATTTCATGCAGCTATATAAAACCGCATATAGTACTTTGGTGTAGGTTTGGGCATATGTGCCAGTTCCTGTGCAGGGGGAGGGGGGTCTGAAGCTGTTTAAACCTTCCTTCAGGAGGTTGTGATCAGCTTTGGAGGAGATTTTTTGTTTGACCCTAGGTGCGGGGGGTCAGGGGAGATGGTGACTTTGAAAGTGACTGCTTTGTGGTCGGATCTTACCAGGGATGATGACACTGTAGGAATGCTGCAGTGGTTACTCATGTTGGTTAATTCCAAGTCCAAGATATTTTCACCTCTTGTGGGGTGTCAATCAACTGGTCCAAGTCATTTGCATTGGCAAAATCAAGGAATTTCTGGGCATCTGTGTTTTAGCATGAGCATTTCTTCCAATCTATGGTTGCATAGTTAAAGTCGCCAAGGATCAGTGTAAAGGGTTGAATCTTGATAGATTTGAAGAAGTCCAGATAGGTGGAGTGGGCATCTTGAGTCAGAGCTGGATGCCTGTATCTAGCTATGATTTCAATAGGGGTACTGTCAGTTGTTAACTGCACCTGGAGTATTTCCTGTGCTTCAACCTGTCTGACCAGCCTAGAGGTGTGTATGTTTTTTATATATATTGCAAATCCATCTCCTTTTGTTTTGCTGCCCATAGTTTGGGGTCTGAATGAATGATAGGATGAGTAACCTACTATGGCTGGGGTGCTCTCAGCAGCTTTGAACTAGGTTTCTGTGACTGCACAAATGTCAGCTTCTTCCATGGTTAAGAATGCTTGCAATGAGTGCAGTTTCATGTTTAGATTCCTAGCGTTTAGCAGCATGACCTTTAATTTACGTTTTGATGAAATTTTCACGTCAGCAGTTTTGACCTCATGGCATCGCCTAAAAAAAGCATTATGGAGGAGGCAAGAGCCTTTTCCAGGAGCCTGAAGCCCATGGGAAACAGATGCAGGTCATCTCTGGCAAAGCATCTGGACTTATCAGTCATGTCATCCCAGGTTGCCATGTACTAGATCTCCTTGGAATGACATCAAAAACTAAGCCAATTGTTAAAGTCAATCATTTTCTGTTGTATTGAGGCATCATTCTGGGTGATGGTAGAATGCTGCGTAAGGCTAGGAACCTACCTGCCTGTGACACATAATCAGCAAGTTTGATTATGTCTCTCTTTATATAGTCCAGGGAGGCACGTCTCAAGTCATTCACTCCAACATAGACTACAACAGGGTCATACCAGTACCTGTTGTGAGACTTGAGTGTATTGGTGATATGGCAGATTTTGGCAGCCGGCAAACAACTAACTGTGACTTTCTCCTTATCTAGCCTGGTGAGGAGCACATATGTGTGTCTCACAATGGAGTCTCCTATGACTAATATGTTTAGTTTATGTTTAGTCCTTAGTGGCTGTGAGACACAGGTGTGTGGACTAAGTGTGGTGTGTGCTGTGGTGGGCAGTGGAGTTTGTGTACGCTTATACCTCAGAGGTCTCTTTTGTTTGGGTATGCTTTTGTTGAGGATCTCCGCACATGTGGGGGTATGTTGTGTAGGTGGTGCTTGAGGTGTGGTGATCATGTTGCCAACCTTCTCAGTGCCAGATATACTGGTTTGTGGTTTGTATACCACTAGTATGCTGAGTGCAAAAACAAGACTATGGTTTAAAACTATCATCTATCTGCTCTGTACTATTGTTAATCAAACTTTGCTACTGTATCTTACTATGATATGTGTATGTAGACTAGTAGTACTTGTCTGTATGAGGAGCTTTTCTACCTGGGCCTCCACTGAAAATGGTTGTCTACTCAGTCAGACTTTCCCAGTAAACAAATGTCAAATTAATTAAATAAATAATTATTAAATTTTCATGTTAACATGAAATGTTCACACTCAGTCCATCTTGGAAATACACATACCATGCACATAAGTGCTATTTTTTACCTATTGCAATGCCATCAGTATTTCTGAAACCCATAGAATGTCAGTATATTAAATTTCCATGCAAAATGATTTTGCTCATAAAATTGTTTTCCCGGAGAGTGTGATTTTTATATCAGCAAAGTTTTTCTTTTATTTGTACAAGTTTATGCATTATCGTGTGCATACCAACTTATTTTACTAAGTATGCTTGTTCATTTACAGCACTAACAACACATTCTCTTTATGTGTTCAAATTTTAAGATGCACAGTAAATTATGCATGCTGAACTATTCATTACAGTTACAATTATATTTTTAGCTGTCCAGAATTTTGAAGAATGTCTAGATTTTTGCATTATACTTTTGGTCTGCTCAACATAAAATTTATGGCTTTCTGGCAAACTGTTAAAGGCTGCAGTCACTAAATAATGATAGACATTTGAGTTTCAGACTACATATCCTTCAGAAAAATGCATGTTAGAGCAAAACCTGATATTTAAGGTTGCCAACTGTCCTGAATTCTTCTGGATTGCCCATAAGTAAGGGATACTGTCCAGAAAACCAAGACTGACTTTTTGAGACACCGTATTGTCTGGAAAAAATAATGTTGCTTCACTAGTTTAATTTACAGAGTAATGGGGCTTGAAATTAAATGTATCACACAATCTTAATCAAAGATCATAACATCATCTTTTCTTAAAAGTTCTATGAAACTCACCAGTTATAGGAGGCATGCAGTAATGGTTTGAGCCAAAATCAGCTGAAATATATGATTTACTTTCATTAGTTTCTTAAATATCAGCCTACCCTATACAAGGGATTCCTGACTGTTTAGAGATCATGGGTAGGTTAGAGTTCATAAATTCAACATGGCAGCTTCCTTTGGTGGAGACACGTTACAGAGAGTGATGCTTTTGAGAAGCTTTAGGCTTGGGAATGTTTTAAGCAGGCATAAAGATAAAATGCCATTTGAGCTGGCTCACCAATATCAATTTATATGGTTGACTTTGAACAGTAGGAATTATACACCAGGCTAACCCACCAGTATCTCAAGGGAACCAGTTAGAGATAGAACTGCCCTTAGGATGAATCTTTTATTAGGATGCACATAGCTCCTTGGAGGAGGCTTTGGGGTCTACCAGACTGCAAAATATTATTTACAGGAAGAACACTTGGCTGAAGAGGAGAAGCCAAAGGTGAAACAGGGGTGGGAGAGGGTATATTTTGTATTCAGATCAAACTGAGCAGCCAAGTGCAGATTGTGCAGAAATCTCTGCATCTGCGATTGAATTAGCCCGCTGTTCCACCTTTCCGCATTGTACAGTGAATGCTCCACTCTGTGCTTTTTGACTGGATCTTATGTTGCAATTATAGCCAATCGGCATTATAAGACCCAGTCAAGTAACTGCTCCAAAGGAAAAGGGACCCAATCTGAAGAATCAAAATGCGGCAAATCACGTACTGCTACTAGCTTTTTGCACCATGCAGAAAGCTAATACACTAACAGGTTTTGCATCACTGTGCATTTTACGAAGAATAAGAAACAGGGAACTCCTATGTGTGGCATTATTCACAGACTGAAATCTTTGTTTTACCAGAAAATCACAAGTTGTAAGAGGGTAAGGGCAGCAGTGTCAGGCAAAATCAGATATTTTCTGCAAATTTTGATGTTGGAGGCTGCATTAGAGGAGCGTAGGGTAAATTTATTGAACTGTTTCAATCCTGCAGATCTTATAACCAGAAAGTTTTGTAAAATTTAATGTTTTTTTTTTTCTTACATAAAGCTTCTTTATTGGTCTTGAGCAAAAGTATGCATTCCTGTGGCCCAATCTGTTTAATTGGTCTTGTGCTTCTTTACCTTCCAGATAGTCCTGTTGAGTGGGTGATAGCCCTTAATAGACTACAAAAATAACAACAAATAATTATTTTGAACTGCTAAAAAATAGCTAAACTTCAATTTAGAACTAAAGAAGAAATTCACCTACAAGACAGCCCATTCATGCATAAAGCTCTGAAATGAAGATCAGTAGACATCTTATATTTCAGCACCAATCACAAAGAAAAGGGAACAGGTAATTTGAGCTTTGTTTTCCCTAACTTACAGTTCCATTTTTTTTTTCTTTTGGCTCCAGTACTCCTTCAACCATTAAGCTCTCCCCTACCACCCTACTATTTTACAGGGAAGGCAAGCCCCATTTACCACCAAAACTCTTTACTTATATACCAACTCAACTGCCACACAAACATGATGAAAAGGAACACAACAAGGATGGACTTCCTGTGACAAATACCAGTTGGTTAGTTGCAGCTTATCCAGTTATGATCAATGTGTTGCAACCTTGCCAACTTTATACCTGACTACTAGTAAAATAGCCATGACACCCCCAAAGTATACACCCTTTCTCTCCAGTACTGACCATTGTCTGTGTGTGTGGGGATTTGCTCATGCATTTGAGTTTCAGACTTCAGTAATGCACATTCTCTCACTCCATCAATGCTCAAACTAATGGTAGGAATATTTTTAAATTTTCCTGACTAATTCTTTATTTGTCCCTGATTCTTCTCTGATTTGTCCTTGACTGGTTGAGTTAATGGATTTAGTTGTAAGAAAATGTGGAGGGGCTGGAAAACCAGGTGATGAAGATAATTGTTTTTAAATAGTTGCACCTGAATACTGCTATGTAGCTATTTGCCACTAAGTATATTGCATGTTATCCACAGTTTCTGCTGACTTTGTATCGTAGCTATCGTCTGGGCATGAGTAAGAGGTTTGGCAATACAAGATTGTGCTAATTTTATGAAGTTAAAGTACAACTTGTTAAATGTTGCCCCTGAAGTGGTGGTTAGCTTTAAAGGCTAAGATTGTTTCTTTGACAATAAGCTTTTTAAAATAGAATATAGGGCACTACTCAGCCTTAGGATAGAGTTGTGAATGGGGGTGTTGTCATTAAATCTTTGTGGAGAGAGATATGGGATGGAATTGAATTTGCCAGAGTAATAATAGTTTCTAATAGAAAGTTTCTGCAGGAAGATGTAAATGTAGTTTTTTGGGGGGCTCAGTGGCTGGGTTACAGGTCATGTGCTTTTGTGTCTGTGATCTGTCCAGTTGGCTGTTTTACTGTTTTATAGAAGTATTTAGGAGAAGATGACTGCCAATTTTCTTTTATGTAGATGAGCTTAGCAGAATTAATTGCAGTGTTGTTTTTTCCTGAGACAGAGATATATTAGGTGCATGGTTTCACTGAATTTTTTCCATTGTCTCCATGCCCTGTCTTTGTTCCATAAATGTTAGTCTGATTTGTGGATCACTTTGCTGAGTCTGTCTGCTATCACGTTGGATTTCCCAAAGATGTGTATTGCTATCGGTAAGAATTGGGAGGAGGTCGCCCACTGCCATTCTTTCAGGACCTCCCGACAAAGGGGGTAAGACCGGGTTCCTCCTTGTTTGTTTATGTACCACATATACAGAGTGTACATGACTTTTATTTGCATGGAATTCTGGAAAGTACAGAGGGCTGACAGCACAAAATAGTAGAAAGAGGACAGTATTTTAAGGGTGGCATTCACATTCCTATATATTTTGGTTGAACGGCCATGGCCATGGTCATGGTACGCTTATCGCGCAGTGCAAAAATAGGGTGTTCACATGATGACCATTTGTCACACATTGCAATGGTCAGTGTTCCACATTGGCCTCTAAGCAGGTTGAGACCTATGAGATCAAATGCTGTTGTCCCAACCTCCATCATAGCTTTAAAAACTGTACTTTACTCTCAAAAATTTGCCTCGCTGCATTTCAAAAAAGTTCACATTATTTGCAGCTTATAACCACACAAACAAATTATAATTTTAGTTGTAGATTACTATCTGTATTTGTTTAGACGTTTTTAAACATCCTCTGCTTTTTCAGCTATAAAATTTCCGAGCAGCAGTCTGAAAATAAAAATGCCTAGCTGCCCTCTTGAGGCTTCTTTATGTTCATGGTTTTAGCTCATTTTGATCACTGCTTGCTGTGATTTGGTATTTCTGGCAAAAGCTTTCCTAGCAGTAGAGTTTCTTGGTTTGAATACAGTTGATTGTTTCTATAAGTAGTTGGCGCAATGTTTGAGAAAGTTGTCCTAGCAAAATACTACAATTGCTAAATAAAACCTTTTCTATGAGCGTAATTTAATAATCCAATACCTGTCCTTTTTTTAAATACTGTAGCTGTTGGTGCAATCATTTCTAGTATGACATCTTATAGTATAAGTTCTTACACAATAAGTTGGGGCAACCGCTAGCTCAGTTGTAGATTACAGAGGGTAGTTGTGTACGGCTGTGGCTTTGAATGGATACTAATAGCAATCTGAAGTACTAGAAGGATCTATTATAGGACTAGTATTATTGAATGTGACAGTTATAATTTATTCCAGCCCATAACAATTGCTGGGTAAATAAAGACATTAAGAATAATAAGAGTGGGGTATTTGTGACTAGAAGTGCAGACATTTCACATAGAAATGGATACTTAAACATGGTAATCACTTGCATAAAACTAACCGGGTTAGCATTCAGCATGAAAATAATACAAGGTCATGCAAACGGGGTAACAAAAAGATGGGCATGCTGTTCAGTATAAGTTATGGTTAGGTCAGCATTTTCTATAAATCTATGTGTTAGCTCTGGAGACTTTAGAAAATATGTTTCCTGAATTGTCGACAAGCAAAATCTCTAAACATGCATCATCAGCACAGTGCAAAGTAAAACTGAAAAATAAATTGCTAGAAAGAAAATGGGCTTCCGAAAGCAGCCTCTGGCTTCAAACCCTCATTACTGTCTTGAGGAATTTAATTTGTTTTGTTATCCATTCATGGTATCCGACTCGGGTACTGAAATTACACGCATTTTGCTTTCATGTACTTGTCCAGACTTTCTTACTTTAAAAGTTGTCAACCCTACTGCTATTATAACAACTTTCTATGTTTATAATAATATTTTTTGTGTATGTCTGCCCCTATTTTTGGACCCTTGACCTCATTTGTTTTTTTGGCTTTGCTTCAGGTTATTCTGATGAGATGTTAAGAAGTTTGTTAGGTATATTTTTCATTTTACAAATTATGTATATTGGGCATAAACCTGCATACTATATAAAACAAGTCATAAAGGATTTTTGGAAGATGGATTTCAAAACTTCTGACAGCAAATGTAGTGCACATTAGTTGTAAATGAATGAAATTATAAAACATCACAGTTAATATTTTTATTAGTATATTTAATGAGCTACCAGAAGACAGTGTACTCATTCAACTATTATAGAAGGTTGAGGCTATGAGTAAACAAACTATCAGTACATCAGAGATTTACTTGAGCAACCAACATTTGTTTACTGTATGATCCTAAGCATGTCACTTAAGCAGACAGCACTTCTGGGTTTTCCGAAATATAACAAATAAAGATAGATAGATAGATAGATAGATAGATAGATAGATAGATAGATAGATAGATAGATAGATAGATAAGCAGATGGATATAAAGACAATTAAATTGTCTATAAGATTTCACAAAAACTGAGTTTTTGAATCTGTAAAATGGAATTTCCTTTTTTTTCATTCCAGTAAACCAGAGTCCCTGATTGAAGACAATTTCTAGTCATTAATAGCTTAGACTGTATATTTCAAGGATTTAGACTGGTACAATTATAATTCAGCTCCTGTCTTTTCAGCAGCCCAATTTTAATCACACATGGCAATGCAAATACAGCAATTAAAGAATGATACAATTGTTTAAATAATAGTTATCACATAACTTCATTCTATCTAAAACAACAACAGCACTAAAGGTTTAATAACTTATGGAGCTTTGCATGTTAATTAAAATGACGACCTTGACTTATGAGCTGTGCATTTTTATCAATGTCAGTCAAGAGAAGAGTGTTGGAGAAATTTGAAATCAGGCTTTTATATCTTAATCCCATGCTGATTACTCATAGAAATCTACATATTATCCCTAACGTTGAATAACATGCAGTCATCATTCTTACAAAAGATTAAAAAATGAAATTCTCTACTCCCACTTATTAGTAGTGTGGCACAGTCTGAATTGATATTGCTTCTTCTGTTACCTAACCACCATGCATGGGCAACATACTAACTGACTTTTGTTGAAAAGATTTGAAAATGATATTAGATGGCACACTTTTGGCTGCAAGTAAGAACACTTGATATATTCAGAATACAAATGAAATAAAATGAACAATCTGAGAAAACAACAAAAAATGGCACAGGACCAAGGAGCACTCAAAAAAAACAATAGTTTCATCATCATCCTCTTTCGGCTTTTCCAGTTAGGGGTCGCCACAGCGGATCATCTCTTTCCATTTCTTCCTATCCTCTGCATCTTGCTCTATCACACCAACCACCTGCATGTCCTCTCTCACCACGTCCATAAACCTTATCTTAGGCCTTCCTCTTTTCTTTTTACCTGGCAGCTCCATCCTTAGCATCTTTTTCCCAATATACCCATCATCCCTCCTCAGCTCATGTCCAAACCAACGCAATCTCGTCTCTCTTGCTTTGTCTCCAAACTGTCCAACATGAGCTGACCCTCTAATATACTGATTCCTAATCCTATCCAGCCTTGTCACACCGAGTACAAATCTTAACATCTTTAACTCTGCCACATTCAGCTCTGACTCCTGCCTTTTTGTCAATGCCACTGTCTCCAACCCATATAACATAGCTGGTCTCACTACCCTCTTGTAGACCTTCCCTTTCACTCTTACTGGTACCCGTCTGTCACAAATCACTCCTGACACTCTTCTCCATCCATTCCACCCTGCCTATACTCTCTTTTTCACCTCTCTTCCACATTCACCATTACTCTGAACTGTTGATCCCAAGTACTTAAACTCGTCCACCTTTACCAACTCTACTCCCTGCATCCTCACCATTCCTCTACCCTCCCTCTCATTTACACACATATATTCTGTCTTATCCCTGCTGACCTTCATTCCTCTGCTCTCTATAACATATCTCCACCTCTCCAAAGTCCCCTCAACCTGATTCCTACTCTCACTACAGATCACAATGTCATCTGCAAACATCATAGTCCACGGGGCCCCCTGTCTGATCTCATCTGTCAACCTGTCCATCACCACTGCAAATAAGAAAGGACTCAGAGCTGATCCTTGATGTAATCCCACCTCCACCTTAAATGGATCTGTCACTCCCACTTCAGTCCTCACCACTGTCACACTACCCTTGTACATATCCTGTACCACTCTTACATACTTCTCTGCCACTCCCAACTTCCTCATACAATACCACAACTCTTCTCTAGGCACCTTGTAATATGCTTTCTCCAAGTCTACAAAGACACAATGCAACTCCTTCTGACCTTTTCTGTATTTCTCCAATAACACTCTCAGAGCAAACATTGCATCTGTAGTGCTCTTTCCTGGCATGAAACCATACTGCTGATCACTAATCCTCACCTCCCTTCTTAACCTAGCTTCTGCTACTCTTTCCCATAACTTCAAGCTGTGACTGATCAGCTTTATCCCTCTGTAGTTACTGCAGCTCTGCACATCACCCTTATTCTTTAAGATAGGTACCAAAACACTTTTTCTCCACTCCTCAGGCATCCTCTGACTTTCCAAAATTTCATTAAACAATCTAGTTAGAAATTCCACTGCCATTTCTCCTAAGCATCTCCATGCTTCCATTGGTATGTCATCTGGGCCAACAGCCTTTCCATTCTTCATCCTCTTCATAGCTGCCCTTACTTCCTCCTTGCTAATCTGTTTCACTTCCTGATTCACTATCCCCACATCATCCAACCTTCTCTCTCTCTCATTCTCTTCATTCATCAGCCTCTCAAAATACTCTTTCCATCTACTCAACACACTCTCCTCTCTTGTGAGTACCTTTTCCTCACTATCCTTTATCACCCTTACTTGCTGCACATCTTTCCCAGCTCTGTCCCTCTGTCTAGCTAATCGGTACAGGTCCTTTTCTCCCTCTTTAGTGTCCAATCTCTCATACAACTCTCCATATGCCTTATCCTTAGCTTTCGCCACCTCTCTCTTTGCCATGCACCTCATCTCCTTATACTCATGTCTACTTTCGTCATCTCTTTGACAATCCCACTTCTTCTTCACCAGCCTCTTCCTCTGTATACTCTCCTGTACTTCCTCATTCCACCACCAGGTCTCCTTGTCCTCCTTCCTCTGTCCAGATGTCACACCAAGCACCTTTCTAGCAGTCACCCTTACTAGTTCTGCTGTAGTTACCCAGCTATTCAGTAACTCTCCACTGCCTCCCAGTGCCTGCCTTAACTCTTCCCTAAACTCCACTTCACAATCACCCTTTTTTAACTTCCACCATTTAATCCTTGGCACAGCTTTAACACTCCTCCTCCTCTTCTTGATCACCAACGTCATTCTAAAGACCACCATTCTATTCTGCTTAACTACACTTTCCCCTACCACCACTTTACAGTCTCCAATCTCCTTCAGACTGGTCCTCCTACATAGGATATAATCCACCTGTGTGCATCTTCCTTCACTCTTGTACGTCACCCTATGCTCCTCTCTCTTCTTAAAATAGGTATTCACCACAGCCATGTCCATCCTTTTCACAAAATCCACAATCATCTGACCTTCTGCATTACTCTCCTTAACACCATACCTACCCATCACTTCCTCATCCCCTCTGTTCACTTCACCAACATGCCCATTAAAGTCTGCTCCAATCACTAGTCTCTCACCCTTGGGTACGCTCACCACAACTCCATCCAACTCACTCCAAAATTTCTCTTTCATCCATCGCACACCCAACTTGTGGAGCATATGCACTAACAACATTCATCATTACACCATCAATTTCGAGCTTCATAAACATCACTCTGTCAGACACTCTCTTCATGTCTAAAACACTCTTGGCATATTGTTCCTTTAGTATAACCCCTACCCCATTTCTCCTGCCATCCACACCATGATAAAACAATTTGAACCCGTTTCCTAAACACCTGGCCTTACTTCCCTTCCATCTGGTCTCTTGCACACACAATATATCAACCTTCCTTCTCTCCATCATATCAGCTAGCTCTCTTCCTATACCAGTCATACTGCCAACATTCAAAGTTCCTACCCTCACTGCTACACTCCTAACCTTCCTCCATTCTTCTTGCCTTCAGGCATGCCTTCGCCCTCCTCTTCTCCTTCACAGGAAGGTACCTGAACTTCTTCAGACAAAAGTAAGATCATGACAGAAAACAGTCATTTAAATACATCCTCCCAAGATGCAAGCCCAATGAAATTAAATCACATGATTAATTAAATAATTAATTCCTGTAAATATAACCAATGCTAAATATAAAACATTATATCAATGCTAATGAAGATAATAATGTATGTGTGTGTGTGTGTGTGTGTGTATATATATATATATATATATATATATATATATATATATATATACATATATATATATATATATATATATATATATGTATATATATAGCATGCATTTGTCTAGAAGTATATGAAATTCAAAATACATATGTTAAAACATGAATACATATGTTAAAACATGAATAAAAATATAAGAATATAGAAAAATTATTGCTACTGAATAAATTAAAAAGGTAGCACTGTGTTCTAAATACTTATATTATATAATAGTAGTATATAATAGCAAAAAGCTATTCAAACTTTAAGCATTATAATCCACCAGTTGAATCAAGGACTTATCAGGTTGGTCTGTTCAAAATAAGATCACAAGACTACATTTAATGTAACAAAAACAAAGACAAAAAGGGCTTAACCATCTTTCAGGGAAATAGAAAAATACATAGAAAAATAAAAAAATGGATAAAAAGTTAATGATACTGCCAAATGTACATAGACAAGATAGACATGTGAGCAGAGTAATAATAACATCGCCTGTGAATGATATTCTCATTATGAAGCATGAGGAAGAATACTAAAAAGGGGGTAGAAGACCTGTTAGATAGCTGCAATGGTAAAGTGTTTATTCACTCTATCAACTACCTGGAGCCCCCAAACCACTTAATCTCCTAATAACCTGTATGCTAGCTATCTGTTTTAAGAAGAAAGCATTGTTTCAGTGGAATTATGTAGTTTAGTCAAGCAAATTCTTTCATAAGCAAAGATGAAACTAACTAACATTTTCAATTCTTTAGTGTAATTAATGTTGTCTGTTGTACACCAGCCAAACCTGCTATAATTTATTCATTCTCTGCAAAGCTTATTGCTTGGCATTGTTTGCCAAGTTACTGATACTGAATTTATTTTGTTTCTTGATTTTGTTTATCAAAGATATTGTTAGATTGTTATATTCATTAACTGGCCTCAAACATTCCTTTAGTACAATACTGTTTCCGAGCTGATTGTGAACAGCACAAAATAATTTTTCCTTGTATCTGTTAATCTTAAAGAGATTTTCCAATAGTGTGATTAAATCAATATGGTTTAAAATACATGGTTGAGGTATATATTTAAATTGTTTAGAACAAAAGTACCAGCACTTTATTTGTTTCAATGTATGCAATAGTAGTTAATGCAGTATAAACACTGCATTTGTGAAGTACATATTTCCCATCTGATGCTCTTCTTAATTTGAGTCTAGTTTTTGTTGGCATTGAGAGATTGCAGTTTTTATATTTAGGTGTAACGAATGACATTGCTATGAGCAACCAATCTTTAATTTATTCAGAAAACCATTAAATGTATATCTAGTAAAAAATTCCTTACTGTGAGTAGCTGGGCAGGAGGTACAGCCAATGCTTGTAATTTTGTGATGCATGCTGAAATATATTACATGGAGTAATTGTTCTCTTTTTTTGATGTGTCACACATCGTTAGTTTACCCAATCAAAATATTGTTATCAGAGACGGGTGGTTCAGACTCAATATGAATCTTGATGAAAACCATTAGAATCATCCGGTCACTTTGTCTTTTCATTAAATGTTGCTACTATTAGATGGGTTGCAGCCATTCTTGTTCAGTGTGTGAAGCACAGTGAAATACAGTATAATAGCCAGACTGTTGTTACATGTTAAGCTATACTTCTGAGGTGATCCCAGTCAATGTCTGGCTACTTTGGGGGCCTGGTTTTCAGATATTTCATTCTTTGTATGTTGGTATGTAAATAGTATTAAATACATCACATTGAGCAGTCATTATTTAATTTGATCAGAAATACATTAGAGGCATGGCTTCTCAAAATGTAAATACTGTATTGATGGGGGTACAAGCACTGTTTGTCATGATCTGAAAAATGATAAAATGCATTATTATGTACAGTTATTATTTTTCTATCATATTATTTTCGCTGACCACAAAGTAGTACCCCTACAGTGATCAAGCAGCCCATTCATTCCTGTGATGTGAAAGCTAATCACTGCAGACTGTTATACATGCAGTCACCATGGGTTTGCTAAATAAGGATACACTCTCTCTCTCTCTCTCTCTCGCTCTCTCTCTATCCTCAGTGGTTGATATGATACTCACAGATGTGAGGCTTTATGATGCCTTCATCTGGCAGCATGCACATTTATGCACAAGTGCCCCATGAAGTCTGCTGCACAGACTTCTAAGCAAATCATTCCAAGTTTAAGTCAGGACATCATTATTCCATGCCACACAGTAAGTTTATGTTTAATCTTTCTTTCACTTGATCTGCCATATCTCTAATGTGTAGCAAATTAAACTCTTATTATTGTGTTATGATGATATTCTGCTGCCAGGATATGTCAATTTATGAATCATGTCACACTTTAATGCCAGGAGTATTAGTTATTTTATTTGATCAGTTAAATGCCTGTAGTGTATTCCCTCCAGTTGGAGACAACATTTGTGAGGGAGGGTGACAGTGTATGTCAGTTCATAAAGTATATTAAAATATATTGTAATGGACAGTCAATACTTTAGTTGGTTAACCAACATCCTAATGAATACAGAGTTAAAAGTTGGTTATTGATGAGTTGCAAGCTATGACTGACATAGAGTGAAGCATGCCAAAATACATCACTGCAATGAGTGTTTCTTTCAGTTGGTTAGTCAGAAAAGTCAAAAAGCATGTCAATATTTACTTATTTTGGGGGCTGCCATCTTTGTACACTATTATTTGAAAGAAATTAAATACATTATTTTATGCAGTAATCTAATTAACCCTACACTAAACTATGCACTCACCACTAACTACCCACTTACCTTAACCCAAACCTTAACCTAATGTCCGTCACTATCGCACACTCACCTCACTCGCTCCCTAACCCTAACTCACCTAAATCACCCTAACACTCACATCCACACAATCGCACACTTACCTGAATCTGACCGGTAACTTTCCACCATAATACTGAAAATACTGAAGCAACAGAAATGGACAACCAAATTCTTTCCCTAGGAAAAATTTGAGTTTCTGCTGCTTCGATATTTTGCAGTTTCGTGAAAATAAGTTCGATCAATTAGCGTTCACCTTTTTAAGCGTTCGAGGATATAATATAGACCCGAGGAATATATGGATATAAGATATCCAGATTATTAGAGGAATATATAGATGTAAAATATCCAATTTATTTTTGGATAATGAAAATTTCCAATATGCATTATACTTTTTGGTCCACTATTTCACTTAATATTTGTAACATTTGCGAAGTGTTTGAATATTCATTGATGGACTGTCATAACCTATTACAAGATATATTTTCCCAGGTATCCTTACCTAAGTATTTCAACAACAAATACTTCTAATTCAAAGTCACATAGTATTGGTATTATTTGTACAGATTAATACATCAGTAGTTGTATTCCTTCACCTTTTAGGTTTTCTCTTTGACATATGTACTTGTTATATCTTGGTATTGAGGTAATCACAACGTAAACCTCAAATACAATTATAGTCATAATAAATTACTAATGATCAGTGTCAGGAGTTAATTCTAATTTTTTTTCTAAGGTTTCTGGCATTACAATAATAGCTATTTGTAATATGATCTGATTTTTATTTTCTGGTAGTCTTATAAACTATGGTTGTTTTGTCATTTGCCATTCTCTAAAATAGATAGATGTCTTCCCTATAGTGATTAAGTTGCAAACCATCTTTCCAAAATCTCTTGTTCATTCTTCCCAGTAAGTTATGAAGTGTACAGAGTATCCAGTGCACATTTGCCTTAACCATGTGTTATACCTGTGAGCCTTTGTAAGGATGCAATCTGTTCATTAAGCTATGGTAATATTTCACAAGAACTGACATTAATTTTATGTCTTTCGAAGTTTTCCAGAATATAAAGTACTGTTTTTTTGTAATATAGCTTAATGGAGTAGAGGTCAAGTTATTTATTTATTTATTTATTAGCATTTGTTTAATGGGTAAGTCCAGTTGAGACATAACAGACCCTTCTTCAGTGGAGGCCTTGGGAGAAAGGTTCCACAGTTATCAAATCTTGCACAATTTCATACAATGCAATATATAATACAATACACAATACAATGCAATATAAGATAAAACATCAAATGTTAACTATGACATACAGGGTGCGAAAACTGGTATATAAAGAAAGAAGAAAAAGAACAGAAGAGTTAGATCCTGGAAATCATTATATTCCAAAAAGTCAAAATTCAGTTTTACTCTAGTAATGATAAGCTATTGGCTCTTTAGTCAATTGTCCAGAAGCTGAGATTAAAGAATTATCAAAATGTGAAAAGATTAGCTCTAGAAAAGAATTGTCTGGTAGATATCTAAATATAACACAGAGGAAAAAAAGAAAGCTATTACTCCTGCTTCTTCAATACCCAATAAGAAATTATACCCACAAATAAAATTACACAAATGATAATGAAAAATAACTTATTGATCATGTCATTTGTCAACAGGTTACAGGGCTGAGTCATGTGAGGTAGAACATTTTGAAAAGAACGATGCAACAGTTAAAAGAAATCTGTAACCAAAAGTGATTGTAACTAACAAGGCACCATATGAGGGATCTAGATGTAACAGGAATTCAGGATAATTATACACTTAAATTAGTTAAGAGGATAATCAATGTCAACCAATAAAATTGCAGTCTTAGTGGTGAATCACACCATTTTTTACAATGTACTGATAAAATGAATATTTATTTATTTGTCTTTGTTTACAGTGAAAGTCCCACTGGATAATACCCATTTTCAGTGGAGGCCTGAGACAAAAGCTCCATTTGCTTACATTGCATTATACTAAGTTCCTGTTAAACTGTAGTTACATATCTATTTAGATTTATACACACACACAGTAGTTATGTTTATACATTCTAAGAATTTACAGAGGTAAAAGTTACTAAAGAGAAAGCCCACATGTAATTTAGTGGATTGTACTGGCAGCAGTTATGTGTAAAAATTGTTTAATCATTTCAGAGAGAGGTTGAGAATTTTCTGTTTAAGGAGAGTATTTAGGGAGTATCGTATGGTGAACACAAAGTCTTAGCCTTGTGATGAGCATGTGCAGGATCAGGCTTGGTTAAGCTGTTGTTTAAGCAGTGGTTTAAAACTACTGAGGTTGTCAGACAGTTTTGTTTGTGTGGGAATTCTACTCCAGGGATTAGCAATGTACTGTGAGTAGAGTGAGTCTCCTGTAACATTATATGACTGATCTGTAAGTAATAAGAATTTCTTACTAGAGAGGAGGTACCTTGCTGGACAGTAGAGCAGTAATAAGTTTTGTAATGCAATGCATTTTTCTGGATGATGAATAAGTTTGGGTGCTGTATTTAGTTGTAAATATTTAGGTAGTTGTGTTATTCAAGCCAGTTAAATTGCTTTAAGCTATGACAATGGTAGATCCTATGAGGGAGACTGGTGGTAAATGTACCTATTTTATTGTAGTAGGAGGCAAGTTTCTTTCTTTGAGCATTGTTTAAGTTTGTTAGGATAACAGTGGCATGTAAGAGGGTTGGTAATAAGAAGGTGGTGGCTAGAGTTTTTCTTGCAGTATCTGTAAACAATCCATCAATCCAATAGGGGGATCCTAGTTTCTGGTGCATAGTTTTAATGGTGTGCAGTATATGCTGGTCATATTTGATATTGTCATCTATTATAATTCCTAGATGTATACTGTGAGTTACAGTTTCAATGACAGTAGTGTTTGCTGACTTCATGGTAAAAGATGGCTTTTGATTTTGGCAACTTTTTTTTCCAAACGCCTTTATTGAGTTATCTCTTGTGACACTTTTTGAGGAAAAAAGCAGTAACTTAGTTTTGTTGGGGTTGAGTAAGAAGTTTGATTCTTTGAGCCAGATTTCTACACAGCAGAAGGATTTTTGGGTAATGTCCAGGAGCTTATTTATTGTTGAGGTTGCACATATGAATGTTAAAATTTTAGTAACTGGTTGAAAAGATGAGTAGGTCTGTTGCCATTTAGTGACCAGATGCCTTCCAGATAGGTAACTAAGGAACCACAAGAAGTAGTATTGTGAATGTCCTGTTGAGGACAGATGAAGGAGCAGTTGCTGGTGTGAGACAGTATCAAATGGCTTTTATGAGTATAAAGCCATAGTGGACACAAGCAGACCATTGTTTCTATGTTGGTTTATTATATTGGTAAAATGTAGTAGAGCAGCAGTGGTGCTGCGCTGGGGCCTAAAGCCATGTTATATTTCTGAGAGCAGGTTATTTGAGGTTAGGTTGTGCATCAGCTGAATATGGATGCATTTCTCTAATATGTTGAGAGGGGGAGAGAATCTCTATTAGTCTGTAGTTATTAAACTCAGTAAATGTGCCACCTTTGTGCAGTGGTATGATGCAGGATTTTTTCCACAGTGATGGGACATATCTTTCTGCTAAGGACCTATTAATTAGCATGGACACACAGAAGTCTATGACTTCTGTGGCCATTGTAGGCAGTCTAATGGCAGTTTTTAGTTTAAGGAGCAACTTCATTATGAGGTAGGTAGGTATTGGACTAAAATGGAAGAGCTCTGGGTAGTTTTGATTGGACTGGTACAGAGAGGGACACAGATGTATTAGTGTCTAAGACAGTCAATATGGATTGTATAAGACAGGAATTAAACTGGGTAGGGATAGAATCTGTAGTATTGTCTGTTTTGGAGAGGGAATGGTCTTGTCAGGTTGAAGTAGATTATTTAGTGATGTTCAAAAAAGGTTTGGGTTGTTTTTATGTTTGTCATGTAGGTTGGTAGAGTATGTTTGCTTATCTTGTTTGACTTGGAGTTTTGCATGGTTTCTAAGATGTGTAAACTGCTGTAAGGCATTTTTAGTTCTATTTTTATACTGATTTTTCCAGGCTTTGTTGTTATCATGATTCCCTTTCTTTTGTTTTTTTTTTTTGTCAGCCACAGTGTGAGGTTGGAGTAATGTTTTATTATGTACTAGTTCTAGATTATTTAAGGTCTGTAAGAATATGCTATTAAAATGTTTGACAGCAGTATGTTTATCTAGATTATTGTAAGTTCTAATAGCATATGTTGGCATGTGGTCACTTATGCTATCTGAGAGGCAGCCAAATTTTTTCAGTTTGTCTGGTTTGTTTGTAAGAATCAAGTCTAATGTTGGTGCTTCCCTGATGTTTTATTGATTTTAGTAGGTGTGGTCATTACTTGCCTGAAGTTGTACATGTTTATGGATTCAATGGAGATAGTGGAATTTATGAGTTGCCAGTCGCCAAGTATTATAGTTTCATTTGTTAATTTGTTGGAATATCCAATATAGGATGATTTCATCAGTATCAATGTTATTCCCTGGTGGTATATGAATTGCTGATAAACATATAGTTTTCCTAGTGTTGATTTTTGGAATGCCATCAGAAGTTTGGCATTGTTAAATCTGGGTATTTCATATGGAAGTAAAGTGATGGCTAGGGAATTTTTATAGATGATTATACACCACCTGCACAGTTGTTTTGTCTGTCATGCCTGAGTGCAATTTATCTTGGGGGGTATTGCATTATCCTTTATTTCATTTTTACCAAATTTCAGTAGTGATAAGTACATCAGACATGTACGTGGCAAGGTAAGCATGTATGACATGGATTTTACTGCACATACTTCTTGGGTTCATATTTTGTAAGATGGGTTTTGGGTTCTGTTTTTTGTTGAAATGCATTAGGTGACTGTTTTGGGAAGTGATGGTATTATGAACAGTGGGACCTGGGCTGGGGTGAATATCTCCACTGATTTTTTGAACTTATAT
Organism: Protopterus annectens; assembly: GCF_019279795.1. Classification (NCBI taxonomy): domain Eukaryota; kingdom Metazoa; phylum Chordata; order Ceratodontiformes; family Protopteridae; genus Protopterus; species Protopterus annectens. The sequence continues at coordinate 47,774,081 of NC_056727.1, read as the reverse complement.
TTTATAGAGGGAAGAATGTGACCAGCTATATTTTGGTCTTTGTTTTTGGAAATTAATCATAAATGTGGATACATAGTTTGAGATGATTATACATAAATTAATCATATATGGTTTGCTTGTAGAGATGGGGTGTTATGGATAAAGAGAGACTGTGCAGATGTTGATATTTTTGTGAGGATTTATTGAAGTCCTAAGTATTTGAAGGAGGTGGATTTGATAATTGATGATGAAGGCTAGTAGAGTGAGAAGGAATAGTAAAATAATATGAATTAGGGGGATCTTGTTTAACTTGGCTTTATCTTTGTTGTGAGTTAGCATTAGAAAATGTTAGGAGGGTACTGGGTTGGTTGTAGAGATGTAATTTGACAGTTACAGGGGAAAAGGGTTAAAACAGTTTAAAAGAGTGTCTTGGGTGGTAAATTAGAGTAGGTGTTACTATTGGGAGTAGTTCTATTGATTGTTTTTCTTTTGGAGGGAACTGATGGTGTTGGTTTGAGGAATATATGGAAGTATAAATGTAAAGTAAGAGAGGGTGTGTGGGAATTGGGGGTAGGGTAGTAGAGAGGAATGAGTCCAATCATTAGAGAATGTAAATGAAGTGGGTTGAAATCTTGGCAAAGAGACAGAGAAAAACAATCAGTGGTTGAACTTAAACAACCACAATCGTGCTGAGAGAAAGATAAGCAAAAGGAACAATGAAGTTTAAATGTTCTCTGGGCTGGTAGATAAAAGTCCTGATTTTGTTGGTCAAGGACGCAGTTTTAGTAGGAGAGTTAATCCAGTATTACCTTGACCTGACTAATGGTGATAACAGTAAAAACTTGCACTTGACTGAACAACTGTGTAATATAATGAGGTTTCTATGGACTTTGAAATGCAAAGTCTCAAGGCTAGCCAATCCCCACAGATCAGCAAAACAATGAGAAAAAGTAAGCCAGAATTCTGCAGTGCAGCTCATGGAAAAATACTATCTCAGAGTTGAAAGTGGTTACACAAGAAGAGAAATAAAACTTAAAGAAGGGAGACAGTTGACTGCTAAAAACAATAAATGGAACACAGTTAAGGAGAAAGTACCAATGGGACTGCTGTGGCCTAAGAAAATAGAGCTATTATAGTTGACAAAGTTCTTTGCTTTTAGGCTGCCATAATATTTATAATTTAAACAAAAATATAGCCCACAGATTGGTGTTCAAAATGCAGATTTCACTGTTACATACATATCAATTTGCTTGCAGGACACTTTTATAGCAAAATAAAAAAACACTAGAGAGATAGTTGAGTGCACTGAAGCAATTTTGACTGTGCACAAATACTATGCCAGACCTGAAAGTGGTTTAATAGCTGTCTCGGGCAAGGAGAAATAAGAAAGGAAGGAGGGAGTCCAAGGGTGATGTCCTTAAAGTTATGCAGTTCCACTAAAGAAAGACAGGAAGATGTAAATAATGGGAATAGCAAGTCTAGAAGAGGTGAAGAAAACATAAGAGAAATAAATAATTTAAGTAACAGCAGTATAGGTAAATGTCAGTGTCTGTTAGGAATTAGAGAGCAAATGCTGACCATCAGGATGTCAGTGAATGAGGATTTACAGTCTATAACACTATTGTTTACAAACTAAGTCACTGAAGCACTTGTCTTCAGACTGGTCCCTATGCATGCCTAAATACGCACAGCTGACTGGATGCTCCTAACACTTACTTAAAGCACAAGGGCAGAGGTGGTACACAGTTTGGCCTAAATAAATGGTGGATGGATTGAGGGAACTCAGATGGCCTATTGGATGAGCCTGCTGTGCGCATGCTTTAGGGATATGTCCGGTGAACTGAAAGCACAAGGGCAGAGGTGGTACACAGTTTGGCCTAAATAAATGGTGGATGGATTGAGGGAACTCAGATGGCCTATTGGATGAGCATGCTTTAGGGATATGTCCGGTGAACTGAAAGCACAAGGGCAGAGGTGGTACACAGTTTGGCCTAAATAAATGGTGGATGGATTGAGGGAACTCAGATGGCCTATTGGATGAGCATGCTTTAGGGATATGTCCGGTGAACTGAAAGCACAAGGGCAGAGGTGATACACAATTTGTCCTAAAAAATGGTGGGTGGATTAAGTGGACTGAGACTACTTGTTGGATGAGCCTGCTGTCTGTATGGTTTAAGGATGTTTCCAGTGAACCCTGTAATGCCCTTATACCCTTCTATATATATATGTGTATATATATATATATATATATATATAGAGAGAGAGAGAGAGAGGGAGGGAAGGGAGGAATGCATATCTGTCAGACGCAAACAACACTATAAATCATCAAAGGAAAATGTCAACAGAGGCAGCTATAATTGTTGATCTTAGACCTAGTGATGAAAACAAATGGTGTAAATTAAAAACAAGTCTGCAGTAGATATAATATTTTACCATATATGTTGATAGCAAGTCTGTACAAAAAAATCTATACCCCATAAGTAGTCAAGTGAAGATGATACCATTACTGGATAACAAAATACATTTTTTTGCATAAATCCATGATAAACAGTGAACTATAACCTATTTCAACTTAGAAACCTTAGGTTACTGTCTCTATTCTTCATGTTCTTAAAGGTACTATGTATTGCAACTGTGTTACCAAAATTATTTTCCCAGAAATACAATTATGGTGCAATCAGTATTTGCAATGGAAAAATGACATGAATGATGGTCCATTAGCCTATATGACCAGATTATTAAAAAGATGACCAAAAGTAAACTGCAGGTAGAAGACAGACTGATAGATCTGAAGCAACATTTAGCCAAGAGAAGAGTGGCAGGAACATGGGTTGGAATCCAAGAGGTTGGTCCTAAGAGGTGCTTTGAAGTTTTTTGGGGGATTTATAATTTGTCATAGATATTTTGGGAGAGTATTCCAGCATTTCAATACATATAAGAAATACATTGCTTCACCATGCATTTTTTGGTTTATGGACTTGGGCAAGATATGTTTTCATAGACTTGAGAGATCTAGATGAGAAGTACCAAGCATTACAACATTCAGTGCTAGACACTTGTTAGGGTGATTAAATATATTTTTTATCATTTTAAATTCATTGAATTTTTGATAGTAGGTGAAATCCAACCAGTTTAGTGCTGGGCTGTGTTGGCTATTACTTGGAAGGTGAGATGCAAATGTTACTATTTTATTATAATGTTGTTCTGGTCTTGCAAAAATTTAGAAGTTAATATTAGTAGGGGAGAGGCATAGGAAAGATTTGACAATAGATATTACAGAGCAGTGGTCTTCATAGATTACAAGGTGAGGCAGGGATATTCTTTGAAGAAGAGACCTATTTCTGTATGTTTTTAATAGCATTTTGGATATGTAGATCCAATTTTAGATTATTATTTATGGTCACACCAAGTAATTTAGTATGTGTGACCACCTCATGTCTAGTGTTTTTATGGATGACATAGTAATGGTATTTTTGTTATTAAAGTACTGTTTTGTGATGGAAAGAATATTTTTTTTTGATTGGGCTCAGGAAAAGATTAGATTTGTTTGTTTCCACATGCAAGATTAAATATTTATATTTTACAGTAGTCAATAACAGTTTATCTATAAACCTTGAACCTTCTTCAAGATCATTGCCTTTGAGCAAGTTTAACAAACATGGTCTATGAATGATAGTTTAGCATTAGCAGTTATTCTTATGTCCTGCTATTCTTGTCTTAATTTAACATTATGCTTTTATATTACTGTTGAAATAAAGGTTTCCAAAGACTGAAGACTTACATTTATTACTGCTAAATTCAACCCCAGTCTTAGATGAACAGTCACCAACTAAAGTAAGATATTTATGTAGATTATTCTCAAGTCTGCAGTTACCACAGCCCGGATGTTGTACTTAACAAGTCATGAATTCCTCATTCGACACATTTTGAGAATACTAAGTTGAATTTTACTGGTTTCCACATGGACCTTTGAAGGAAACCTGATGTTATTATACATTTAGTTAACAGTTACCCTATGATGGACTCTTTTTCTCTGATATTTAAATCACTATAATATCAGTCTTATGATATATTTGTTAATGTCCAGTTTTGCCATTGTTGTGAATGCTTCATGGTATGATAAGGTGTCAAATGCCTTAGCTAAATGCAGATAAACACAACATTCAGGTCCAAATTATTTGCTAGACTCACCATGTTAAAAACCTCAACCTAGTTACTTAACTCATTCCATTAGCTGGAGCTATGTCAGTGTGCACTGTAGCTTTCAATGGGCAGAGCCTAAGCTTTTTGATATAATCAAATTGTCTTCACATTTCAAACCAATGCTTGTATCTCTGGAACCAGAGGGGATACTAAACAAGCAATAATACCCTGGAAGGTGTATGTTATTGTGGAAATAACATCTGCCCAGGGGTGTTCTGCAGCCCAGTGCTGCAGGCTTTAAGTAAGTGTTAGGGGCATCCAGTCTTTTGCATGTATTTTAGAATACATGGTAACTAATCTGAAGAAAAGTGCTTCAGTGTCCTAGCTTGTAAGTGGTAGTCTTATAATCTCTAAACCCTCCTCTACTGATATCCTGCTGGTCAGCTTTTACTCTCTACATCTTAACAGACACTGACATTTACTCATGCTGCTCAGCTCTTAAAGATTAAGACAGTTTGTGCAAGATATGGTATATTTATAATATAAAACTCCTTCTTTCAATATCTAGTTGTCTATTTAATTAGGTAACAATCCCACATAACCCTAAAACATCCAGAGAGAGAAATGAGAAGCCCATCTGAATTCAACAGAGATGACTATCTCTCCTCTGCAAAACCAGGATTGGAATAAACTCAAACATCTTGCCTCTAGAGTACACTGCTTTTAAATTCAAATGTATTTTCCTTAATATTCTTAACAAGTCAGCCTGAGTGAGACTAAAAATAATAAAAGCTAAACCCTTTATTGCTTACTAGTAATACTAAAAAAATTCATGAAAGATAGAGAAAAAGCACTAACCTTGAAAATTTTAGCAACTCAGAAAAAGGTAAGGTATCAGTAAGAAGTGACAAAAAAATCCTATTATACCAAACTACAAATCAACCACAAAGCACATAGTCGATTCCAAACTATCCTAGGCCTCTATAAATGGCATCCTAAACCCAAGCAAAACTACTCAGCTAAGCCTTTCCATCTCTACACAGGACATAAACCTAGCATCCCAGTTTAACTTACATTTTATCAACACAGTTGCCCCTCTCATTTCTAACCCCACTCCAGCCAATCCCTCTCAATCTCCTAATGTTGATAGTTATTTTACTTTTACTCCAGTGTAATACATCCATCATTAAAAGCAATCTTCTACAATTAAAACCCATAACTCTAGTCCCTGACAGCCTTACACCTCTATACCTCAAAATGCTGCTGAAGCAATAACCTTCCCAGTATCAATACTAATCAATGGCTCTGCTAAAAAAAGCTATTTTTACTTTATTTTTTATTTATTTAACATTTGTTTACTGGGAAAGTCTGACTTGGAATGAAGCCAATTTTCAGTGGAGGCCTGGGGAGAAACACTCCAGTTTCATGTTCCCCAACTTTAGAAAGTAATACATCATACCACTCTACATCTTTGTTGTTGTTGTTTGTCTTTTTGGCTTTTCCTGGTTAGGGGTCACCACAGCAGAACTCTGATCCACTAATGATTGGCAGTCAATTTTTATGGTGCGAGTTGCCAGCCCAATGCCCAGCCTTCAGCAAAGGCACACCCATTCACACATGTCTTTCAGAGGCCACTTGACCATGGGGAGGACACGCAGACTCCACACAGAAGGCACTCCAGCCAAGAATTGAACAGGAGAACCTCTTGCTGTGAGGCAACAATGCTACCGCTGTACCACCATGGCTTCTACCACTCTACATCTTTAAACCTCTCTAATTTCTGAACCATCACTATTCTATCACCCATCTCAAAAATTCTTGAAAAAATATATCCTCTACCAAATTCTTAAATTCATTCTAGAAAAAAAAGGTATCTCCTCCATGAGCCAGCACAGATTAACACTCCACCACAGCATAACTACTGTCAACTCAGGCTTTGCCAGTATAATAAACTGCCAAAGAAACTCAAACAATCTGGTATTGTCCCTCTTTGTTGACCTACCCAAGGCCTTCAGTACAATCTGCTACTATAAACTACTCATCGCACTTTCCTGACTAGGACTCTCCAACTCAGCACTTAACTTGTTCCATAGCTATCTAACTGAAAGACAGTAAAAAGTAAAGTTGGAGAATGATTGCACTTCCTTCCTCTCAAGTTTCCTTTGTGTTCCACAAGGATCATTAGTAGGCCCAGTTCTCTTTAACTTGTTCAATCTGCACATCACCTGCCTGCATTCCTCTTTAGTCCAGCATACTGATGACCCCACACTAATATTCTCTGCCAAAACAATATCTACTGTACAACAAATAGCCCAGCAATATTTCACCATCATAGAAACCTGACTAGATAATTCTGAACTCTTACTAAATGCCGAAAACACTAGACTCATAGATTCATATGTTCATAGGTGTATATTAAGCTAATAACAACTAGGACTTTTATTAGGCTAGCCATGCAACCCAAATGTGTCCTGCAAGTTACATGTTTTAAACTTTTAGATAGGGGTGATTTCTGGTTACAACATGATTTACTGACTGCCTCTGTCCATCGAAGACATGGATGTCAGACCAAGGGTTCATTTTCAATTTCTCGTCCAATGGACTAAGTTACACTTAATTAGGGTTAGGGAGGTATTTTGTTTTACATGGATGAGGAGCATGTTCCAGAGCATGGAAATTCTCTGAGATACATATCTGTCTATCCAACATCTGTGTTGTAAGCAAAATTTAGGTCTTTAGATCTAGTAGTTCTGATGCTGTTCATTTGTGGATTTGCAAAACGTTCCCAGATGCCTTGTATGCCAGGCATCAATAACCTCTCAATAATCTGTAGGAGACCAAGTTTACAGATAGGGCTATGAGGTGATGCACACAGGACCTTATGTTTATGCACTGTATTTTTTTGCAAGGAACCTTTACAGACATTCCAGTTGCTGCATGTGTCTGTTCAGGTATGTACCAAAGGGGGCATTATACTCAATGATGGGTCTTATGAGCACTGAGTATAGTGGTGCAATGACCTCCCTGGAACTAAGATGTCACACACTCACTTATAAGTTGAGCAACACAAAAGGATTTCCTTACTACCTTGGATGCATGTTGGTCGAAGGCCAGGTTACTGTCTACATGTGTTCCCAAATGCCTGAATAGTGGGTCACCTCTTAGTGGTGTTTTATCGATGATGTAATTTTCTGGGGTGTCTGACTTCCAAGAAGGTACTATAATGCATTTCTTTGCATTGAATTTTAAGACATGGTTTTGGCACCAGTCATTTGTATGTGTTAGACCCTCTTGAAAGATGTTAATGCCTTGGGGAGATTCTCTGCCTGCTCCCAATTATAGAATCCCTCAAGACATTAACATATTGGGTGATTCTATAACTATTCACACTTTGCAATCATCTGCAAACTTGGTCGGCCAGAAATCAATGCCAAAGAGGAGTAGGTCCAACACAGAGCATTGAGGGATTCTGTTGGTGACTGGTCTCTTTGAGGAGACTATAGCTAAATAGCAGTGACCCTGATAGGTCATAATTTAGACTATTCCATAGGCATCCTAGGATATTACCAGGGCCCTTTGAAGCTGTGTTCTTTGCCTTAGCAAGCGCAGCCAGGACATGCTCTCTATTTATAGTTGGAAGGGATATGTTTGAATGTATTTCTTGGGAGACAGCTGGAGTGAGTTGGGTGTAAAGTTGGAACTGAATTTGCCAGCCAGAATATTCTCTATATCACAATTCTCAGTGAATGTTGCTGTGTGCAGCCTTTGAGGTCTCTAACATAGATAAAGAAGGCTTTATTGTTATCTTTGCCTGGGAGGCTATCTAGACCTCAAAATTGGATGTATCGGACTTAATTAGCTCTCTTTGCTGCCTGTTTATTTTGATGAGTGGGTTCTTATATTTATGGGAGTTACACTTCCTGATTTTAGCCATGACTTTTTTACACTTCTTGATTTTAGCCATGATTTTTTTCCTTTTCTTGTATAACCTGTTTAATCTGTGATGCCACCAGTGTGGTTTGTTTTTGGAGTTAGTTTTGGGTTTATGTCTGGTAGGTAGAGCAGCCTCTATGCAGCCATTGACATGGCTGCACAGACTTTATGTGAACAATTCTGCATAGGATGCTGTGTTTTCTGCACTTGGAGGTAGGTAAGGTAGTTTTGCATGGAATAGTTCCTAACTGTTACTGGGTTTACTGGGGTTACCAAGTTGATTTTGATTTTGAAGGAGACAACTTCATGGTCATATCTTACCCAGAAGGATGTGACATTGGGGATGGTGCAGCATTTTTCCATATTTGTGAATACAAGGTCAATGTGTTGGAACCTGTAATGTATGCATGCATTAACTGGCTAACGGTGTTTGTATTTATTAAGTCCATAGTTCCATATCCACCAAACAGAACTCTGAGGCTCACTGATAAAATGCACCTAAGTGTAACTAAATCTAACACAATCCTGGCAATTTAGTATGCTCTACTTTGATGTCTAGAATATGGAACTGTCTTCCATTTTCCATAGGAGAAATTGAAACTCTAAAGATGTTCAAATCTGAGCACTACTCAACAAGGCTTGGCTCTGCACCTGTGCCACTCCTGGATAGTTATTATAACCTACATGACACACTGCATTAATAATCCAGGTATCTATCTCTGTAAACATTTCAAACCTTATGATTTCTAAATTTCAACTGTTACTATTTCTAAACTGTACCTATCACTATTATATTCTTAGCATATAAATTGCACATCTTGTCTGTAAATACTTGTATACTTGAAGCTTTTCTCCCTGGGCCTCCTCTGAAAAGGGGCATTTGCCCAGCTGGATCATCCCTGTTAACAAATGAAATAATTAATTAATAAATTATTGTGGCTAAGAGGGTAATGCAAGTGCTTGTTTCTGACTAAGTCATCCACTGAAAAAGCACAAAATCATACATCAAGAGCATATTTTGGATAAAATAAAATAAGCAGGAGAATACCTGCAAAGGTTTTATATTAATATATTGTTTAGTTGTGAGTCCTTGTACTTAATGATAGATGATAATTCTTTAAAACTTTGAATATTTAAACAGATAAATTATTGATGATCCTGCTGCAATTTCAGAAAGTTGCACATAATTAAACAGAATTGTTTTAAATAAATGAGCAGTCCTGCTATGGTACTCAGGCTAATATAGTATAACTGATAAGGCAATGATTTACTGTCCTTGGGTTTCATTTTTTAGGAAACCGAGTAAAATAGCCCTGGAAATAAACCTGGTTATAGTAGTCAGGAAGGTAAAGGTTAAATCTATCTGTGTATGTATTCACCACAGACCAAATGATTCCACTCGAAATTATTGACGGGAAGCCCCAAGACAAATCAATTAAGATGGATGCATTCAATTTACTGTATATACTGTAAGTGTGCCAAAAGTAGAACCTAAATAATTAAGTTTTATTTTCTTATTTAAATTCCCAGCATATTTAACCTATATATAAAATAACTGTAATATGCATCTCTTCTTCCACTTCTCCTAGGGATCACAAGAGCCATGCAAAGACATACAAAGAATGTGCTTGCATCTTTGCAATGCTATATAATAAGTGCACGCTAGATGCACTTGCCTTTGACTGTTTAAAAACGGTCATCTTATAGATGAATGGCACCATTGCACAAGAATGCAGGTTAGAAAAGTAAACTTAAATGGCAATTAAAAGGAAATAAAATAGCGCAAAAGCTGTTTACTGTATTTAAGTCTTCCTTTAGTGGCTATTCACTAATGAGGTAATTTAAATAAGAGAGACTGAAAGAAGAATGCCACTTCCACACAATTATGCATGTATGTATAAAGAAACCTAATGCACAGTAGCAATATCACGAAGTTCTTATCTCCCACCTATGTGTTTCCCTCCACTAAAAGTTAACTAAATCTGAAATACATTACTAAGTGCGAAATTTACTTAACGTGGTCAGTCAAACATCTGTTGCACTCAGTGTAATTGTAATTATTTTTAAGACAGATCAGTAAGATACATCACTATGTACAACATATTAATTGCTTGAGAAGTTAAATTTGGTATGAGCCTTCATCATTATTATTCTAATAAAGGTGGCTACATCTTTATCACAAGAAAAAAGCTAAAAGGCACCATTGTAAGCAATATCTTTTGTTGTTAGTAATAAAAATCAGGGCCATAAGAAATCATTATCACAGAAATTCCCTTCACACCTTACTAGACTTCTTCATTGCCAGAACAAATGATCTTGTTAGAAGGGGCTTGCTTTTACATTGCGATATCCGTGTGAACATTATCTTTAGATGATTGCCACTACTGAAGTGACATCCTGACCATCTGTGCAAAAATGTGAAAAAAGTAAGTGGGTAGATAGATGGATCTGTTTAGGGTTGCTGAAAATATTGTTTTGCACGTCATGAAGCAAATCAAGACAGAACCAACATTTTGTCTTTCATGTTATTTTTATTATATTGGAAACACCACTGTATCATTGCCTTCTGATGGTGTTGATGTGTACACCATGTTTAATGTACATTTTTCCCTTTATTAATGTGTCTATATATTTGTTCCCATCCCCTGCTTTATCTGAAATAATATAATGACACTTGTAGCCATTGTGACCAGTTTATTTATGAAACATCACAATTTGTCATAATTCGTCATAACTAAAAATCAACATTTTATTCTCAGCATGCCGTAAATAACTCATAGACTGACATAATAACCCAAGAACCTGAAAAGCCCTGCCAAACAGATAGCATAACAGACATCTAACCCTGATCTGGGCTGTCCTATAAAAAATGAATGGAGTGCTTAGACTTCCCCCATCAACCAAACTGCTTCTGATCTGGTACAGTATAATCAATAAACTTGAATAGTCCTGTCAGCTGGTCAGTGTGGCAGACAGCACATTCAGGTCTGGTTTGTCTTATACCAAATAAGTGTCATACTCTCTTTTCCCAAACTGCCCCTGACCTAGTGCAGTATTGAAATATCACATACTACTACCGTCCTGGAACTTAAACTGGTCAAGGAAAGAAAGGGAGGAATGCAAAAAGTGAGGGGTGATTATGCAGTGATCACCCAACAGGCTATTCCTCATATTATCTTGTTCAGCCCACTCTCCTTGTCATAATGAAACATATGAACAGTATTAATAGATATAACAACAAAACATCACTGTTCTTCCAAATAATATGCAGAACTTGGCACACAAGCACACAACATACTAACTGAATTGTGCTACAAGCTGTCCATGCATTAACAAACCTTGAGAAACTAAATAGAGATCAAGGTTAATCAAATCCATCCCTATGACTGACAGGTGGACTCCATGTACTTGGTACCATATTGGGTTTTTGTCAGTTACATCTCAATTAATAATAACCAAACAGCCCAAGACAAAGGAAGCTTAAGTAATCATGTGATTTAAACATTTTGTGGTAGCCTCAGCAGCTACAACCTTGAAGGACTGGTGCTAACATGTCCCTGGGATTCAGCAATCAGCCGTGCAGGAATAAGTTATTCCTGTATGGCAGGGACCATTCCTGTTCAGCACAGCAGCACACCGTGCATATTTATAAAGACGTGCTGCCATGCTCTAAAGCGGACATGGTTCTGTGTATGAGCTCAGGGGATGTGTCTGAGAGCAGAGATCTCACAATACACATGCCCCCTGCACTCCAGAATTGCCTTTCAGCAATTAAAAATTAGTGTGAGTGCTCGTAACACCCCCAACCCATCAGGATAACAAATATGTGTTCAAAGGCATATGGGACAATCATCCCTATCAAGCATACCTCTCAACTGTATAGATTTACACAAAATGTCCAGATTTTTGCCTCCTATTTTTGTGTTCTTTCTAAAATCTGTACCTTTCTGGTAAATAGCTGAGGAATGAAGTCATTAAATAATGACAAAACATTTGAGGGTTAGACTCTACACATCCTTCAGAAAATTCATGCTAATGTAAAACCTATTATTCTATCAACTTTTTAAGTTTGTAAGAGCAGCATTTAAAATCTGTTCCTATTTGTCCCCCCATCATTTTAGGCTTTGTCCAGATATTTTGCTCTAAGAGGTTGAGGGGTATGCTACCAAGCCAAAAGTTGTTAGGATAACACAGGTAGCATAAGCACATAGAGCACACCTCCCAACCCATCAGAGTAAGGAATGTGGACAAAGCCAAAAGATACAATTATCCCACAAAGCAGAAAGTTGATAAAATAACAGGTTCAGCATTAGCAGGGATATTCTGAAGGGTATAGATAAAATAACACAACAAAACTTTTTTTTTTATAAATGCAATATAGTTTAAGCGTAGCTGCCCGGGTGTGCCCATTGCTTAGCTATGCTTATTCGAGCTTAAACAACACAAGAAATTAAATTGCAAGAGACATCTAACATAAGCAGTATTGCAATACTGTAGTGATTAAAGGGAACACTTTGCGAACAGCCATTCATGGTTTGATCCCCACTGTAACCATTGTACAGTTTACATGTGAAAGCGGTACATAAACATTTTTTTTTATTATTATTAGCTACTAAATAACATATATTTATTAATCAGAGTACTGCATTAGGTCCAAATGTGAGGTGTCAGTTTACTAAAGTTGTGAAACCCCCATATAAACACAAGTGTCCCATACAGTATAGTCACACATGAATAAATGTAATGAAAGCACATTGGGGATGTCAGGGACAGTAAACAAATTTATAATATGTAATGCATGATGAATCAATGCCATACAGCAGATAGTCTATAAAATGAAAATTAAGCAATGCTAAGAATTGCACAGCTCTGCTTACCAGGTGTAAGCATTGTATAAATATGTCTGCTAAGTAATGAGTAGCCCAGCTAAGTGGATATGCCCTTCGGTAAGCAGTGCTGATCCTGTCCCTTTAAGCACTGCTAACCTTAGCTAAGCAGGTTTGCTCGTAGCTTAGCTTAACTCAGCATATTTAAAACCCTCAAATCACAGCAAAGGGTAGGAAATCAGCTGTATTTAAACCCCCACAGGTGAGAATACAGCTCATAACTGGTTGTAGCTTCCCGCTGTAGGTAATATGGCAGGAGTTGGTGAGGGCATGCACTTCCGTGTGCAGAGCTGGGGCATACAGGAGTCCAAGGTCAAGGTAGGACTCCTGGTACAAAACCATGATGAGAGAATGCTGCAGGGCTAGTACCAAGGCTCCCAATATAAAGCAAAAGCCTGGGACCATCTTGCCCATGATCTCACCAGTGCCACTGGTATCCCTCGAACTGGTGAGCAGGTTTGGCACCACTATGCCGACTTGAAGCAGAGAAAGAGGGAGCTCTTGGATGAGTGGATCCAAGAAGCAAGTTAGAGGGGTGATGCCCCAGCAGTGTGTAAGTACTAATATTAATAAGTGTTTACTGATATCCAGCCTGTGTATATGATGGCTAGGTATGCCTGAATATTTCTCTAGTTCCCTTACAGCTGCAGCTGAGCAGGCTGAGAATCAGGAAGCCTATGCTAGTAGGCTGCAAAAGCTATGTCTCGAGGCTGGTGAGTAACAATCCTGCTTGTACTAGTAATACCAAATAAATATAAAGTAGTATAAAGTCACCTGGCAGTATAAAAACTGTTGTATGGGTTGTACTGAATAAACTAGACAATATGACAGTAATAGTCCCACACAGGTCATATATAAATAAAACTGTAACTGCCTGGCAATAAAGCTCTAAATCCTGGACTGGTTGTGTTTACTCTGCTATTGTATGGCATTTATTGTTGCATTATCTGAATAGTAATGTTGTGCTAACCACTGTTACCCACACTGTGCTGCATAAAAAATGTCTAGAAATGTCTGCATAAGACTGTTGTAAGTACAAGATCAGATTGTACAACCAAGAGAGACTTAAACACTGAAGATATAGTCAGCAATATCCAAATTGCACACTCTGCTGTGACTTAAATTGTTGCATTTTTAGCATTTTAGCAGACACAGCCATGGTTTGAATCCTGGGAGTGGTAGTAAGCCGCATGCATAATCATTCCTCTCAACTGTACAGATTTTTCAGAATGTCCAGATAATTGGCCCATATTTTCTGCCTGTTCCTCTGTCCCCCTGGCAAATCAGTGGGATGATCTCAGAATTGTAGTCACAAAATAATGACATAATTTGATTTTCAGACCTCAAAACCTTCAGAAAATGTATATTAAAACAAACCCTGTCATTCTAGCAACTCTCCAAATTTATGACAACAATATTAAAAATATGTCCCTATTTGTACCCATTTTGTCAAGTTTTGTCCAGAGTGTGGCATTAAGAGATTGAGAGGTATGTGCATAATATTAACTAGAATCTGGGAATATGTGTAGAAACAGTCAGGTAGTGTTAGCAAACATTCTCGCCACAGTTCTGTTAAATAAGAAAACTGTGCCTGCCAATAAAGATTTAAATCCTGGACTGGTAGTGTTTACTCTGGTATAGTATGGCCTGACATATAGCATTCAGTAACGTCTGATATCACAATAGTACTGTTGTGTCAACCACTGTTTCTCATACTGTGCTACATAAAAATATGTGTAGGAATGTCTGTATAAGACTGTCGTAAATACAAGGTCAGATTGTACAACCAAGAGAGACTTAGACAGAAAACACTGAAGGAATAGACAGCAATATCCAAATAGCACACTCTGTTGCAAAGCAGATTGGTGTATTTTTAGCAGACACAGCCATGGTTCGAAACCTGGGAGTGGTAGTAAACTGTATGCATAATCATACCTTTCAACTGTATAGATTTTTCAGAATGTCCAGATAATTGGCTCATATTTTCTGCCTGTTCCTCTGTGCCCCAAGCAAATCAGTAGGATGATCTCAGAATTGTAGTCACAAAATAATGACATACTTTTCAGACCTCAAAACCATCAGAAAATGCATATTAAAACAAATCATGTCACTCTAGCAACTCTCCAAGTTTATGACAGCAATATTCAAAACATGTCCCTATTTGTACCCCCATGTTGTCAAGGTTTTTCCAGAGTGTGTGCATTAAGAGATTGAGAGGTATGTACATAATATTAACTGTGAATCTGGGAATATGTGTAGAAACAGACAGGTAGTGTTAACAAGCATTCCCTCCACAGGTTTATCAGGTAAGAGATGTAGAATTTAGCTATAAGACAGTTGAAGTATACACTGTGTACAAACAGATCACCTTTAATACACCGAACATTCAGTACACAGACAGTAAATATCCCACGACTGGTTCACAGACAATCCATATCACTGACACTGCAATACATCGAACTACCATACACCGACGTTGAAATCACCGACAAATGAATATGAGTAACTCTCCATATGACAGTGAGGAACACAGCAGTTGCACACTAACCTTTATTAAAGTACCATTCCTAACTGACTGAAAGTAGTGATCCCGCATGAAATATCCCAGCAACGAGTTCAAATCACACTGACAAGTCCAAAATAATGAGTGAAGAACAAACCAAATCTCTTTTGACATATCCAAGTCCCAGAGGCGTTAAACACGAGAAAAGCTTTTTCCAATGGAAATGCATATCAGCTATACTAAGTCGTCCTCACTACTGAACGAGAAATGAAATGTACCACATAGTCCATACACTACAATAAAATAACTGTGCATTAAACAGCAGTGAATGCAGGTGAATAATACAAGGCACAAACGAATGCTGAAGCAGTGCACTCACCAAGTAACTACATACCCATTCCATGGAATTCACACATCATCTCTCAGCATTACATTTTTAATAACCGTGCTATGCTCTGAATGAACTCCATAGATGTATATTCAGCTCTATTCAAAAGTACCTGCTGAAACTGACTCTGTCTTTGTAACACCCTCCGCTTTTTAGGCGATGGAGGCACACCAGTTGCTATTAGGTTCATAGGTTCATAGGTAGGTAATAGGCTATCTGCCTGAGGCATTGATAAGCCTAGCCAGAGTGTGTCGGCTTTTGCCACCCCACTGATTAATTAACTGAGCCTCTGTCAAGCAGAGCTAATGAAGTGATCCCAGGGGTGTATTTTCTGTTACCCATCCACTCGTTAAGGTTTCTTTTGAAGAGTGTTAGTGAGGGGCTCTGCCTAATGTAGTTAGGAATTTTGTTCCAAAGCATGGGGAGTCTCTGTGACAGGAATCTATCTCTCCAGCATGCTCTATTTATTGTGGCAAGGTTTAGCTCACTTAAGAGAGTGGCTCGCAGTGACTTGGATCTCTTTAGGTGGAGCATGTCCATCATGAGTTGGACATAGCTTTGTAAGTCAGGATGAGATCACCTCTGAGTAACCGATATGCCACTGAGTACAGCCAGAGTTTTTTCAGTCGGTCTGCATAGGACATATGTTTGAGGCCAGTAATTCTCTTGGTGAGGTACTTTTGTGGTCTTTCCAGCTGTTGGAAGTGTCTTGTGAGGTACATCCCAAATGGGGCATTGTACTCTATGATGGGTCTGATGAGTGACGAGTAGAGGGGCACTATAACCTCTTTATTTCTAGATGCAAACCCTTTAGTAATTAGATGGACCACATAGAAAGACTTCCTAACTCCTTTGACAATATGGTTGTCAAAGGAGAGATTACTATCTACCTGGGTCTCCAGATCTCTTATTACCTCTTCTGTATTAAGGGGGCTGCCACCTATGTGTTAATTCGTGGGTGTTTTGTTTTTCCCAAATGGGATGACTATGCATTTTTTGGCATTTAGCTTGAGGCCATGACTTTGACACCAGGTGTCCGTCTCAGTAAGGCCTTTTTGGAGGATGTCCATGTCAGCTGGAGAGTCAATTATGGCTCCCAGTTTGCAGTCATCGGTGAACTTGGTTAGCCATAGTCCTCCTGTGTTTGCCTGCACTTCTGAGAAGTATATACTGAACAGTAGGGGTCCCAGGACCGAGCCTTACAGGACACCACTTGTGACTGGTTTAGAGTCGGACCTGGAGCCTGCTATTCTTACTATGTGAGTTCTGTCTGTAAGCCAGTAGGCAACCCATCTTGTTACGTAGGTGGTTATGTCGAGGCTGGTGAGGTTTTCTATAATACCCGAGTGAGGAATGGTGTTGAATGCCTTGATGAGGTCAAGGTAGGCTGTGTGAACCACCTTTCCCACATCTATGGCCTTGGTGACTGTCTCAGAGATGTCAACCAGGTTTAGTAGGCATGATCTTCCCTTAACAAATCCAAACTGGGTTGGGTCAAGTGTTTGGAGGTTTCCAATGTCTTTGTTAATGAGTTCCATGATGATGTGCTCCATAGCCTTGCAGACCAAGCTAGTCAGGCTTATGGGATGATAGTTACCAGGGTCAGTTTTAGTCCCTCCTTTGTGGAGTGGAATAACCATTGCTGTGCACCATTCTATGGGCATATAGCCTGTGGAGAGGCTGAGGTTGAACAGCGTGTTTAGGTGGGGGGGGGGTTAGTTCATTCTGTAGTTCATGCAAGACGCATCCTGGGACACTATCTGGCCCTATTGCTGCTGTGTTTTTGGCTTTTGAAAGGGCTGTTTTCACCTGTGTGTCTGTGATTTCCAGGACACTACACTTTTCTGGTATTGTTGTGGGCCCTTTTGGAGGTGAGAGGGGGGTGACGTTTGCACTGACTCTATCTGCCAGGATGTTGACAATATCAGTAGATTCAGTATATTTTGTGCTATTTTGCAGTAGCTCAGAGCATATCTGTGATTTGCCACTTAGATTCTTGACATAGCTAAAGAAGGCTTTGTGGTTAGCTTTCGAATCCTTGGCTATTTTTCTTTTGAAGTTAGCCTTGGATGATTTTATGAGGGGCCTTAGTTTCTTACTGATACTGATCAGGGATGTCTTTCCTTCTTGGGATTTGCTTTTTTTCTGAACTAGTTTCATACTTTTATTGTATAACCTGTTTATGGCAGGGGTCCAGCAGACTGGTTTCCTTCTCTTAGGGGAGTCAGTCTTGGTTTTGTTAGGGGATGGCATGATCGATGCATCCTTGTAGGTGCTCATAGAGTGCACTTGTAAAGGATTCTGCATCTTGGGCAGTGTTATCCTTTAGTGTGGGGGCTGTGAAACTTGCCACCTCTGTCTTAAGTAAGGTGAAGTTTGCTTTAGAAATGTTTTTCACTGTGGTTTCCGTGGTTGGGGGTGGTGATGGGGTGTGGACATCCAGAGTGATTAGTTTATGGTCTGATCTAACCAGTGACAGGTTAACCTCTGGTGCGGAACACCTGTCACCCCTGTTGGTGATGACCAGGTCCAATATGTTTTCACCTCTGGTAGGGGAGTTTACCACCTGATCCAAGGCATTTGAGTTGATAAATTCCAGGAAGCGCTAAGCCTGGGAGTTTGCACTCAAGTAGTTTTCCTAGTTAATGGCAGGGTAATTGAAATTGCCCAATATCAGGGTGTTCGGTAGGACCTTCATGTTTTCCAGTGTCTCCAGAAAGGCACAGTGATGGTCCTGGGTCATGGAGGGTGATCTGCAGGGGTCAATATCATAACATCGAAGTTCTTTAACATCGAATGTTATTATATCGAACACTAAACACCGAAGTGTGAAAACATCGAACAGTCAGAATAGCAAATTTTTTCCCAGGGAAAAAATTTGCTATTCCGAGAAACATACACACAGCACAAACACACACAAAAAACAGCCATCCAGACACATACATTTAAAATCCTACACCTAAACTAAACTTTGCATACAGTACTAGCTATCCACTTACCTTAACCCAACCCTAACCATAAGGTCCGTCACTATCGCACACTCACCTCACCCGTGCCCTAACCCTAACTCACCAAACCCGCTCCCTAACCCTAACCTACACACAATCGCACACTTACCTGACCCGCGCCTTAATCCTAACTCACCTAAACCACTCCTAACCATAACTTACACACAATCGCACACTTACCTGAACCTGACTCATAATGCTCCAACATATCGAATGCTGAAAACAGCGAAGCCACAGCAATGGCCCACCGAATTCTTTCCCTGGGAAAGAATTCGATGTCCTGCACCTTCGCTGTTTTCAGCGTTCAACATTACGGGTTCGATATTATAACATTCGATGTTAGAGAACTTTGATGTTATAATATAGACCCCTCTGCAGGCAGGCCACAATTTGCATTGCAGATTTGCCCGATGTTAGTTGCACATGGATGATCTAAGAGGTATCATGCTGCACCACTAACCTGGAGGTGTAGGTATACTTGATGAATATGGATACACCCCCCCCTCCTTTTATGTTTCGGTCCGTGTTCTCTGGCCAAAATGTGTGGTATGAGTTGTAGCCCGGTAGTGCTGGAGCCTTGAACCAGCTTTCAGTTGCTGCACAGATGTCGATGTTCTCCATACTGAGGAGTGCTTTGAGCGCATGCATTTTGAGATTTAAACTCCTGGCATTGAGTAGCATAACCCTCATTTTTTTACTTGTGCTGTTTATGGAGGTGGGTTTGACTTTTGAGCCTTGCCTAAAAAAGGCACTATGGGGCAGCAAGAGCCTTGGCCAGTATTCAGAAACCTAGGGGTGACAGGTGCAAGCCGTCTCTTGCAAAGCAATGCGACTTGTCGAGCATGTCGTCCCAGGCTGACAGATACTGAATCCCCTTTGAATGACACCAGAAGCTTAGCCGATTGTTGAAATTGATCATTTTTTCTTTATACTGAGGTATCATTCTTGGTGAAGACAGGATGCTACTCAGGGTCAGGGTCATACCCGCCTGGGCTACATGATCAGAGAGCTCTTCCATGTCTCCTTTCTTGTAGTCCAGGGAGGTAAGTCTCAGGTCATTCACACCAACATGAACAATGACAGAATCATATTTGTACTTGTTCTGGAGTGACATGAGTGCTTGTGTTATGTGGTGGATTCTGGCTCCCGACAGGCAGATAACAGTAACCTTCTCCTTGTCCAGCCTATTGAGTGGGACGTCAGTGTGCCTGATTATATTGTCACCTATTACTAGTGTGTTAGGTATGTTATTTCACCTTAAGGGCTGTAATTGTGCGGCACATTGATTTTGTGTTTTATGTGTTGTCTGGTTTTTGATGGGAGGTGCAGGTTTTTTGGGTGACTGCTTTGGAGCTCTCTGATGCTTTTTCAGGTTTTTATTTAGAACTTCTGAGTATGATTTATGTGTATTTTTGCCAGTGCTGGTTTAGTACGTCTATGTGAGGCCATTTTTACTCTTAATTCATGTATGCGGTCCTGTTCCCTACTTAAAGCATGCATGATTACATCCAGAACCGTGGCTCTACTACCCAGTAAGCACTTCAGTCTCCAGTGCCATGCTTCCACCAAATTTTGTGAACATGGCAAAAATAAGTAATTCGGTTGTGATATGTTCCAAAACTAAACCAGGAGTAGTGGAGGAAACCTCATAGATGTGGTCGTTCTGGTATGAAACTTCCACAGTTTCTTATGGACAAAAATATTTCACAAGTTCATGACCTTCATCAGGGATAGTATCCTTTACCAACTCAAACATGTCAATCACTTCCTCCTCATGCAGAAAGTCTAGAGCAACCAAGGATTTAATGGACAGTTGGAACTACATATTAGTTTTGTATATGGAGGCAAGGCCCTATAACCTGTACTTTCCTCCAGATGTTCTGTCCAAAGTGAAATAAACACCCTTTGGACTGGACATTGGAGAAGTTTAATCTAATATTCTTTAAAGCATCTATCTCAAAATCGCACAGAATGTACGTGACGTTGCATTCAAAGGTGTTTTTGGACAATAGAGCAAACAAAGCATTCCAAAGGTAATTGTAACACTTCAGTGATTTTTTTGCTCATGAGAGCATAGGAAAGAGGTACAACTTTGTTGCAAGACCCAATCTTTAGCAAACCGTGTATTCAATATAGCTGCCTGCATGTAACACCTTTTTGAAAGAATGTGCTGGTCATCATCCAGATTGTGGCTCAGGTAAGGTCATATAGGTTACTAACAGTGGTGAATGCATACACTATGGTGTCAGTTGTGGAATTAGCCATACATTTAGCAATGAAACAGCCTTACTTCTATTTGTAACTACTGCTATCTACATTCATCAATTTGATTTCACGCCTACCTGGGGCAAATGACATTTCTTGTGAATCCTACCTATTGTCTGTAACAGAGCCTTCCTATCTGGTATATTGTGGACAGCAGCCATGGACGTGGATGCTAATGCATCTTCCTCAATACAACACGGCATATCTCTACTATATTGGGCACACATCTTTACTTCATTAGTGATGGTGTATCATTCAGTCTCACTCGGATCTGCACTTTGGTGATGAGCAACTGTTTTTACCAATTCATCTCCATCTGTGCTCTTAAGGGTTACCGCTCTGCCCTTACAATGCATAGTTGGCTTTTCTTTACATCCCCAGTAATGCTTATTACATCTCGTATGCTCTAGATGGTATAATTATCCTTCAGTGTGTAACATTTCCTTCCCCCTTTGGGACTTTACTACAGCGTAAGTATCCCAACTAGTTCTGGTCATACTAAAAGTACTTCCACCATTGTCACGTCATGGGTCTTGGATGATGTAGATGATACACCTCTACTTTTAAGCATCATGACTGCTGTTTGCATGCTGCTGTGATCATTGTCAGCCAATCAGCTGTCAGTAATGTGTAGTGTCATTGATATACATTGTTGGTGAACCAATTGTGGGATACTTGTTGTTAGTGTACTGAACGTTTGGTGTATTGAAGGTGATCCGTACAACATACCACTGCCCAAATTAAGACCATAGGGTATTGTAATAATACCTGTACCGTAATGATTAGAACAATGATCATTACATTTTTGAGTACTACAAGGATATATAAGTTGTTAATTGACATCTCTTCCCTCAATATATCTGCAACAATAATCTAAATACACAAAATCAATGGGTATGTTTGCACCAACCCTACTGTTGGGACATATATCCTAATGTTCAGTTAATATTGAAATGTGTTTCTATTAATGTTCCATGCTGAAATACTATCATTGGTGGCCTGTTGCTATCATTGTAACCTGCATGCCATTGTAATGGCCACTGTGTTTCCATATATGCATGTGTTCTGTTTGCTATGCAACTGTTCCAAATCTGGTGTTTTGGGTTAATGGGGATATCTATCCATGATGTTATAACTAATCCTGGATGGTGTTAACTATTATTAACCCACATATGTTTTAAAACTGCAACACCACAGCACCACCTTTGAGTGGAACCACCTCAGGGGATGAGGATCATTACCTCCCCTTGGGAGCGGGAGCAGACAGGATTCTGTCACCCAAACTCAGGTCCAGGGATTGGTGTGTAGTGAGCTTCAAAGGGAGTTTGGAGATCTGCTTTGCCAGCATGAGGGCCACATGGTGCATTTAGATGGTCAGCCCCATCTGCTCATCCCCCAGCACAGCCATCTTTGGGGCCGGGAAGGTGCATTGGTGACTGCCTATAGTTTGGGACCTCAGTCCCACTGTTTCCTTTTGGCGGCTCATGGGCTTCCGATTTCCAAACACCCCTTCCCATCCAGGTGTTTATCCCTGGATTATATGACATGGGTCATATAATGACCTTGTGTGCTGTCTTGTCTGTCTTGTCTGTCTTCCTAGTCAATCTACCTCCCCAAATATACCTACTATCCTTCCCAAACATCTCAGTCTCACCTTAAAAAAAAAGGGCAATCTGTTCACCAAAAAAAATTTTGCCCCATACATAGC
>NC_056727.1:47743768-47746268 GCF_019279795.1 Protopterus annectens | reverse complement strand
GTTGAGTCTTAGATCCCTTGGGATGAGACAATGGGTCTCATAGAGGGGTCCTGTACTGACTTATGGACTTTCAGTATTCCAAAAATAACCGGTATAACTGGTTTCGGAACCTTTAAAAAGTTGTGAAGGTCCAAATTTGTCAAACCCTGTAATAAATTGTCATCCAATATTAGGTCTATCTGTCTATATGAAAGATTTATTTCATTCCTAGATACTCTACTATATTGGTTTTCCTTATCCAAAATATCCATCATTTTTTTTGTGTAATCCCATTTGTCCATAAGTAATATCCCCCCCCCCACCACCACCCTTGTCCGGTTTCATAACTCTTATTCTGTCATTACAACTGAATTTGTTTAATAATTTGATTTCAGCATCTGTTAAATTACTAAACACTTGCTTGTTCTGTTGGTATGTCCTCCGAATATTCTTGGTAACACACCTCTCAAAATTCATTATCTCATTTTGTAAAGGAGGGTTAAAAACACTCAATTTTTTTTAATGTGTTCACTTTATTCTGAAAACTTCTGTCCTTATAAATGTGCAAAAAATTTAATTTTCGTGTAAATATTCTGATATCTAATAAAATATTTTCAATCCTGGGTATTTTCGTAGACACAAATGTGAACCCTTTGATAAATAAATTACAATAGTTTTCATTAATCTCTATATTCGTATAGTTAAAAATATTGAAATTCTTGTATGAACTAATAATAGTTTCACTATTTTCATGTTCATAAGCAACCGGGCTCATATCACCTATACTAAAGTTTATTTGTTGCAAATTCTCATGAACTACCTGTGTAGACTTGTCATGTATTGAATACTGTTGTTCCCCATCACTTGTGCATATGCGGGTTGTTGTATTCGATTCCGTATTCTCTCTGATCTCCAGGGTTCTCCCATATCTAAAGGGACAACCTCTCTAATATTATCATTACCCTCATTGTCATTATACTGTAATTCAACCCCATGTGCATCATAACTGTTCCTGTTCCTCCCATCTCCTCGTAACACCACCCCTATTCCTAAAATTACCATTATATATATCCTAGTTCCAAGTATTAGACCTCCAACCACCTTTATTTGTTGTGTTGTTTTTATTATTTTTGGATGCAACATAATATGCAGTACCCCTTTCGTACTCGCTTAAATCCCTTTCAAGCTACAACAGCTTCCTGTTAGTATTGGTATTAGTGGAAAAATAAATATCATGCAACACCCTTAAGTAAATGTTCTTGTATTCATCGACTGAAAATAGTAGGTCGCTGCTAATACAATCATACAATCTATCAATCTCCTTCTTAAGTAATTCCATGTTATCAATATTCCATTTAATCATTTCTTTAAGAAATGCCAGCCCACAATCATTCAGAATGTCGCTAATAATTTAAAAAAAATTTCTATCATCTTTGGCATTATTCGGAAATATATTTAGTCTTAGTCCCTTTGGTACTATTTTTTCTTTCAAGCATTTTTCGAAATACCAATTTTCAACCGCCAAAGATTTGTATTTAATTAACAAGGATTTAAAAGTCTTACATTTGTCTTTAAAAGTAGAACCTCCATGGTTATCATTATTCTTTTCTTTACTACTAGTCCTAAACGATTGATTGAACCATGTCTGAAAATCCAAGTCCTTATACACATCTGGTATCTCCTGGCGTCTATAACTGTTCTTAGTGCCACTATTATGTGCAGATGCGCCACTCGAACCCATCCGACCATTGTCCTGTGTATTCTCCCATCCTCGTCGGTTGTTTCTGGTGTCTGATGTCATTTGGCCTGTGGCGGTCTGCCTTGGACTACTCTGCGCACAGGGAATGTCGTTGCCAGCTGTTAAAGGCGAAGTATCTGACTGAGAATAAGTTTGAATAAGTCTAATGAGTTCAGTTAATAAGCTGCTATTATCCATTGGTAAGACTCCTCGAACCCGGAACAGCAAAAACCAGTATCACTGGTAACCAAAAATCAAGGCTGTAAACCAAACCAAAAAACATGGCAGCCCCGGGAAAAATAAAGGATGTCCTCTGAATTCCAATGTAAACCAAAATACGAAGCCAGCACAATCAATTCAGTTGATTAAAACAGGTTTAGTATAGCTACAGAATACAACAAAGAATAGATACTGATTGAGCGCTTTTGTCTCCATTCGGAGACTTCTTCAGAATCAATTAAACAAAAAATACTAACGTCTTATTTATCCATATAATGGGCTAGCAATCAAATTGAATAATTGGTGTAACTTTTCTTAAAGAACCATCTAACATACCACCAATACATACACTATATAATTAAAATATATAATGAAACATATCATAGGCAATTGAAAAATAAGTGAAAAGAAATAAAAAACCCAAATATCATAACTACGTATCATGATCCTACACCCTTAAATTACTACAATGTTAAAAAATGTGTAGATAAAAATGTATAAAAATGTAAAAATATAAATATGTATAAATGTATATATATATTTATTTGTATATATATATATATA
>NC_056727.1:47716268-47738768 GCF_019279795.1 Protopterus annectens | reverse complement strand
CAGTTATAAGCAGGTGTGACATTGTCGCACTAATCTCATCCACCATGACTGTCAGAGTGCTTCTGCAGTTAGGAGGGACCAGCTAGCCACACGTGGCAGTCATGCCATCCAGCCCCCACTGACACATGCTGAAGAGCTCCTCGCCAGCCTTGGGGCACCCTCCCTCCAGCCAAGCTAAGAACCTGTTGATTGCATTGTGGAGGTGGGTGCTACCCACACAATGGATGAAGAGCATGCAAGTAAGGCCCCAGGGCACATTACCTGACCATTGTTTCTTATCCATCTTTATCTGTAAAGTATCTTCATACATATGTCAGATAACATAGTCTGTTGCTGCAGTGTAATAATAAACAGATATGCATAATCTCTGGTATTGTGGGTTTGTATTGTTGATGTATTGAAATGCTGCTCCCACCCTGTACCAATGCCACAGGTGTGGCTACTGACATTACATCTCTCACACAACTATGTAGGTCCTTCTGGTATACAGCTGGGGCAGCAGCTTGTAGCTGGTGAGTATGGAGTTGTTTTGTTCAGGTTTGCCAATAAACCGGCCATGTTATGGCCATGGTGTTTGCCATGCACACATTTGACACACCTACCCATAATGCATGCTGTACATGTTCACTTATTGTTGCTGTTAACAGCACTGCATCACAGTGGTCACCATGGTGGCATATCTGAAGGGTATGTAAGAGTCCTGCAGTATACTTAACAAACTGTCAGTGCAAGATGTGTGGACAGAGATGAACATAATGGTGGGACAAATGGCCTACAGTAGGGACATGTCTGAAACATTACCCTTATACATTGGCTACAACAGTGTATACACCACTATTACAATGGTACCTGTTACAGATCTACACAACAGTATATCACAATACCACATTCTACACCCTTTACAACCTGTAATGTGATCCTAACATGAGCAATAAATGTGTAATATTGAATCCTATGTTAGGAAAACAAATATGGGGAATACATACCTTAACAAACACTGGAACCATATGTGTGCACACACTCCAAATAACATATTGTGGAAGCAGCTTTTGAGTTACTGACAGCATAAACTCTTCTTGAGTATGCACCTTCTATCAAGTACAGGGCCTCAATGTCACACCAAGTAATGGTCTGCTGTCCAAGAAGTATGTCCATGACATTTGCCCACTCACCTGCAACAGAGTCAGCTGTGGCTTGCACACATTTTACAAACCATGGAATGGATCCCATATCCAAAAGGTAACACTCAGAAGTGGGAGACGTAGCCTTACCTCATCATTGCATATACCATGGCAAACAGTGCAGATAGTCATGTATGTGACTATCAAGTATGGGACGACATTAATGTAGAAAATAAACAGATGCCCATCCAAAACAAATGACAACACATGTTGCAAACTGTTCTTGGAGGCTGCCCAGAAGCATGCAGCAACACTGATGGACTTGCAGGAATGTCTAGCAAGTACTGCCTGTGCAGTACCTGTGTAGACAATCGCCTGGACTCTGCATAAGTGTGGCCTATGTGTTAGGGTAATCATATGGAAGAGTTGTTCCACAGGAAACATCATCCAGGGCTCTCTACAAGTAGCATATGCATAACATCAAGTCTCCCAAAGTCATGTGTTGCAATGTGTAATGGTGTACCAAGACCAAGGCTGAAACCTACAGACAGTATTAATAAAGACACATGTGGTGCACAAGCAACAACTCACTCCACCTCAGGCCCACAATCCCCATCTGTACCTTGCTGATGCCAGTGTACACCTTTAGGTTTGCTGTTCATTAGCAGGAGCCAGGCCAGTAGACCTGGTGTACTGAATTTGGAACAATGCAAAATGACACTCATATGTGTGGCCCATAGTTTTCAAGCATCTGCAATAAGGCTGAGGGTGAGGAGGGATGTCGTCCTTAAACAAAACAGTGAACTAGAGCATACACCCAAAGCTCACTAAGAATGGCTGTATCTGAACACAGTCAGGGTCAGCAATTGTGCCAGACATAACCCTGACTCCACAGCAATAGTGAAGGCACTGTGTGACCTCCAAGAGTTGTGCACATGAGCTGACCTTGCAATCTGGCAGATTTGGGGGACATTTGTAGAGCAGAGTGACCAAATAATGGCAAGTGAAGATGGGCCATGTTAGTATACCCCTTCCAGGAATAGTGGCTGCTGTAGTTGATTTAACAGGTGATGTGACAAACCACCATGTTAAGGGTGTGCACACTTATGCAACCCACATATTATATGCATCTCAGTCAGCATCTGCACAACTAACACATTTGTTTGATACTGCATTTGACTTCACAGGTCATATGTTGCATACCAGGTGTGTGTAATGTTAACATATACAGTATTGTGGCCCCTTTGCATATCATGGAAGAGGCTGCATGTCATTAAGGGTGTGTACACTCATCATAGCCACAGTAAGTTTTGAAGGTTGTCAGTGTAATTGTATTTTATTGGTCATACATGCACTGCTGATGATGAGATCTGCAAATCAGACATCAGGAATTCACTATTGAAATCTATCCACATATCATCCCAGGTATGTGTCGGATAAACACACAGGGGCTGTGAGCAACAGAGCAAACATAACTGCCACACATATACAGAAATGGTGTGTACACTTGTGAGGTATGGTGCACAGTACATGCCAGGGTGCTGAACAAGTCCACAGCAATACTGTGTACATGGGTGCAGTGTGTTCCAGGGGAAGAAGCATCACATACTAACACAAATCATGCATCACAGAGATGTATAATGTTGGTAGCAAGGATTGAGTATAGCTGCAGTGCATGCTGTTGAGTGCCATAAGTCATGCATGTTGACTGTTGGGTAATGAGAGGTCTGTGTAATGTCTTTGCACCACCTCACCTGTAAGTGTGTGTGTGTGTGTGTGTGTGTGTGTGTGTGTGTGTGTGTGTGTGTGTGTGCGTGTGTGCGTGTGTGCGTGTGTGTGTGTGTGTGTGTGTGTGAGTGTGTGTGTGTGTGTGTGTGTAGAGGTAAGCAATGATGTACAGGTCTTAAATTATGTTTTTTGTTTTGCCCTCACAGATGATGAGGTGGGTCAGGCTCCCTCCTGCAGCAAACTGATGTTAGTGTCCATACAGACTCTGACAATGATGATAGGTATGGTGAGGCACAGACAGGGTTGAGAGGAGTTGAAGCTGTGCCATCGGTTGACATCCCCCTTTTATCCACCCCATCCCCGCACACAGTCACAATGCCTTTACATACCCCATCGCCAGTAGCCATAGATGAGGGACAGTTGGCGGGTGGTGGCATGGGACAGGACAGTGTGGTGACTATGGCAAGTGTGTCTGTACACAGCAGCCATACCCAGATGTCTGGCAAGGTACCACACAGGCAGATGTACAGGGGTGCTTATAGGAGGGCTGCTGGCCATCATGACCCTGGCAAAAGTGCCACAACAGGTGTCACCAGACACATGTTTTGGGATGTCAAGTAGGCACAGGCACATATGGAATGTTATACCAGAGGCTCCAGAGGCCTACTTATTCTGCTGTAATTGACAACATCCGTGATCTTGCAGGTGCCCATCGTTATTTTGCAAAGGTCCTGGATAGACGATTGATTGAGATGGTTGGAATCCTCGACTATACAATGTCTGTGTTAGAGCATATGGTGGAAGTAGGGCGACAGCCACATGGACGTAGGTCAGCAACACTAACAGGTGGGGTCTACATGGACATGCAACAAGTCACAGTTGCTCCTGTAGTGGCAGTACCATCACCAGCACTGCAGGGGAGGTGTTGTCCACACTACAACACAGCAGGCCACATGCACATGGTCCTGGCTGGTCCCAACAGGGACCTGGATCCAGCAGACATTTTTCATCATCATGGGAGAGTACCATATCTGAGTTTGTACCTGGTAGTGCCTGTGGAACCCCTGGCAGGCACAGCTCTCATGTTCATGGCCAGACATGGTGAACTGCACACACTGCCATGTATGGTCTGCAGCTGTACAACAAACCCTGTATAGGGCAGCCACATGGAAGAACTGTGTGCATACATACACACACATCACAGACACAGCTAGGGCACCTCCATACCTACACACACCACATCTGCACAGCCCAATTGATAATGAAACCCCCTAACACACATACATTATGTCAACCAAACAAGTCAGCCTAGGTCTCTGGTGAACCCACAACACACCCTGTGCATATGATGATATCTGTGCCACAACCCTATCATCAATACCATTGATGCAGGGACATGCTAATATGGTTTTAATGCACAGGGGGAATGTATTAAGGTTTAACAATGTAATGCTGTGTAACATGTTTTCAGCTGGAAAGTTTAATGCTTAGATGTCAGGATGTGTAGCTGTCCAGCCATGATGCATTATAGCTGTTATTAATACTGACTGATTGTGGTCTCCATAATGTATTCAGTTTGTGTTTAGGTGTTTATGTGTAAGTAGGATGTTGGTTTGCTGTTGTTTCCTACAAGGGGTATGGCACTGTGGTGACACATTGACTGTGTCATATCCTGGGTACAGCTGAACATGAGTAACAGGTCTGTATAACAGTTACTCCATGTGTCACATGGCTGATAGGTCTGATGGGTGTATACAGGTGAGTGCATGGTGGCTGGTGTCAGCAGCACTTCTACAGTGGACAATGGTAAGTGTACTGGGTGGCACACACCAAATGTTTGTGAATAACACACACACACAGAGGCTTTGGTGTTGATGCAATACACAGAGAATACTCTGCTCATGGATGTACTTAATTTTGCAGTGAACTCATTTTAGCCTATGTAATTCCACCAAGACAAAATAGGCAAAACATGGCATCAGTAAATAATCAGTCTGCCAGTTTAATGACATTGACAATGGTACTGGTAGGGTATATGCCCTCTTCCCTAATGTAGTGCAATCCTGGAGTTGGTAAACATAGGTGTGCTGGTGTGGGTGGCACAGCCCTCCACTTTGGAGTGTGTGGGATAGTGTAGAACTACACATAGTGTGATTGACAACTACTTAACCTGTTAACACAAACTGTACAGTATTACACCAGACTAAGTGGGGGATACACAGAACAATAACCCCAATGAGGGTGGCTGTGCCCACAACATCTACACCCAACTATATATACCAACGCCAGTATCGCTGTATAGCTGTACAGTGGAAGTGGACATTTACACATCTACTACTAGTAGATGATTACAGAAGATGATTCCTTTGACAAGTTAGCATTTGCCAGTCAGTTCTCAGAGAGATGACCTCCTAGGACATGTATTTTCTGCAAACTGAAGTAGATCCCTTTGCATGCACATACACTTGGCAACACTGAGACTAGAACCCCTACCTAGGTACTTATTGCTACTAATGTGTTTGGCCTTAATTGCACACACTACACAGCTTTTAGGATAAGGTGTATCCCAAGTTTCTTGTTAAGTGAAGAACATCATTAGGCTTTGTACAGTATGGTAATGGGGGATGTGCTGGGTGTTAATGAAGAATACATACTATGACATAATGTCATATACATATTGGCAAGCACATAGCAGTTATAGACACATCTGAGAGACCTGGGTTTATCAGTGCTAATTACCTTGTCAGTGAGTCCATTCTGTTACAGATAATTTGCACACAGCACATGCATCATTGGGCAGGATAGTGTATTTAGTTACCTGTATGGTTGGTGGTGACAGTGGTCCTCATACAGTGGATCTTGGGACATGTACTGGGGGTATCATGGTGTAAAGATGGTATACGCAGCACCCACACCTAACATTGGATATTTTACTCACTAAAACCCATGATAATGCTCTGGCATACCCATAATCACACATTAAACAGGACTGCAATACAACCCATTGTCTATCTAATCAGTGCGACTACAGGGATATGCATTTATTGCACATGCCACAGGGATAGTAGGGTAAGGGTTTGTCGTGGCTCTCCTAATGTCAGCAACATCACTATCCCTTATAATGTATGGCAAGGTATATTGTATTTGGAAAATGTGTCCTCAGAATGCTGTATCCTACAAATATACACACTTGCACATATACACACACTTCCCAGGACTCAGAAGGTAACCCATGCCTATCTACCCATTTGTACAACAGTGTTATGCTGGTACTGCAAGCTCCAGGTATCCCATAAGGTGAAGAGTGTAATAAGGTACATTTAATGTCCATTACAGCAGCAGCCATCTCTAACTATGGCAATGGGAGGTGTAGTGGGTGAGAAGGCCATCAGGGTATTATCAACTACAAGTTTTCAAAAATACAGATACTGTTATTCTCAGTAATGCACAGTGACCCATTTGTCAGTAGTGGGGTCTGTAGGTGCAGGTGTTCCTAGGTGTGTACCAGGATAAGGTCCATGGAGAGATGAGAAGAGTAGGGGATGTGGCTACAGTGGTATCATGCCACCTGACATTTGTCAGCAGGCCATCTATCAGCTGATGCCACTTGAGTGATCCCCAGGGTGACAGTTAAATGCAACATCTAGTCATCTGGTTTTCTCTTGCAGATGGCTAGTAAGGTGCTCCAACTGACATGTATGCAACACATATATTACATAACATTGCCAGTTTCGGGGTTGGAGACCTTTACCCAAGCATGTTTGGTTGACTGGGGTAGTCTAGTTGGGGTATCCATGGCATGTGGTGCATACAGGGTGGGGTTTCCTAGTTGTGGCATTCATAACACAGCTGGGCAGACATGTCAGTTTTAGTCATGCATAGATTGCCTGTAAGCAGCCAAGATGGATACATGGCATCTGCACATCTGTACAAAGGACAGACAGAAATCAGCTACCCAACAGGATATGCATTAGGATGAAGGTTTTGACAGATAGTTGTCTAACACTAATAGATATGCCATTATTACATGACAGCAGCCCTCAATTACATATCCTATACACTTAGTAGTCTACAGTTAATATCCACATATCAGATCAATATCCAGTAGCAAATACTTAATAACACACAGCTCACACACCAAGAACATGGTAGTCAGTACTCAGAGTCTAACTTTGCATGCAGGAGTGTATGGTTCCAGTACTACAATCTGCAATCTACTCTTACTTGGGAAAGCACTGTTAACAGTAGTAAAGCAATGATACAATACATGCAATTGTGACTGCATATAACCTGGGATACTACCCAGGTATGAAATATATACAAAGATAAAAGATTGTTGCACTATCCATATATACTCAGGTGTCCCATAGAGTATACTTACACTCTTGCTACTGTAATGACAGCACACAGAAGCATGTTATGTAAATGGAATTAAATACACTTATTAAAGGTGTCATTATTTTGCTATTTTATCTGGCTGGAATGTGATCACTGGTTACCAAGGCTAAGCTATGCTTAGCAGGAGTAAGCATTACTTAAATGTAAATGCTAAGCGGACTTGCTCACTGGTAAGCAAAGTCTACATGGTGTAAATGCCTTTTTGTTTAACTGTACGTTAGTACCACTTACCATCATGCAAACCTTCACAAACCTGCTAAAGCTGCCTTAACCACTGTGTATCCAACAGTCCTTGTTCTGCCTAGCAACACACTAAACAGCCATTGCAGCTCTTGAACCCAGGACCCTGTACACTATAACCACATCAGTTAACCACTAAGCCATCAAGACTTCTTCAGATTGACATATTTGATTAATGAAATAATAAAGAAGACAAAAGCATAAATAATACAAGAGTTGCTGGTGTTTTCCTTTTAATTCTTTTTAAATGCTTTTGTGTCACAAAGTTCATTCTTAGTTTATATATATATATTTATATATATATATATATATATATATATATATATATATATATATATATATATACATATCCCTGTTATGTGTAAACATAAATGTATATACCTTAACAGATGTATCCCACTATATTTTCTGATATGTGTATATTTAGATATAATTACACACTGATTCAACACTGTTTTCACTAACAAGTATTCAACAATTGTACAAGTCAAAGCAGTTGTTCACTACTATTCAGTATGTGTACTGACAGATATATTTGAAAAAACAACACACATTTTCATACTTCAGCACCAGTAGTCACAACCTCTTAGTGCAAGGAGATGTAATGTAAGCATTGCAGGTATAAATGTAGAATGTTGCTA
Organism: Protopterus annectens; assembly: GCF_019279795.1. Taxonomy (NCBI): domain Eukaryota; kingdom Metazoa; phylum Chordata; order Ceratodontiformes; family Protopteridae; genus Protopterus; species Protopterus annectens. The sequence continues at coordinate 47,730,640 of NC_056727.1, read as the reverse complement.
CCGTAATAGGGGTTGTGTTAACAGACATGTTTTGTGGGAAGTCACTTCTGATGCTGACATGTACACCATCAGTTAATGACAGAAATTATAAGATCATCATAGTGATGTACCACACAGTAATGATACTGTGGAATACTGCAGAGATATGACCAACAAACGTGGACAGTCTGACACAATCTGGTCAGTCCAGAGGTATACACAGAACTCCTTAGTGCAAGACGTGTGGACCAAGCCTGACAAATTGGATCTTTATAGCCATGTAAATGGGGATATCATAAAAATACTGGAATAGATAAGCTCACACAGTTGATGCATTCACACACTCCTGTTTGTCCTAACAAATATTAACCGGAGGAGCAGAGGTTCCAAGCCCACATACCTTCCACTAGTTAGTGACATACATCTTCACAGCATCCCACTGTTTTTTTTTAGAAATACACACCACTTATGGTGGCCAGGCAATAGTACATCTGACAAATATCTGGACATAACATCACACTAGTAAATACACTGAGCTGCTAAGCATGTCACAAAGCACTATGCAAGCTACAGGCAGCATGCCACAACACTGACCCAAGTTTCCTATGGGGGAATACACATGTACTTTCAAATATAGCAGGCACTACAGGCATGTAACAGCACAGAGTAACAGACACCAGTGTGAAAGTGCATACCCTCAACCAATTTGAACACAGTCACAGTCACATTATGGTAAGCCTAATTAATAGTACAGTATATGGACTGTGTGAACAAAACCATCCTATGTGCCACTCACACACAAACTCTACATATACTGTGCCAATACACAGTGTAGACTAATGCCTGACTGTAGTATGGGACATATGTCAGTCTGGCCCTATAAACAAGTACTCTGATAGGGTACCAGAAACTGAAGCAGCATGCAATGTCAGATAGAACAGGACCAAGAACAATGACATCTACCGTAGTCTGTACACAGGCCAAGTAACATATTCACAATACACACTCTGTCAACAATCGCCATAAGTACACAGACCTCACTACTGTACAGACTACAAGAGAATATCCAGGTTTTGCCCTCGAATATAAGGCCTACTATACATAACATGTCTAACAGTCTGATATCTCACTGGCTTGTTATCAGGTATGATGTCAGTAAATAATGATGTACTGTACATATGCACCTCTTACTGCATGACATATGGACAAAGGGTGACAGGCTTGGGGGATGGAGGCACAAACACAGGGTCAATATTGGCATATTGCTGTGATAAACTGTGACATTTCCTGGTGTAATAGGGTTTGTTGTGACATATATCTTCTGAGGGATATGAAGTCAGTAACTCACATGGATGTCATCATGTACTGACTGCAATCATCAGAGTATGCTACTGCATTTCTAAAGATGGGAAATGTGTGAGTAACACACCGCATGTAAGACTCCAAACTCTGGCCAGTCTGCAGATAGCCCTACAGGTGGAAGTTTCCTCAACCACATAACACTGTCATGCCAGACTTTAAATCATGTAGAACAGCCATATCCACACAAACCCTGTTAAACCAACATTACTTCAAATGTAGAACAGCAATATTTACATTCTGTCCCCATGTCTGGAACACCCCTCTCCTGTTTGTTGGCCTGTCTCCACGGTGTATGTTGTAAGAGGTATTTCCAACTACCCTCTGTGATGCTGTGTGTCAAACACCCACATGGAGTCCTGCTCACAGTGAAGGAAAAGGGCCAACACCCACATGATGTGCTTAGTTATAGGAGTGTGTTTCCATGAAATTGGCTATAAGAATGATACCACAGCTGTTCCTCATGGAATTAGCAAGTAGGGGACTGCAATTCATGCACAGACCATCAGCTGATCATGAGCATTACTTAAAAATCTCAAGCTGCTGCCTATGCAAAACAGATGTACTTTTCCACATCCACCAGAGAAGGGGAGAGAGAGAGCGAGAGAGAGAGACAGAGACAAATAAGAAATGAAGGGAGTAAGAGCCAAGTCTGTCTGTGTATGATCCGTGGACGGAGAGTGGTATCTGGGTATTATATTGGTTGCTTATATTGTTTACTAATCCATACTGTCACATAGTAATTGCATATTGCTGTACACATTTATGGCTGAGGATTGTCTACAACAACCTCCACAGTGTTTGTAAACTGTTGGCCTTGTAATGTGGACAATGGGACATATAAGTCCTCAATATAATTTATGTAGCAAAACCCACACTGCAATGGATCCTGTCATTACACAATCACCCCAATACCCACACAGAATACTGATGACACACACACAAACACACACTTACCAGTACTAACGTTAAAACCCCTACCTGACTATGTATTGTTATTACAGTGTTACGCAGTTATTGCACTTACAATGGAGCTTACATGTTGGAGAGCTGTCCAAAGGTATCTTTGAAGGTGAGTGACATCAGCAACAGTGCTAAAGGAGGAGTAAGGGAAGTGTAGTAAGTGTGAATAACCACAAAAGCAGGTGTTAGCGAAGACATACACATAATCTCTCAGGGAAACACACACATTATCACAGTTGGCAGAATCAGGATTTGAACTCCTACCTAACTAGTTTGCTACATTAGAGTATTACACAGTTATCACAAGCACCAGAGAGCTTGCATGGCTGAAACTTGGCCAAAGGGTTATTTCAAGGTGAATGACATCAGCAGGTGTGCTAAAGTAGGGCAATGGGAGGTGTAGTGAGTGTGAATGGCTTCAAAATCATTAATATCCATGTACACACACACACACACACACACACACACACACACACACACACACACACACACACACGCACACACACACACATTTTCCAGTACTGAGATGCATAGGTTCATAGGTTCATAGAATAGTACTAAGCTAACTGCCCTTGTGAGCCATTTTAAGCCTAGCCAATTATCCCTTGTGAAACTCAAACCCTGCCCCTTGTGTTTGTAAGGCAAACACCTTAACCACTAGGCCACCCTCCCAACTTCACTGGTGTGTAGTAGGTGAATGGACCTGAAGGCTGTACAAGGCTAGGCAAAGCGAATATCTTGACATCAGGCAACATGACAGTAGTCTCCAGTGTGGCTCAGGGGTGTAGTCCCTGGAGTGGTCCCCACGGGTAGGTATTGTATTCACCATCTGCTCATCTGGGTTGTTATTGTGGGTGGCCAGTGATGTGTACTGCTTCCCATGTATGTGATCTATATTACATAACATGGACATTGTCTGGGTTGTGCACATGTCCTACACACATGTTCTTTGACGTGTGGAAGTGTACTTGAGGTCTCTGGTGCATGTTGTGTGGACAAATTGTTATCTTCTGATGTAGCATTCCTGACCTCATTTGTTTTGACTGGGCTATGGAACTGAGGTCGTGCTTGCACCTACATTGACAGCATGATACAGGTATTCAGTGAAGTTAGTGGTGTCTGTCCATACAGGGCATGTGTATAAGGCATGTAATTCCCTTTGTGGGTTACATTTGCAGACCCTACAGTGGCTGCAGGCGTCCAGTGGGGAACATGCTTTTCAGCCCCAAAACTTGGACCGAACCACAAAAGGAGGGGGAGTATCAATATTCGTCAAAGATACCCACGCCTCCAGGTTGGTGGCACAGCACGAAGCATCAGAGACTATCCATGTGCAACTAACTGTGGGTAAAACTGCCTTCCAGTTTATAGCCTGCTACAGACCACCCTCCCAAACACAGGAACCTCACTTGGCCTTCCTGAGAATACTGGAAAATATGAAGGTCTCTCCAAACACCATTATATTGGGCGACTTCAACTACCCAAACATAGACTGGGAGCATTACTCTAGCTCCAACACCCTAGCCCAAAGGTTCCTAGAATTTATAAACTCAAATGCTATGGAACAACTTGTTACCACTCCCACAAGAGAGGAAAACATACTGGACCTGATCATCACCAACATGGGGACACTATGCTCCAGACCAGAAGTGTATCCCTCACTGGTAAGATCAGACCATAAACTAATCTTACTGGATATTCACATCCCAACCCCTGCCCAGTAAACCACAGTGAAAAACTTCTCTAAAGCAATTCACACCTCAAAACCGAGGAAATCCTTCAAAGCCCGGGCCTGTGGAAAATACCCAGACCGCAGAATCCTTTATAAATGCATTCTATGAACACCTTCAGGAATGCATGGATCATGCAATCCCAAATAAAACCAAGACCCAATCCTCCAAAGGCAGACGTCCTGTCTGCTGGACCCCAGCCATAAACAAACTATACAATAGAAGGAGGAAGCTACTACATGATAGAGCAAAATCCCAAAAAGAAGGCATCTCTGATCAGTATTAGCAAAAACTACGGGCACGCATAAAATCGTCTAAGGCCAGCTTCGAGAAAAATTGCACAGGACGCTAAGGATAATCACAAGGCTTTCTTTAGTTATGTTAGGAACCTGGGTGGAATTCCCAGATATGCTCAGAATTAGTCCAAAATGAAAAAATACACCGAGCCCACAGACATTGCCAACATCCTAGCTGACAGGTTCAGTGCAAACTTGTCGCCCCTCTCCCACCAAAAGGGCAAATATCTATCCCAACAGAGTGCTGCCCCCCTGACAACTCAGATGCTCAGGTAAGAGCCGCCCTCTCCGAAGCAAAAAACACAGCATCAATGGGACCAGATGGTGTCCCGGGCTGCGTCCTACATGAACTCCAAGAAGAGCTAAACCCAAACATAAAAGTACTGTTCAATCTTAGCCTTACTACAGGATATGTACCCAAAGAGTGGCGTACAGCAACAGTGGTCCCTCTCCACAAAGGTGGTGCCTCAACGGATCCTGGAAACTATCGCCCCATAAGCCTGACTAGCTTGGTCTGCAAAGCTATGGAAAGGATCATCATGGATCTCATAAATAAAGATATTGGGGACCTACAGACACTGGATCCTACCCAGTTTGGCTTTGTTAAGGGCAGATCCTGCCTCTTAAACCTGGTCGATTTCTTTGAAACAGTCACCAAGGCCATTGACGAGGGGAAGGTGGTCCACACAGCCTACCTGGACCTCGAGAAAGCCTTCGATACAATACCCCACTCGGGCATTATAGATAAGCTCACCAGCTTAAATATAAACCCCTATGTCACTAGATGGGTTGCAAACTGGCTCAAGGACAGAACCCACATGGTTAGAATTGCTGGAGCCATGTCAGACTCCAAACCAGTTACAAGTGGCGTCCCACAAGGCTCAGTCCTGGGACCTCTCTTGTTCGGTATATATTTCTCGGTACAGGCCAACACGGAAGGACTGTGGCTGACCAAGTTCGCAGATGACTGCAAACTGGTCACCATAATCAACTCTCCAGCCGACACAAGCATCCTCCAAAAGGGCCTCATAGAAACAGACAACTGGTGCCAGAGCCATGGCCTCAAGCTAACGCCAAAAGTGTATAGTCATCCCCTTTGGCAAAAACAAAGTACCCACAAATTACCACATAGGTGGTAATCCATTAAGTACAGAAGAAGTCATTAGGGACCTGGGGACCCAAGTTGATAGCATTCTCTCATTTGACAACCACGTGGCCAAAGTGGTTAGAAAAACATTTTATATAGCCCACCTAATCATGAAGGGATTCACATCTAGATCAGGGAGGTCATCGCCTCTTTACTCATCCCTCATCAGGCCCATAATTGAGTACAATGCCCCTTTTGGGATGTACCTTACCAGACACCTGCAGCAACTGGAAAGACCCCAAAAGTACCTCACCAAGAGGATCAAAGGGCTCAAACAGATGCCATATGCTGCCGGTTAAAGAAACTCCAGCTCTACTCAGTGGCATACCGCCTGCTCAGAGGCGATCTGTGCCTGACGTATAAAGCTATGTCCAACCCGGAATTAATGGACATGCTGCACCTCAGAAAATCCAAATCCCATCGAGCTACGCGCTTGAGAGACTTGAACCTCAGCACTGAAATAAATAGGACATGCTGGAGGGACAGATTCATAACCCAGAGGCTCCCTTCACTCTGGAATAAAATCCCAGTCCAGGTTATGCAGAGTCCCACATTGACTCTCTTCAAGAGGAATTTTGATGAGTGGATGGGAGATCGTAGGTTTACCCCGGCTATCACTTCTGTGTCACTGTTAGACAGAGGCACAGTATACTAACCTCAAAAAAAGGCATAGCAAAATTAATTTAAAATGGGTGGCGAAAACCAAACACACTCTGGCTAGGCTTATAAATGCCCTAGGGCTGATAGCCTAGTATGAACCTATGAACCTATGAACATAGCAAAAGGTCCACTGTAAGCATTTATTTGCCTACTGCGGGGATGGAACACGGTGCCATTTCCTTTTACTTGTTGGATAACACACACTCAGTCGGGAGATGTAACACATCACAGTACTTTCTGATGTCAGTGGCATTGTTGTGGTCAACAGTAGTCCACTGCAACCACACCGTGGTTACTATCTGTAAGGCAATATGCAGGGAACTACAATATAGTGGTTGTTCCTTAGCCAAGTGTGTTTGTGTATGAGACATAAGTGGAGAGTGTTCTCTGAGTAATAGAAGGGTTGCCTATATTGTTCAAGAATCCATAATGTCACATGTAGGGCTATGGATTGTCTATACCAGCCACTCTGGTGTTTGACATCTGCTGTCCTTGAAAGGTGGACATGGTGACATATAGCAGGTCTTCAACATAATTTAGCAAAACCTGCCCCATAATGCATCATGTTATTACACAATCACAGCAACCTCCACACAGAATACTGATAACACACACACTTGCCAGTAGTAAGATTCAGACCCCTACCTAGCTATGCATTGCTATTACAGCATACCCATTTATTGCACGTGCCATGGAGCTTATAGGATGGATGTTGTCCCAAAGTACTTCTAAGGTGAGGAACAACACCAGCCCTTGCAAATACTGGTATTTGGTGATGTAGTGGGTGAGATATGCCAAAAATAATTTTACCCTAAACACACATTTCCATTTTTCAGAGGTGAGGCTCAAATCTCTATCTAACAATCTTTATGGATCATTAAGCTATGCATTTACCACATCAACCACTGACCTGACAAAGTTTAGGGTTGGCAATAGGTACTTCGAAGGTGAATGATTTCTGCAGGACTGCTAAAGTAAGGCTCTAAGATGTGTACTGGGTATAAATGCATTCAACATCTTTGAGGTACACACATAAACACTTACCACAGATGAGATTCAAACCCATGCCTATTTAGTTACTGCTACTACATTGTTCCACATTTATGGCACACGCCATGGAGCTTACATGTTGCTGAGGTCTCCACAGGTATCTTTGAATGTGACTAACATCAGCAGCAGTGCTAAAGGAGGGGTAAGGGGAGAGTAGAAAATGTGACTGTCCATAATGTCAGATATTATCAAAGACACACACACACTCTATCACACACACTTTCCTAGTCTGGGATTAGAACTCCTCCCTATGAAGTATGTTACACTACAGCATTACACAGTTATCACATGTGCCACAGAGCTTAGAGGGCTGGTCTTTGTCCAAAATGGTATTTCAAGGTGACTGACATCAGCAGGCTTGCTAAAGTAGGGCAATGGGAGGTTTAGTGACTATAAATGGCCTCAAAATCATTAGTTTCTACACACACACACACACACACACACACACACACACACACACACACACACACACACACACAGTTTCATAGTTGCCATGTCGGGGTTTAGAATTCCTACCTAACTAGTATGTTACGCTATAGCATTACACAGTTATCACATGTGCCATGGAGCTTATAGGGTTGTCACATGTCCAAAGGGGTATTTCAAGGTGACTGACATCAGCAAGCTTGCTAAAATAGGGAATGGGAGGTGTAGTGACTGTGAATGGCCTCAAAATCATTAATCTCCACAGACACACACACACACAAACACACACACACACACACACACACACACACACACACACACACACACACACATACACACACAGGGTTTCACAGTTGTCATGTCTGGTATTAGAACTCCTACCTTACTAGTATGTTACACTACAGCATTCGACAGGTATCGCACATGCCATGGAGCTTATAGGGGCTGGCTTTTATCCAAAGGGGTATTTCTGCAGGACTGCTAAAGTAAGGCTCTAAGATGTGTACTGGGTATAAATACATTCAAAATCTTTGAGGTACACACATAAACACTTACCACAGATGAGATTCAAACCCATACCTGTGTAGTTACTGCTACTACATTGTTCCATATTTTTGGCATGCGCCATGGAGCTTACATGTTTCTAAGGTCTCCACAGGTATCTTTGAATGTGACTAACATCAGCAGCAGTGCTAAAGGAGGGGTAAGGGGAGAGTAGAAAATGTGACTGTCCATAATGTCAGATATTATCAAAGACACGCACACTCTATCGCACACACTTTCCTAGTCTGGGATTAGAACTCCTCCCTATGTAGTATGTTACACTATAGCATTATGCAGTTATTGCATGCACCACAGAGCTTAGAGGGCTGGTCCTTATCCAAAGTGGTATTTCAAGGTGATTGACATCAGCAGGCTTGCTAAAGTAGGGCAATGGGAGGTGTAGTGACTGTGAATGGCCTCAAAATCATTAATCTCCACACACACACACACGCACACACACACACACACACACACACACACACACACACACACACACACACACACACACACAAACAGAGTTTCACAGTTGCCATGTCTGGTATTAGAACTCCTACCTTATTAGTATGTTACACTACAGCATTAGGCAGGTATCGCACATGCCATGGAGCTTATAGGGGTTGGCCTTTATCCAAAGGGGTATTTCAAGGTGACTGACATCAGCAGGCTTGCTAAAGTAGTGCAATGGGAGGTATAGTGACTGTGAATGGGCTCAAAATAATTAATCTCTCTACACATACACACAGACACACGCACACACACACACACACACACACACACACACACACACACACACACACACACACACACACACACACACACACACACAGTTTCAATATCGGGGATTAAAATTCCTGCCTAATTTGATATTATAGCATTACACAGTTATCGCAAGTGCCATGGAGCTTATGGGACTGAGATTTGGCCAGAGGGTTATTTCAAGGTGACTGACATCAGCATCAGTGGTAACATGGTCGGTGGGAAGTGCAATGTGTGTAAATGGGCCATAAACCATTTCTCTGGAAAGACAGACACAACACTCAGTCACACACAACTTTACATTTGACAGGACTGGGTATACAAATGCTACTTGATTACTGATTTGTACTATCATGTTACACAGTTATCACAAGCACCACAGACACTATAGGGCTGAGGGCTACCAAAAGCAAATGTCTACAGTGATTGACATTGGTGCATCATGTGATATTGGCCAGTTGGGTGTGTGGTGGGTGGTACAGGCCTTATGATGGAAATCTCTCTGTCACTGTATGTCTCTCTCTTCCCCACATCTCTGTGTGTGTATGTTTGACCTATTATAGTGTGTTGGCCTTGGATATGTATGAGTATTCTTATCCAATGTGTGTGTGCAAATCATGAATGATGTGCAATGTGGTGGGTGTGCACAGACATCTGTGACTGACAGTTATTTATAGTCTACTGTTGTTGTCAGACATGGGCTTCATTCATTTCTCTAAGTATAGGAGACTGCCCATTAAGACCTTCTGTACTGAGTGTATGAATCCATTCCAGGTAAGTTGTACTCCAGTCCAGGATTTTGTGTTCTACACCTACAGCTAGCAACCTGTTTCTGCAGGATATCTGTAGATAGGTTGACAATATGGAATCACAATGGGCAAAAGATTGTAGGATACTCTAAATATTGTGTTGTGCTCCTTGTGTTACATGGATGGTGTTAGCAGAGATATTCAGACATGTGTTATGCTTTACACTGTGATTATGTCAACTATTGACAGATATACTTATTTGCTCACAGTTATTTCCTGGGAAATACAAGATGAATGAAGCTGTGCCCAGTATTGTGGTCTGGATCCTACATATTCTTGCACACTCTGGAGGGGTAGATGCAGACACTTGCTGATGGGTCTGTGTAAATGGTCCAGCACCTTGATACTGTGGTGGCTGAGGATCCCCTGCTTGTACATCTATCAACATAACAGAATGGCCATATCCTGCTGTGGCCATACCTCTCAGCCATACAGATTCACCCAGGTTACCCAGAGGAAGGGCTCATATATCTGGTTAGTTACCCTTCACATTGTGGTTTACAAGCAGGTTTGTAGCCACCCATTACTGGGTTTGCAGGCAGGAGTAGTATGGACACACATCAGAGTTTCAGACTTCATGCTTCTACACCCCCACTCTGTTATTCTATCCTCTTCCTAACATTATCTGAGCGATATCTGAGAAGTATCCCTATAATTGTCCCTTTATCCCAGCGGTATTTAGGGGTTGGTCTACAGTTCTTGCAGTAGGACATGGTGGGCATGCTACTGGGATTTGACAACATGGCCTTGCATTTGTGTTCTTTGGACTGTGTTATGTTGTTAGTTGGGACCCCATGAGATAACATACATTGGTCGTTAGGGTGAGACACAGGCCTTTGACAGAGGACTGTAGGGCATTCGGTAGTGATGCAGGCCAACTGTTGCAGGCTAGTGCATTATGTCACTCCTACAGTCTCAGGCTGCAAGCCACTGGATTCCCCTGGGGTGACAGGGTAAGTGTGCGAGGTGTTAATGGCAAAAGTTCCTGTCCATATTAATCCATTGTTCTGGATACTGGTAGGGTGTTGCTTACAGCTAGGACCAAACTTGCATGAGACACCTCTTCAGCATGCTGCATTCTGTGGGTATTCCCATACAGAAGTGGGGGTCATACTGTACTCATTCCCAACAACAGGGATATGACCTGTGATAAACCTGTGGCTGGTGGTGGGGTTTGTTGAGTGCGTGTGTGATATGGAAGCTTCTTGCAGCTGACTCACAGATATACCTGGGACATTCCCCTTATGCTGCCTTGTGTGGGGACATAGGCATATCTCATTATTTCATAACTGTGCCTTTTGTCGTCTGCCAGTGATTGGCCAGAATACATCAGTATTCCATACTACACAGACAACTAATGCGCTGCTAACCTGTATGTACAATTCCAAAGTTGTGTGCAGATGGCAGTTAAATTTTATGTACTCTGTCTAAGATACTTCCACCTGTGTACTGTGTGTATGTCAGGGCCCACATTCATGGCATGTCCATCTTTCAGATAGTGACAGATATTGACATCTGAACAGTGAGTATGGATGACTGCTGAATTGTGTCTTGCTAGGATGCATTGTGGCTGGTACTACAGTTGTCAGAACATGGCCCTGTCATCAACAGTACTGGCCATAGCCCACCGAGACACAACTCTCCATGCCTACATGCTTACCACTTCTACACAATATGCAACACACAACAACCTAACACACAGACTCCTGCATATTGTACACATGCAACAATCTATCTTGTAAATTAGGCCAGCTCAGGTAATCTGTGCTCCACTGTTATTAAACCCACACATACATGTTACTGCATTTCTACATAGGATTTTTTTGAGGGGGGCACAGCTGACAACTGTAAACATTTGCTATGACTGTACTGGTATTTCAGGTACTCTGTTGGCTTCCATTTCATTTTGTATTCTGACCTATCATGCAGACTAGAGGCATATCAGTGTAGTACAGATCTTAGGTTTTATTGACCTACATTTCAGTTTCAGACTTCTTACCCTTCAGAACTAACATCCCACTGCCTGACCTGTTGTAGTCTGTCTGTGTGGGTCTGGAGGGAGGCTGTTCTGCATTACCTTCAATTGGAGGGCTTAGCACAGTGTTTCTTTATGGTCATCTACACCTGTTCTGCTGGCTAAGTCTGTTATTGAGTATGTGAGTCTCACTGACATGCATGTGTGTGTCATATGGACACACATTTGGGCCACCACATGTACTCCAGTGGGATTTGTCACCTTGTCTAGCACTGCCTACTTTGTTGACACCAGTATATGTTATGGATGTCATGCTGCCCATATAGGTGTCCAGTATCTGCTGCCATCCCATTCAGCCACCCAATTCCCTTGCATGCTCACATCCCTACCATAGATACAACTAGCAGAACATGCTACTTGATTCAGCAATTGATAGGAAGAGTGACTTACCTTGCGGCTGTGCCAGTATTAAGGATGGTGCTGGAGAGCTGACTATGTTGGATAAACATAGTACACTCCCTATACATGGTAAAGCACAGGTAATGTCATGTTTGTCATCCCTTTTACTGTATGTATGTATGAGTCAAAGAGAAGTGTCATTCCCTGGGTCCCTACTGTGTCAGTGTATGAGCTATGCATTGCCTCTTTGCTAAAGCTTGGGCATACTGGGCATGCCTCCTTCTGCCTACATGGGCAGGCCCCGGTTGTTCATCCTCTGAGTCACTCTGTGCCTGTGCTGGCCTTGACAATGGTGGGGGACTGTGTGGCCCTGCTCCATGCTGTTCCTGCTGCAGCTGTTTCTGCAGGATCATATTGTGTAGCATGGCACATACAATGAAAATTTGTGTACATGTAGCTAGAGAGTACTGCAAGCCTCCACCAGATATTTCCAGGCACCGGAACCATTACTTGAGCATCCCATACACACGCTCTAGTATGATTCTGGTTTGTGCGTGTGCCTCATTATGAAGTTTTTGTTTGGGTGTGTGTGCATTTATGATGGGTGTGATCAGCCAGGGTTCCAGTGCATAAACAGCATCCCTCACTAGGTGGCCATATGGGATGTCCCCACCGGCAAATCTCTGGTACAGCTGTGTCATATGCCAGATGTGGAAGTCGTGATACCTTCCAGTGCTGCCAGCACACACACTCATGATAATGCCCTGGAAGTCGCACACAACCTGGCATTTGATGGAGGGGAAGCCCTTGCAGTTTATGTAGACCCTACCCTGCTCACCAGGTGATGCTTTGATGTGTATGTGCATGCAGTCTAGAGCACCCTCTACCTCAGGTATTCTGCTATTTGGTGGATGAGATGCATATTGTTGGTCAACACCTCATGGGTGTTGAGGAAATATATGTGCTCACCGGCATGTGCTGACTTGGCATCCAGGAACTGGTGGAGTACCCTAGATAATAAAATAGCGAATATATAAATGGATGTCACCAAATAAAATACTCAACTCAATAGCGTACAACACACTTTAATACAATCAGAAAATACTCACAAACCATTTCACTCTGTTTAAATACACAATCAATTATCACATATCATATCATCCAATTAAACAATTAATTAATATACACTTTATAAAAAAATTTTTTTATAAAATTCATTAAAAACATAATTAATTATTAAATAATTGCAGTATATTCTGTTCTTTATTTATACCTAACTTTCTATATTTTAAAAACATTTCACATTTATTGCTTCATTTAAACCAGGAAATTTATCAGAATTCAACCTGACCTGCCATAATGTTTCCTTTTGTTCCAAAAATTCTTAAAGTCAAAAATTCACAATTAATGGAATGTTTATACAAGGCATTATTATTCGTCTTTCTTTTAATGCTGTATATATGTTCTTTTATTCATTCCTACATAATGAATCTACAGATTTTACAACTATGACAGCTTTTCTTAAAACAGTACCCTAGATGCTGATGCTTGTGAGATCCCCATGATATCCCCAGTTGGCCTTTGCAAGGTACCTGTGACTAGTATTCTTAAGCCTACACATACCTTGGTATCCACTGGGATGGGTTCCCTCTGTTGGTTCTGTGTGTGAGGTATGGCTGGCACAGCTCAGCAATTTGGTGTAGGATGTCCTTGTCCATTCTATAGTGCTCCACTATCTCCAGCTTATGTAGCCCCTGGTAGGTTATCCTGAGTCTGTACACTCTTCTCCTTCTCCTCACTCTGGATTGGTCATCAGCATTCTCATCCTCACCACCCTCAGCCTCTTCCACATATTGATGTATGAGAACGAAAGCAGCCCCTAACATTTTGTTAGTTTTGTCAGGTAAAATTCCTCCATCTGTGTACACCGGTGGTGTAGAGTTTGTGGGAAAAAACAGAGTGAAAGGTGTTTGCATAGTTTATAGTATTGTGCTGGGCTGGGCTACTGCCTGCATAATTGGCTGATTCTGATACTTTTCACCTGCCAGCTATGCTAGTTTTCCTTGATCACCTTCCTACTACTGCTGTTTTCCCTTCCCATTGCCTTCCTGTTTAAGCCCCAAGGCACGACGCTCATATCCAGCACTCAGATGTGAACATAGCTGCTATTTCCTGTTTTTTTTTTTTTTTTTTTGTTTAAAACCCGGTGTGTGGTGTGCCCACCCATTTGCTAAGGGCAAACCCAGGCCACAGAGCTCCAATAAGCTTACAGCATGCATG
>NC_056727.1:47658768-47708768 GCF_019279795.1 Protopterus annectens | reverse complement strand
TCTGAAGCCTGGAATAGTATTGCCAGGCCTTTGACCATTGCTGCAAATATCCCCTACACTGGTGAGCAATGCAGACATCACTTTGATGACCTCCACAGATAGAAGCCAGATACCCCTGAACATTGGATCAAGGAATTTAGTACAGGGGACACCCCACAGATATGTAAGTATCAATTTCAGTGAGTAACTGTAAGAGTCAAAAGCTGAATATAGTCAAGACTGGTATTCATAATGATATTCTGTGCTGTTCTGTGTTTTCCACAGCTGCTACGAAGCGAGCCTAGAATGTCAGATTCCATGCTGAATTTTTTTTAAGGATGTGAGAAGCATATGGTATGTATGCATCATAACAATACTGTTCTAAGTAGCATTTAATAATAATAATAATAATAATAATAATAATAATAATAATAATAATAATAATAATAATATTTTTTTTTTGTAATTCAGTAGCATTAAATGTTAAGGATCACTTTGTTGGTATTTATACAGTTGTATCAACTTGAGCATGCATATCTCAACTGTAAAAGAAAGTATGCATGCCTTAGTCTGTAGCACAAAGCAACAGTGATATACTCTCAAATAAAAGTGAGCATGCATCTCTAAACTGTAAAAGGAAAGTATGCATGCAGTAATCTGTAGGGCAAAATAACAGTACAGTATTAAAGAGTAGTCATCAGTTGTGGGTTCAAAAAACACATTTTTGAAATATACAATACTGTTATGTTTTCATCATTGTTGCAATTTAACTTTATACCTTTATACCAGTGGAACAAATGGCCTTTTGTAACTGTAATCAGAATAATTGGAGCATGCATACATGCAATATATGTGCACATCAAGGACTGGTGGCTGGAATCTGTACTATAGTGTGCCTCTGTTATGAACTGGATAGTCTTAAAAGTAATGAAGAAATGTGTTAGGAGTTTGTAGTGTTAAAAGTAAAGGTAACAGAATAGAGTCAAAGAATTGTATCAGTGCTTTGTATGTCACATATGAAGTTACTAATGCTATCCCTTTTTTTTCTCCTTTCACCCCAACCTGTTTCTTTTTTATTTTTTTTTCACACAACACAGAGGAGTAAGCCTGTCATATGGCATCCTCCTGTCTCCACTCCACTGGCTACAGGACCACTGCCCAGCATGTCTGGTGCACAACCATGTAGCATCCCCTCTACTTCTCCTGCAGTAGCAGGCCCCTCAGGTACTTTTACCTCAAAGGATAGACCTGTGGCTCCCTCCTGGAGCAGTGGAGGAGGTGATGAGTTTATCACCTGACAGGAACAGCCAGGGATGGTGCATTTGATTGTGCCGCACTGTGGGTGCATGCCTGTGCTGGATGGAGTGCCTACTCTCCATCCTCGTTCAGAGTACATGTAGGCAGCACAGACATCAGGCACTGCAGCCAGTGGTTAAGTGAGGCAACAGTGATGACAGTCCACTGTATGAGTACTAGATTCTCAATAATGACAGTCCACAGGGTAAGTACAAGATTCTCACTGTCAACTAGCTTGGTATTTCACACTGTCTTCCCAACCATGGTGTTCACCCACCTTTTGTGTCTTTCAGCTTCCATAGCTCTTGTCTTGTTTCCCTTGTCTGTCTGTAATTATGTCTTTGCCAACTGTGTGGTGCACAATCCTATGCACCAACCATGGTAGTTCATTGCAGGTGATAAACTCACCACCTCTTCCACTGTTCCTGGAGGGAACCACTGGCCTATCCTGGGTGCATGGGTTTGCACGTTCAGTTCTCAGTCTGTGACAGCTATGGAAAAAACAGAACAGAACAGAATACCATTATAAATAACAATCCTGACTATATCCAGATTTTAACTCTTACAAATAGTCTCTGTAAGTGATATTTACATATCTATGGGGTGCCCCATGTCCTACATTCCTCAATCCAACAGTCAAGCATATCCAGATCCCTCATTCAGAGGTCTTTGTAGTGATTCCTACATTATTCACCAGTGCAGGAGATACCGGTAGCACTTGATCAGAGCCTGGGCTAGAATATTCCATGTCTCTGCCTTGTAATCTGAGCCAAGATAGTCCCTCTGCAAAAGCTTGGGCCCATGTTCATTCATTAGGAGTCTCCAACAAATGGTTTGGACACCTGGACATCCCATCTTTGAGCATGGAATCTCAAAACCTATCTACAAACAGCTGCCATGCCTACCACAGATCAAGGCCAATGTACAATGATCTTTTCCCACCAATTGCAGGTATTATTTTTACTGGGAGTGTGCACTTTTTCATTTTGCAGCATTTGAAAGTGTTGTGCATCACTTACCATTGTTCAAGCATGGTGCACAAGGGTTTGCACTGCCAGGAAATGTGTCTGTGCAATGGTCAGTAGTACTAATTGAATGGATCTGGTGTATGCTTGTGGCTGTCTAGGTCTTGTCTGCTACCTCGGTGGTCCATTTATCCAGTTTGTGCACTGATGCTCTATGTGCAAATGCGATGAGCATAGCCAAAGTCTTTTGTGCTAAGCTGCACATCATGCAAACAGTGGCCCGAAAGAAAAAAAAATGGAGAAATAGTTGAAATGCAGAAATTCAGTTTATGACATACATATTGGAAAATGCTAGTACATATGATATGTGACTACATAGGTCTGGATCACAAATCTCACACCAGTTCACCATAAGAAAACAGGGTGTAGGACTTATCCATCTTTGCCACACAAACAGCATTGCAGCAAAGAAAATAAGTAATTCCTCACACAACCATATGTAACAGAATGTACACTGATATCAAGGCATAACCTGTTATTTGTAAATGTTATGATTATTCCTTGCAAATATACAGCTCTCTGTTCCTTGCAAATATAAAGCTCTCTCTTATCTTTCTGTGTTTCTTGGTCAGGCAGCAGTTATCTGACCAGTACTCTGAGACATGCAGTGTTTAAGCCAGGCTATATAATTTACCATACAATGTGTGAGGATATTAACTGGGAATAGTATAATATGCAGTTGCTATCAAATGAAAGGCCAGTTGGATGCCACAAACAAGCACAGACTGCTGTTTTGGTGGGGGGGTTAAAGGTGGGTTCCTGTTATTGCACATGGAAGGGTACACTATTCTTTCAAGGGTTGGGCCCAGGTTGAGCTACTATTACAGCACAAATAGGAATATGTTGCTCTTGTTACTCTCCTTGTTTTGCATCCTGCCTGTTTGATCTTGTGAGAGTTGTG
Organism: Protopterus annectens; assembly: GCF_019279795.1. NCBI lineage: Eukaryota > Metazoa > Chordata > Ceratodontiformes > Protopteridae > Protopterus > Protopterus annectens. The sequence goes on along the minus strand of NC_056727.1, from coordinate 47,705,567 downwards.
AAGTCAGAAACCGCAATGTATCGCATTATTTTCTAACTTCTCTCTGTTATGATTTCCCATTACAAATGCATGGTGCTAAACTGAGGGCATACAGTGATTATCAGTACTTTAGGGAGGTACCACTGTATGAATCTTTGAGACCTGAGGTCTACTACTTGCTAATGGACAAATTCAAGTCAAATAACTCTCTGTTGTCACATGTTACATTCATTTGTGTACAGATCTCCCACCTTTTAGTTGCTTACTGTACCAACTGATGAAATACAATGACATGCCATAATAATATTGTACAATACAGTACATGTTTATGACTTACGTTGTAAATGCAGCAGTTGCCACAGTGCTAGCTCATAGCTGACTGTGATGCAAGCAGTACACAGCAAATACACAGGGAGTTAAAGGCTCTGGCTCTGACTTGAGGCCAGCAGAGTTCGCAGAGCTCCTGTATTGTGTCCCTTTCCACCCTGTATCACTCTATAATGCCCATGTTGTGTAAGTTGTGATAACTTAAATGTGGCCTAAGAATTCTTCTTTGTCTCAGCCTAAGCCTATTGGCAGCAGCAGCAGCATTACCTGCAGCCTGTAGCACATACAAATGGAGTTAAGCAGCAGCAACACCTAACATTTTTGCCTGTGTAGACTTTCTGTGTCAGTACTCCATTACGTTTGAAATCAGCAGGAAAAACCGGCATGGAGTCTGCACGGTAGCTTCATCATTTGTTCAATAGCTCCACCAGATTTGGTGATCAGCATGCAATTCAGCTGCTTATGCTATAATTATTATCTCTGAAATACAGGCTAAGATAGATGAAATCCATTAATAATCTACTCTATTATAAAAAGGCAAATGTGTAGCTAGCCAAACTGATGGTGATGACACTTGCTACGTGTTTGCAGAACATCACAAAATCACAGTATTTCCAAAGATATCTTTACAGAGAAATATTGAACTCCAGGAGGTATGCTCACATTTTGTTATGTACATAATGCCTATGCTGGAATATATTAATGAATATTGTGAAGCAAAGGCTTTTACACTGTTATCTGTATGCATTAGTTAGAAGTATACTAATAGCAGGTCCATGTTTGTCAAGCCATGTCAGAGGTACAAATGACTGACAATACATGAAAATAGAAAGCTGTGGGATACATATGTACACTTGCTTCAGGAATAGGTCCTTTGAAAGCACATTTATCACTTCAGAGATGTTTTATTAGCATAATTGTTCAAGTGGCTGTTCTTTTGTGGGGGGAGCAAAAAAAAGTTACTGTTACATCACAAACTAGAATATACTGTTTTTTGGGGGAATCACAGTTGAGTTACTACTGTGGCACATACAAGGATATGTTGGTCTTGCTATTCTCCTTGTTTTGCATCCTGTCTGTTGTTAGCATTTCAGATCTGTAGACTGTTTCATGTTTTTCAAGTGCATGCTACTGACTGCCTACCTTCACTGTTTCATCTGGTAACAGTTACTTTGTAGTTTTGTGATACTTATGTGTATTATAATTCTGCTGTCTTTTAGGATACAAAATGTCATTGAGATGGAGACCCCCTTCAGTGAAGCTGAGAATAATATCATTGATAACATGCTCTGTCAGCATGGGGCATTTCTACTGGGAAGGGGTAGTCCCAAAATGCAAGGTAGGCTATGAGTATGGCAGCAGATTGTTGCAAACATTAATTCTGTGGGCGGTCACAGCTGTACATATCAGCAGGTGCACCAGAGGGCCACTGACATGATTACCTTTGCACGGAGGCATACAGCTGCTGTTGCCAGAAACTGGAGGGTAACTGGTGTGGGCCTGCTACAGAATCATCTCTCACCCCCAGGAAGATTTCCTGGCAAATATCCTCCAACAGGACAACTCACACCAAAGTGGACCACAGCATGTCATTGACATGAGCGCCACTCCTTCTTCTGAGTCCCAGGAGAAGCTTTCAGGTAGACTTTGTTATATGACCAGTTGAATACTGTTGTATAGTAAAAAACTGAAATAAAAGTTAGTTCTGTGTCACATGTCTTTTTTTGGGGGGGGGGTGGATTGAAGATTGGTACAGTGATATGCTCATTTTGGAGTTGTCAGCCACATTCTTGTTGAATGTATACTTAATGCAGATATAGAGGAGTACATGTAGTACACCCTGTCATACTGTTAAATGTGATAATGTTGCCCCCACCTCTTTCTTAACTTATTTCTGGACTATCAGGAATTCAGTGATTTATGCTTCCTGCAGATGGTATGTCAAATAAATTTATTTCAGTACTGCAGATCAATTTAAAGAAATATCATAATGTGTTATTTTTGGCCTGTGGTGTGCATTGCTGTACTGTCTGCAATAATGGCAGCAGTGTTAGTTGTTTAGCATACATTGCACCATAGCAGTGCAGATATTAATACATCCTTGTGTTTCTCCCTTTTTATCACAGGTGATCATAACAGTGGGAGTGTGGGCCCTATGCCAACTGATGTCAGTGTCTCATCAGACACCAATAATGATGGTGTTGAAACTGAGGCACAGTCGAGGGAGTGCAGAGGTTGAATCTGACACAGAGGTTGACATCCAGCCACCCACTTAATTTTCACCAGACGCAGCCAGTAGGCCTATGCCAACCCAGTTGACTGAGCCCATAGATATTGGACAGCTGAAGGGAGAGGACATTGAACAGGAAAGTGTGCTATAGCTTAAGTGCCTGTTGAGTCTGGCTGTAGCCAAATTATTGGTGAGGGTCCATGCAAGAGAGTCAATAGGGATGCTCAGAGGAGGTCTGCTGTCCTTCAACCACCTGGTGCAGGTGTCTCTTCCCATGTCACTCATATGTTTAGGGCTACCATGGAGGCACAGGAATGTTCAGAAAGGCACTGCAGACAAATGCTCTGACTTGGGGACGTGGCACAGACTGACATGCATGACTGTCTCCACCATGTCACCAATTAACTGTATCAGATGAATGACCCATTGGAATAGCGAGTGTCTGTGATAGACTGAGGGGTGTCTGTCATGGAATGAGCAGTGTCTGTGATGGAACATCTGCTGGGAAGGTAGCAATGTCCTCGTGGGAGTAGGTCAGCCACAACATCTGCTGACAGCCAGTCATGCTCTTGTAGTGGCAGCACTTCTGCTGGTCCATCGGTGAGTGTGCTGTCCACACCCAGATGTGGCAGGACATGGAGTTGTGGTCCTGGGCATTCCTGTGAAGGCAGCACATCCAGCAGACATCAATCATGTTCAGATAGGAGCACTGTATCTGACCTTGGTGTTGGAGGTGCCAGTACAACTGCTGGCAGAGCCAGTTCTTGTGGTTGGGGTGACAACAATGAACTGCCACCTCTACCATACATGGCTCACACCTGTCTGACATACCAAGATGGAGAGCTAGCAGTGAGCTTGGCTGTGTTCATGCAGACTCTCACACACCACTTTCACATGGAGGACCCCTACAGACATACACACACAACAGTTACATGGTTCAACCTGCCTGCTTCCCTTTCTTACTCACACACTTTTACTGATCTTTTGTGTCAGCCTAAGCCTCCTGCCCCTCCACACAATTCCTTCTGCAAGTGATGATAACTGTGCCATATCCCTGTCTTATATCTTTGGATTCGGGGATACAAAAGCTTTTTGTCTGATGCACACAGTGCATAGCTACATTAGTGCTTAGTATATCTGCATCTGAGGTGTTGAGGTGATAATTGTACCTGTCAGTTATATTTGCCTTGCTAAATGATACAGTGGATAGCATCATCATGACAATACGCTCTACTATATTCCCTTGTAAGTGTTGTGAAGTCAGGAACTGCAATGTTTGCCATTACTTCAGAACCTTTCTCTTTAATGTTTCCATTACATACATATAGTGCACATCATAAGACACACCTTCACATGCAGATCTCAGGATTGTATGACAGCACTGTAGTCAAACTCATCATGGTATAATGCTCTCTTTTGCAGGAACCTCACCAGACACATGCAGCAGCTGGATAGACCACAGGGCTTTCAAATCAAGATAACACAGGACCTACTAACCATGACATTATGTATGCGGATAGATTAAAAGACATGTCACTGTCATCTGTCGGGTATTGCATTAAATTGTAATTGTTATTCTAAGCCTCTTAGTTTTAGTTTAAGCACTTGAGCTTCAGACCAGTTGTTTTACATTTACCAGCTTTGTGGTCTGCATTCCTGCTGGAGGAGATGGTAATCTTTGCCCTTCTAAGTTGGGAATTGCTGGTCAAAGTCTTATTGTGCCTGTTGTTCTAAGTGCCTTTGTTATGGTTTAAGCACTTGAGCTCCAAACCAGCTATTTTACATTAGAAAGATTTGTGGTCTAGAGTCTTGCAGCAGAAGAGGTTAGCCTACACCCTTCTAAAATGGGAATTGCTGACTGAACGCTTATCGTGTCTGTTATTCTGAAAGTGTCTTAGTTCTTGTTTAAGCACTTGGGTTACAGACCACTTATTTCACACTAGGAAGGTTTGTGGTCTACACTCTTGTTGGAGTATTCTACTGAATTTCTGCTTTATTTAAACTGTTTTTTTTTTTTTTTTTGCTGTTGTGACTGCAATTTTCTACACTTTGTCTTTATAGCACTTCTGGATTTTATAGCATAGGCTAGATTCAGACATACTGAATCTAGACCGTTTGGTATCATTTGAGCATTAAAGCCAGCCATCTTACATTAAGAAGTCCCCTCCCCTGCACCCTTGTGGCAGAAGTGTGCATCCAAGGACCCATCTGAGTTGGGGACTGTTGGAATAAGACTCAGTCTTGGCTTTTCCCTTTGTTTACTTTTTTAAAATTGATTATCTTAGCTTGTATTTCAGTGTCGTGTTTGGGCAGGTTTGTACTAGGTTTATTGCAACTGCTCAGAGATTGCACTGCTACCCTGTGAGCAACTCAGTTGTTCATTGTGAAGCAGTGACAGAGTTTTCTACCCCTAGCCCTCCACAGAATAGTGGCTTTTTGTTTTCAGCAAAACCTGATCTATCTACCCCACACTCATCTAGTCAGTACAGTATATACCTGCCATAATGGAGGTACAGTTTCCCACCAATTCTCCAGCCAGCCTGATTGGCATGGGCATCCTGAGGCAATGTAGCAATTGCCCAGTTACCTCTAAAACAGACAAATACAACATGTGAGAGCTGTATCTGTACTTTGAATTTGGAATCAATTCTCTTCCATAACAACAAACAAGATATCAAACAGGTTATCAGCACATGCACATCACCTCTTGCACATAACAAGCTCACGACACATAAACCCACATACACAGAGGTACTTGCTGAAAACCTACCTAAGGATTAGAGACCTCCCAAGAGCAAACCAACTGCACATACTACAGAACCAACATAATCCACTACACATAATACACACAACAGTGTCTCATCCAATAAGCCACTAAGGCAAAACACTTCAAAAACAAATGTCTTGGTCATAGGTGACTCCATAGTGAGACACACAGATGTTCCCCTCACCAGGCTGGACAAGGAGAAGATCACATCCTGCTGCCTGTCAGGTGCCAGGATCCATCAGATCATGCACACCCTTAAGTCTCTCAACAATAAGTACTGATATGATTCTGTCATAGTTCGCACTGGAGTAAATGACTTGAGACGTACCTCACTGAACTATATGAAGATAGACATGACTGGGCTCTCAGATTATGTTAATCAGGCAGGTATGATCCTAGCAGCATTCCAACTTTACCCAGGATAATGCCTCAATGTAAACAAAACACAATTTACTTCAACAAATGGCTTAGATTCTGGTGTGAGTTGACACCTAATCCAGTATCTGTCAGTCTGGGAAGATATGGTTGACAGACCACTCTACATTGCCAGAGATGGTCTTCACCTGTCACCTATTGGCTTTCGGATATTGGAAAAGGTACTTGCCGCTGCCATAGTACCTTTTTTAGGCAATGTCAGCAACTAAACTCCCAATGTAAAAAAAAATCCACTAGAAACATACTGAAGATTATGCTGCTTAATACAAGGAGTGTAAATCAGAAACTGCACTCACTAGAAGCGCTCCTTACCTTGGAAGATGCACATGTCTGTGCAGTCACAGAGACATGCTTTAAGGCCACAGAGAGCCCCCTGACCATGCAAGGTTACAATGACTTCCACAAGTTCAGACCTCAAAACGGGTGTGAAAGAACCAAAGGCAGAGGTGTACACATCTTCATTAAAAACAAATATACCTCAAGACTGGTCAATCAGTATGACTCCCCAGACCGACTTCAAGTCAAGCTAATTGTAGGTAAACCCCAAGTACATATGATCGTTACCTATAGGTCTCCCACCATGCACCACGAGAACTACTTTACCTATTTGGACCTACGCGAGTCACTCACTATACAGTCAAATACCTTAGTCATCTGTGATTTCAACTACCCTTCCATCAACTGCGAGTCAAATATGAGCACAAACACACTCACACTAAGGTTCCTGGACTTTGTTAATACAAATGCTCTGGAACAAATAGTCTGCACCCCCTCAGAGGGCTCGAATATCTTAGCCTTAATACTCACCAATAAAGGGGGTCTCTGGAATACCCACTGTGTGTTGCCCACCCTAGTAAGGTCTGACCAGAGTTCAGTCTTGTTCAAATTAATGATCATATATGACCCCGCCTCAAGAGCAAAAAGGATGAAGAATTTCTCCAAAGAAAACTATAGCCTCTTAAGTGATACCATAGATAGTTGCAAACTCCCTCTTACCACTGTTTACAATGACTGCTATACAGAGGCTTATAAAATATGCTGTATAAACACCTATACAAATGTACAGACTTGGATGTACCTGAATGCATCAAAACAAGGCCCTCACAAAAAAAAAAAAAAACAAGCCACCCTGGTGGGCATCAAAAGGAGTCTGTCAACTGACCCTGGGAACTATAGACCCATAAGCCTAACATGCCTTATCTGCAAGGCCCTGGAGAGAATCATCATGGACCTTTTCAACAACCCCTCAAAACACACAAATCTTTACAACTTCTCCCAACTAATTGAAGACATCACTAGACCTCACAAAAATTACAACTGGGGCTCCAAAATAGACTGGATATTAGTGTCCTACCCTTTTAATGTCATCAGTGCAGGCATACTACCTAATACCATTAGTGACCACCACACAGCATATATCATACGCAAAACTACTCCAACCACAGGTCAACACCAATACAAATCTACAAGAAATTTTACTAAGTTCCAATCATCCATATTAAATGAAACCTTAGCTAAAGTAAACTGGAAACCTTGAAATCTCTACTACTTAATGTGGCTGTTAAATTCTTTAACTCAACATTTCTAGACATCCTAAATAGGCAAGCACCCACCCGCCAAAAATGAATAAAACATAACCATACATGCTGGCTCTCAAAAATCCACCAAAGAAGTAATGTCCACAAGGGATAAAATCTGGAAATCATGGCAGAAAAACAAAGACCCCTCAACTTTACTACATTACAAGCAACTCCGTAATCAGGCAAAACATCTAATAACCACTGATAAAAAAGACCACAACTTCCACCTACAAAGCCAACATAAAAATAATCCCCAAAATTTCTGGTCCTCCATCAGCCAACTATTACACCCAGGTTCTCAAAGCAATCCATCCCCTGACCCACAAAAACCTCCCACTGAACTTGCTACCCTCTTCAATTCCTACTTCATTGACACCATAGCTAACATAACCACCACCTTTCCTACAGTTAACAGCACTGCCACCAAGACAGCTGATGACCAAATCATCCCAGAAAACAAGTCTACCCTTAACCTTAACCTTAAATTCTTCCCCATACCCACCAGCACAATAAACAATTTTTTATTTAAGCTAAAACCCTGTACTCTGGCCCCTGACAATCTACCCCCACACTTCCTGCAGCTAGCAGCAAACTCTATAGCTTATCCCATCAGCATACTCATAAACAGATCAATTAAAGAACCCCTTGTCCCAGACATCTGGAAAAAAAAGCATTCATTCTCCTCTTACACAAAGGTGTCACCAACACAGACACCACAAACATTCGACCCATAGCAATTCTCTCACCCCTCTCTAAAATACTGGAAAAATTTATTCATGCCCAACTCCTCAGCCACCTGCATGAAAATCAAATTTTATCACCCACTCAGCATGGTTTCAGACCAGGACACAGCACCACTATTGCCCTTCTATCCTTCCTTGATACAGTTAACTGGGCACGGGATTCTGGTAAAATAACTGCTTCACTTTTCCTTGACCTCTCCAAAGCTTTTGATGCCATTTCCCACACTATCCTACTCTATAAACTATCCAACCTCCACATTTCTGCCCCTACCCTACAATAGTTCAACAGCTATCTCTCCAATAGGCAGCAATCCACCAAATGGCAACAGTCTTACTCTCCCTTCCTCATTACTTCCACAGGGGTATGCCAAGGCTCCATACTTGGTCCTCTCTTATTTAGCATCTTTATTAACAACTTTCACACCACTCTCCCACAATGCTCAGTAATCCAGTATGCTGATGACTCTACAATAATATGCACTGCAAATTCCAGCTCTGAATTCCAGCAAATTACCCAGAATGCCCTCACATCTACTGAATCTTGGATGCTTAACAATCATCTTGCCCTAAATCCAAAAAAAATATGAAACTAGTAATTTTTACTCCTAGGAAAACCACTCCATTTGATAAAAAAATCTTCATTATACAAGCCCAAGACAATACCACTATAGACGTTGTCCCACACACTAAATTACTAGGCATTATTATAGATGAAAACCTTAACTTTGACCTACACATAAACAATAACATCAAAAAAACACACCAAAAGCTTGGTATGCTCTACAGGCACCAACACTTTCTTAGACTCTCTATTAGACAAACCCTTGCAACTACCTTTTTATTACCCTCTCTTCTTTACGGTGCCCCTCTCCTCATTAATATCCAAAGTTCTACAAAATCCAAACTTGCTACGTGTTACAACAGAATAGCAAAATTTGCCACCAAGGCCAAATTCTCATCCTACCACTGTAAGTCACTGAAACAATTAGTGTGGCTGGAACTCCCCCACTATCTCTCATTCACCCAACTAACTACTGTGCACAAAATAATCTACAGACCCATATACTGTCCTGCTCTCTGAACTCTACTTGCCAAATACCATTCCAGCAGGCATCTAAGATCTGAAAATCATCTACTTCTAAAAGTAGATAAGCCCACCTTACCTGCTGGTCAACTCCTCTATTCCTTCACCATCACCAAACTATGGAACTCACTTCTGCCTTCTATAAGAAACACAGGCAGCACCACCACCTTCAAACAAATACTGAAAAGTCATCTCAGCTCTTCCTGGCTATGTTCCTGCTCTATAACCTAACCTCTTCACTCTCCTTATATGATTACTAAACTCCTATGTTTTTTGCTACTAGTGGCTGATGATATTTTCTCCATATTTATTTTTATCTTCACTTGTTGATACTGGTACAATAATACTGATCTCTGTTTATACAACTCTGATTGAATTAATTGAATTCTGCTTTAATGTATATTTTCTGTATATATTACTGTAATCAAACAAACTAGATTTCTGCTTTTATGTATATATTCTGTATATGTTACTATATTTACTACCTGTAACACTGTTTCTGCTTCTGTACTAATTGTTTATATTTTTTTCTGTATCTCATTGGAGCTTTTCTCCCCAGGCCTCCACTGAAAATGGGCTCTTTTAGGCCCAGTGGACTTATCCCGGTAAACAAATGCAATAAATAAATAAATAAATAAATAAAAAAGACATATATGACCTTCAAACTCTTGATCTGATCCAGTTTGGCTTTGTAAAGGTAGATCATGCTTATTAAACCTGGCAGACTTCTTCAAGATTGTCACCAAAGCCCTAGCTGAAGGTAAAACAGTACATGCAGCCTATCTTGACTTAGTCAAGGCTTTTGACACAACTCCCCACTCAGGCATTATTGATAAACTCCCACAGCTGGGAATTAACCCATATGTAATTGGAGGAGTAGCCAACTGGCTCACCAACAGAATGCATACAGTCAAAGTGGAAGATTCCACCTCTACCAGCAGACCAGTTACCACTGTTGTACCACAGGGATCTTTGCTGAGTCCCCTACTGTATGGAAACTATTTCTCAGAAGTCCAAGGGAAAACAGATGGCTTGTGGCTTACCATTTTCACCAATGACTGCAAACTGGGTGCAATCATTCAGTCCCCCAATGATGATGACATACTACAAAAAGGACTTACAGAGACAATTAACTGGTGCCAAAGCCATAGACTTAAACGTAATGTCAAATAATGTGCTATCATCCCTTTTGGCAAAAGGGACATCCCTGCAAATTGCAACATTAACAGTGCCCCCTTATCTCAATTCCTGTGGTGAGACATTTGGGAATACAGTTTCATAGAAACCTTAACTTCAATCACCATGTGTCCACAGTGGGAGGCCTTCTGTGTTGCATATCTCTTAAGTAGTTATAACTCCCCTGTACTCATCCCTCATCATACCACTAGTATTGTACAATGCTCCCTTCTGTATGAACCTCAACAGACACCTGCAGCAACTGGAGAGACTGCAGAGGTTTCTCACTAAATATAATTCAGGGATTTGCAACACATGACCTACATGGACAAGCTGAACGGCATGTCACTGTACTCTGTATCTTATAGGCTGCTGAGAGGCAACTTGTGCCTGGCCTACAGAGCAGTCTCAGACCCTGTTCTAATGGAAATGCTGCACATCCACAAGTCACATGGGACAGGATTCTCTCACTCTAAGGATCTTAACCTAACCTGTGACATTAATAGGACATGTTGTAAAGACAAATATGCCTCTCAGAGATTGTAACTCCTCTGGACCAAACTCCTAATTCAAATACAACAGAGCTCAATGACCTTATTTAAGCACAACTTAGACAAATAGATAGGAGACCATACATTTACCCTGAGGGTGTCATCTGTTTCCCTCTTGGATAAGGGCAGTTGGTGCTGATCATAGACTCACACTACAAATATAGACCATAAGAGAACAAGGGTATAACTTGGTTAGGCTTATAAAGGCCATAAGACCAATTGCATAGTGACCTCCTATGAACCTATGGACCTAAGATGAAATCTGCCTGGGCTCCAGGCCAGTATCTGATCCTGCCCTGGTTGGATGATTGCATATGCAATAATCTAATAAAGCAGATAACATCAGCATTGTCTGTTGAGTATATGATGATTACAATGTCCCACGTGCTGGTGTAAAAGGCTGTTTTGTATTGTCAAGTAACAGCTCACACACACTCAGCTGACTCCAGTGAGAATAGAACTCCTACCTATCTAAAGCACGCAGACTATAGAACACAGTACTTTATATAAGCATCATGGCCCAAGTCTCACTTTTGTATATCTGCAGGTCAACTTATAGTGGATGACATCAGCATGGCATGTGGAAGACAAGAGCCTGGGGGGGGGTGCATGAAATGCATGTGTAGGCTTGTGCAGGTATCAAAATACTAGCAAGCCCTGCCATTGGAGAAGTAACTGTAGGATAACATGTCCACTCTGCTGAGTAGTGATATACACACAGCCAGTTGACTGCAGTGAAAACAGAAAACCTACCTAAGTACACAGACTATAGAACACAGTACTTTACACAATTGTCATAGCACAAGTCTGACTTTTACATGTCTGCAGGTCAACTTATAGTAGATAACATCAGCAGGCCATGTGGGAGATAAGAGGCTGAAAGGGTTACAAGAAATGGATGTGTATGTTTGTGCAAGTATCAAAAGGCTAGCAGACCTTGACCTGGGATAAGTAACTATAGGCCATTACATCTACTTGCTGAGTAGAGACACACACAAACACCCAGTTGATTGCATATAGAACAGAACATCTGCCTATCCAGGTGCAGTGACTACAGAACACAGTACTCTACACAAGCTCCATAGCACAAGTCTGACTTCCACATTGCTGGAGGTCAACTTATAGTGGATGACATCAGCAGTGCATGTTGGAGAGAAGAAGATGAAAGGCCTGCCTAAAAATTGATGTGTAGGCAGGTGAGGGTATTAAAACACTAGCAATGTATGCCCTTAGATAAGTAACTGCAGGATAGCACATTTACTTTGCTGAGTAGGGACACAAACATGCACACTAAGTTGACTGCAGTGAGAACAGAACCCCTACTTATCTAAGTGCAGAAACTACAAAGCACAGTACTTTATGCACACACCACAGTGTAAGTCTGCATTGTATGTTGCTGCAGATCAACTTATAGTGGATGACATCAGCAGTGCATGTTGGAGAGAAGAAGGTGGGAAGCTTGCCTGAAATGGATGTGTAGGCAGGTGCAAGTATTAAAATAATGTCAGTTTATGGGATCGGAGTGGTAACTGCAGGATACACACTTGCTCTTCTGGCAAGACACACACACACATATACAGTTGACTGCGGTGAGAACTGAACTCCTACCAATCTAAGTACACAGACTAAAGAACTCAGTACTTTATGCAAGTACCATGGCGCACATCTGACTTTATCATGGCAGCAGGTGCACTTATAGTAAATGACTTCAGCAGGCCATGTGAGGGACAACAGGTTTGGATGCCTGCATAGGCACATAGATTCATGGGTTCACATGAGGCCAGTAGCCTAACAGCACTAGGGTGTGTGGACGCATGGCTGTGTAAAAAGGGAGTTTAGCAGAGCAAGTTTGTCAACACCACCAACTGGCCCTGTCCATGAGGGAGCATACAACATTATATATTATACTTTGTAGTGTGGTTGATAAATGTGTGTAAAAATACTGAGCTCCCCCAGGGTTGTACTGCTTGTGGGGGGGGGGGCAACACATGTATGTATTGTGAATATATAATGTATACTTAGAATGTGCCTTGAATTTGCAATGTTTCCACATGTAGTTTTGTGTTATACAAAGGAAATGGGCAATAAACACCAATAAGAAAGCATAATATAGTTCCATAGTGTAGTGAGCAATGGATTTACGTGGTGGTTAACAAAGCATGCATGCATGCGAGTTACACCTGTTTGCACTTAGGTAGGTAGTGCTAAAACACAAGCTGCATTGCTAACATCTGCCAAGTAGAAAGAAACAGTGGCAACACTGGCAAGCAATTTCATATATAGACAGTTGAGCATGTGTTTTTCATAAAAACTAAAGTCATTCTGGTCAAGATACATTTACAGGACTATAGTACATAGTATACCCACATTCATACATTTGATCATAAATGTAATAATACAAAGATTACTCAATCAGTAAATATAACACCATAGGGAATATAGTGTATTTGAACCCAGGACCATGTGTATGGCAGTCATACACTTACACCTGTCATTACAACAATGTTGAAAGAATAGTTGTCTATGTTGCATTTCATTGTTGTAAACTGCAATGTCACAGCAGTAAAAGAAAGGTTGCACACTCTGTATTAGAACCCACTACCAGGTTTTCACAATGGCCAAGAGTCATCTGCTTCCCAGGAGGTCTGCAATACATAGCCATTACCCACTTCCACTGTTTGTACTATGCTGCGGATCACACAAAAAGTGCAATGAAAAATGAGAAGAATAAGAAAGAAAAACTTAGTAATGGACACATAAAAATAAGTGCCCTCTGTCACAAGTTAAAATACTTTCTGTACAAATCCACCACTATTTACTTTATTACTGCACCAAATTAAGATTTACAAGAATATGTCATAATATTATTAAAGAATACATTACAGGTTCAGGACTTACCTTGCAAATGCAGAAGTTGACGCAATTTTATTTTAGGCCTAGAATTTCAGTGTCTCTACTCCCATGGTATTAAAGTATGCAAGAAAAAAAATGAATGTAGGCTACATAGATGCTTTACAGCTTGTTGAATAGTGCCACCCTACTGAAAATCACCTGCTTATGCTGTAATTAGCAGATATGAAAAACAGCGGCTGCTTTACTGAATATGTAAACTCTGGTGGTGCTCATTAGTGTGTGATGTGCACCAACGTGCTGTTACAAGCACTGACACTGAATTAAGATAACCACAGCTGATCTTATTACTTTTCTCCATTACCTGTAATATTGTGCAAACATGCAGCTCAGACATTATAGGAAAGGTTACAGACGCAGTACTAGAACCCAGAACCTTCGATACTTTAGCCCTACACATATACACGCTGCCACAGGAATAATTATATACTATGCATTCAGAAACCTGTCATTCATTCCTACATTTCATGTGGTTGTACTAAGCACCACGTCATGCAAACAAGGACAAAAAAATCTAAAAAGAAATTTTAACTTAAAGCAGACAGAGATGATACATTTTAACAAGTACTAAAGAGGATGAATCAGAACTTGTGAATTGTGCACTGCTTACATGCACTTTTACACTTCACAGACCTCCATGTACACCTCTGTAACTGTAACCTGACACCCACCCCCCCGATATCATTATTCACTGTTGCCATACATTCAACACGAACACTGTGAAAGTACCTACATGAAGTGAACATCCTTACAAGGTTACAGGTTTTTGGGATTCAGCAATCCCAATGAGTTTTGACCTTATTTGCATCTTCTTCATGGTGACAGCCCTGAATCTACATAGTTGTTAACCATGTAGACAGGGAAACTGAAGGGGAGCCCAGTGTTTTACACTCAAGAGAGGGTATTACTCAGGTATATATCTGAACAGAGGAATGCAGGCTTTGAATACTGTTTCATGGGGTTTACACTTTTAGCTGTTTACATTAGTTATGAGTACATTATTTAATTGGGGTGGGGGTGCAAAGCTGCATTTATGTCATGGTGTCTAAAAAGGAATTGTTGCTATGGTTAGTATAATTTTTTACCATCCAACATGTCTGATGAAGCCATAATGTGTGTGGGTTTACATGTTATGGTTTGCTCTTCTCAAATCTATAGACATTTACTTGCCCTTGCTTCTGTGCAGACTCCTGTCCGTGGCTGTATTCAGAAAACCTTTGAATACATGGCCAACACAAGCATGGAGTCTACACAGTTGCTTAACAACTTGTTGAATTGCTCCACCATGTTGATTAGCTTCATTAGCATACAATTCAGCTACTTATGTTGTAATTAGCAAGCCATGGAAGTTTCTGAGTGCTTGCTGCTATGCAGAGTTTACTGAATCTAAAACTCTTTGCAACAGTGTGAGCATCTCACCGTGACACACACATGGTCAAAAATGATCATGTAGGCTTTATTAAATCCACCCAGTTATTTATTTGTTTTTTGGGGGGATAAATGTCAATATCTATGTGATTTGTTTGAGTTGCTAGGGTGTGATACATAATGTTGGATGGGCATGGATTTAGCTTCAGATTGCTGCAAAGCTGACATTTATGACTTTTTTTAACCACATTCTTATTTTGTCTAGTCTAAGTCCATTTCTGCATTCCTGTAGGAAGCTCAGGATAGCTGCAGAAATTCTGTGATCTTTGGAAACATCTGCAGTGCATCCATGTCATTCTGAAATAAGTTCATGTAACATTGTAACACATGTTTACAATTGTTGGAATTCCAAAATTCACTGATATACGTTGGGACAAGTTTGTGTATTAATACTATTCATAGACTTGCATATAAATTAGTCTAATTTGCATATAATGCGTAAATGGCCTTGAATTTTGTCAATAAGTTGAGCATCACCACATTAACTTGTGAATAGCTAACAGACAGGCAACAAATGTATTGGGATACTGCAGACATACTAAAGTAAGGAAACATTTTAGAATTATTATATTGTAAGATACACTTAAAAATTATTTTAATATTGCTGTAAAGATCATTTGCAATGAACTTAGATGCATGCAATGCATGTTATAATAACATTGATTAACTGGTAAATCATGTTATTTTGAACTTGCATTTCATGACATGAGCAGCGAAACTGAGTAGTGATTACGAAAGTGATCATTACAGAAGTGTACTTTATTGACTGTGCACACATACATTACCTCAGTACACCCTCAGTATTGTCAATACCTCCATATTCAAGCAAAGTCTCAGAGAATACTTTTCCAACCACTGGCTCTGTCCTTGCTCCAACAAAGACTAGAGATCCTTTACTACTTTCTGCCACTAATGATGTGTCAACCATTTTACATGTTTACTAATTTAACAGTAAATTGAAATTATCTTCATACTCCATATACATTGGCTTTACCCAATGTTTGTTCCAGAGCAGCTTTCATTAGTTTCTATTTACATGATATTGTTCATGTATTTTATTATACATGCAACCCCCAGCAGATGCTTTTTGTCATCACTATCTTGTTTGTACTATTTGTTTTATTGTATTTGCTTTATTGTACTTCTCTGTATAACTGTAAATTGCTGTTTTTGTTTTTGTATGGAGCTTATCTCCCCAGGTCACCACTGAAAATGGGCTTCTAGACCAGACCGACACTTATCCAATAATCAAATGTAAAACAAATAAATAAACACATCCAGTAATTTAACTACAGAAATTCTACTGCCCAAAGGACATGAACAGGCATGTGTGATAAATCTGAGGTTTTGGTAGTGACAGTGTGGAAAACAAAGGCAATATTAGCAGTACATTGCAATGGCAGAGGCTAGGGCAAGGATGGTCATGCTTTTGCTGATTAAAGTGGCTGAATGAACTGTAGTTAACAGAAGTTGCACTTTGCATGGATATATTGAGAGTTCTGAGTTGGTCTTTTTTTTGTGTTAAGTAACAATTACTGTGGATGACAGGAATAGCTGGCCAGTGGTTTGTACAATAACAGGTGATTATATACAACCATTACTGTCCCACTGTCTGACTGCAGCCCCTTTTTTTCTTTTTCTTTCTTTTTTTAACATGTACTTCTGATGAAGAATAAGAAAGCAAAGCATGGCAAGGCTAACTTCAGCCATGAAGAAAAACATGTCCTCATGGCAGTACTTAGGACATATGGAAACTTCTGTTTGGTAAAGGGGGTGCATACAAGCCAAGAGGAGCAAGGCTTGGAGTCAATTAGTTGTTGAAATCAATACAGCTGGAGGCAGAAACAGAGCACTAGCACATTATAAGAAAAGGGATAATAATATGGCAGCACATGCTAGAAGCAAGGCCAAGCAGAATGCAATTTCCCCTACCACTACAGGTATGTGCGTGTGTGTGTGTGGGGGGGGGGGTCCTCTGAATCTTATTTTCTGTCTATCCATGAGGATGATTGTGATACAGAAGAAGGTACAACATGGATAATCAGAGGTGATGTGGACACTGTTCGATGTACCAATTTCTGAAGCAGTAGCAACACTCATCTCCTCATGGAGGTTGGTTTAAAATTAGTAACATACAGGTTTATACAGAGAATTGAATACGGACAAAGAATGATGCAATTAAACATGTCACAGCTCATTTTATTTTATTTTTATTTTATATTACATTTGTTGACCGGGATAATCCGACTGGATGCATGTCCATTTTCAGCGGAGGCCCGGGGAGAAAAGCTCCAAGGGTAAGCAGATACAGCATTACATAATACCAGCATTACATATTACAAACAGACTATTTACAGAGATTACATAAGTAAGCAAGTTAAACAAGTTCCACAGGTTACAGTTAATCCTGACTCGTTATTATAATGTGTGCCTTGTGCATCAGTAAATAATGAAAATGAAGGCAATGTGTATGGTAAGTGTCCCATTCACTCCCCCTTGTAAGCATACTGTACTTTGTGCATTATTATTATTAATGTTTTGTAATATTTTTTTACAAATTCAACAGCAGAAAATAACAGTTCAACTATACCAATAAATGTGGATGATTATCAGCAGTAGAGTGGGTGTTGCTGCTGCTGCTGCTTATGATGATGATGATGATAACATTGCAATATTTATGAGGCATCCTGAGGGAAGGTGCAGTTAGTCACCAAGCTTAATGGCAGGTTATCTCACTATACAGCATGTTAGTAACTCTGCCCATAGTGACAGTGCAACTCAAAGTCAAGCTCAACTTGGCATAGCATTCACAGCTGTACCAAGGGAACACCTCTACTCCAAGATCTCCAAACCCAGAAGAACACTTTGAGGATGATGGGATGATGGCAGACATTCAGAGGTCATAGTGTCCACAGTGACACATTTACAAAGGGGAGCTAGGTGCAGGAATTTCTTACAATTACCCCAGGAAACACGTAAAGCAATGGCTGCCCAACAAGAAATGTGCCTTGACACTGTTAGGGCTCAGAGCATTGCCACAGAGAGTCATCTAGAAATGGTCAGCATCGTCCAAGGTATGCATGATGATTTCTAGCACTACTTTGAAATGGCAGAGAGCAAGGGTAATGCCATGCTCACATTGAGCATAGTATGATGGCACACTAAGCATCAGTGGCCATCTCCATTCATGCACTAGTTAAGATATACCAGAGTCAAGCTGGAGTCAATCTTGCTAGGGGCAGTGGGTGGGGTACTATCAGGACACATGGGAAGAGATCGCGCAATACTGCTGTTGCTGCTCAAGACAGTAATGTCAGCAGTTAAAGTGAACATTCACAACACATTCCACACAGGACATGTCAACTGTCATCTACACTTAGCAGAACCTCATGTTTGAGATCACGGTCATGCAGCAGTGTCAGGTCAGTGACAGCAGGATCACCTGCATCAAGTAGGTCACAACATCAGACTAACTCACCTTACAGTTCTCATGGTACCTCCTCCAAATCAGTTGGATTATCACTTAGCCTGTCAATAGGAGATAGAAAAAACTCATTTGATCTTGAACTTTTGTGAATTAACTTCACTGACAAAGCTTTCTGTTTAGCTGAAATGGGTGTTGGGGTTTGCATATATATGCATTGCATCCCTGTAAAACTAGCAGATACACATGAGTTAACATTTGTCAATAAAACAGTGCTACATGGATTAATATGCATTCAGGTGGCAGTTACCTAAAACATCAAAATATTAATGAACAAATTTTCAGGAAAAATATACCATAAGGAAATGATACATTAAAATGAGCATCTTGCCACTTACACTTACATTGCTGCCACTACACTCTCCCCACAGCACAAATGATGAAAATTTCTGAAGTCAGAATGTATTCTGTATGACACTACAAAATTAATCAGATGTGCTGTAAAACAGAATAAAGTAAGAAAAAATGGCATATATAAATACAAGCATTGTATACATTTGCAATGCATTGCCTCATGAGGTATTTCACTGTTGTTGGTATTCCTTACTTTTTCTATTAAGTAATCATTAAAGCAGAAGTTATTAATTTAAACTGACAAAGGTGGGAAGTATTTTCTATTTGATGCCTTTCAACATCATTCAGCAGGAATCAGCACTCAGGCATGTCAACAACATGAGTATTCAAACAGGTAATATACACACACACACACACACACATATATATATTATATATATATATATATATATATATATATATATATATATATATATATATATATATATTTTTTTTTTTTTTTTTTCCTCAGATGAGAGACAAAGTCAGATGAACAGTAACATCAGACTGTGGACAATGCAGCATAGCCCACAGATATCACTGCACCCATTAATTATACTTTATGAGATCTTTTACAAGAAAGGAAACATTAACCTGAATGTCATTGTCCATAGTTGTGAACTAGATGCCACCTCTTTACCTATGCAGCTGCATTCTATGCAAGACCCTAACACATGAGGTGCCATACTACTACAGGCTGGTAATCATTAGCAATAGTGTGACAAGAACTAGGAGGTGCAGAGACATGAATCAGTTCACAAGCAGACCAGCACATGATCATGTTATGCAGAATGCAACACGCAGTAAACACCTTGTGTGCAGTAGCTGGGTCATACTGAAGGGCACCCCTAGACTCACTGAGGCACATGCAATTGCTGCTTAGGAGGCTAAAGACCCTCTTAATGACAATATGGGTGTGGGACAGAAATGTGTTGTATATCTTCACTGCAGCTCCATTTAGATTTCTCACAGGAGAACCCATGAGATTCCCCAACATGTCACCAGTCTGTCTCTGGAATGTTCCTGTAGCAAGTATTGTGAGAGCTAAACACACTTTGGCATCCATAGGAAAAGGAAGTTAATTAATTCCTCTAGTGCCCCTATGGTAGGGCAAACATGCCCCATTAAGATCCTTATAATGCCCCTGTGTACTCTGAACCTATCAAAGATTTCTTGATTATCAGCGTTATAAGGAGTAACCTTTTGCTTATATTTTCACCTTCTTGATGGGCAAGCACAGCTGGCACATGTGGTTTTGACTCAGTTAAGACATGCAACTCAGACCTAGAAATAACAAATCTCACAGCAATTGATAACATGTTCACCACCTGCAAGCTTGACAGATTTGACAATGATTCCCTTTGAATAGCAACCTACATCCAGAGCAGAAAAGTGGGAAAATCTGAATATGAATTGCAAATGGTGTAAAACAAGTATCATTACAATATGGAGACTTACATCACTTCTCATCTCCATCTCATTAAACATTTGCATAAGCACATTCAGCGTCATCAATCATTGGCGTAAATGGCCTCTATGAATCATAGCTTGACTGTACTCATTCACTCATGTCATTATTTTATTTTATTTATTTATTTTCCATTTGTTAACCAGGTTAGTCTGACTGGACACAAGGTGACCTTTTTCAGCAGAGCCCCGGGGAGAAAAGCTCCAAAGACATACTAAAAAATTTATAAAAAATAATAAAAATAATACAAAAACTATATAAACATAGCTATTTTGTACAAAGAGCATACAACATAAAAGGAGTAAAAATTAGAGTTTTACAATTGATGCAGCATTCAGTGTGGTTAGAATATTGAGAAACAATTAAACAAGATATTATACAACAAATATAGAATTGCTTGAACATAAATTCAAAATGAAGTCTCCATAGACAAACAAGGTCATGTCTTGTAAAGCCTAACCACATTTGAGTAACCGACGATGAATACCTATAGATGTAAAGATCAGAAAATTGTCAAAATTATTTTATTTTATATCAGAATGCTTGGCAATGCAACTTCTAAGTGTTTCAATGTATTATTTATAGATGATGAGTCAGATGATTTGGCATCATATTCACGCACACACACACACACACACACACACACACACACACACACACACACACACACACACACACACACACACACACACACACACACACACACACACACTTACATATAACCAGCAAATTTGTATTCATAAAATTTGTATAGATATATTACACTTTTATTTTCCCAGATGGTCTGATATATGTTTTCAGCTTGCTGTGTATATAAGATTTAAGTAGATAGTGACTGCTTTATCTGCTGAAGCAACTGAACATATTTCTATATTCAGAAATGCTTTGACTACTTGATTCCTATAACTTATATGAGGGTTAAAAGCTATTCTAGTGTTTTTTTGGGGGGGCATGATAAAATTAAGACTGATATTAATAATTTATTTTTCTTGACTTTAGTTGTACTTACCAAAGTTGGTTGTATTTCATACAACATTTCAGCAAGTAAAATCAAGTTTATTAAAATAATTTGTCTTCCATTTAAAATGTTATTCCTTATTATAGTATATGATTTTATACTTTTTTTAAATAAGTTGCAATTATTTGTAGTCAGCTAATTATTTGAAGGAGTAATTCTTAATTTTTTGTTTTATCTTTTAGTTATCCAAATTAAGATCATGGACAGTTATAAGTAATGTGTCTATATGATAATTAATAAAGTGATGCTTTTTTTTTTTACAATTACATTTTAATCCTAATGCCATTTCAAATGTGTGTAATATTTGTTATGAATACTAACATGACTATATGTATCATATAGTGTTAAATAAATATCACCTCAAAAAAAATAGTGTGATAATCATCATTAATGCTGAGACCATCTATATTCTCATTCAGTCTAATAAAATGTACTAACAGTTCTGTTGCTGTTGGAAATAACAAACAGAAGAGAGCATAACCTTTTTACTATACCTTAGCATTACAAACTGAGATACATAGGTTCATAGGTTCTTAGGTAGGTACTAGGCTATGGCCCTATGGCCTATATAAGGCTAGCCAAAAAAGTACCCTGGCTTTTTCCACCCAAGAAAATTATTTTCCTGTGCCCCTGTCGAGCAGAGTCACAGAAGTGATCCCCAGGGGTAAATTTCCATCTCCTATTCAATCATCAAGATTTTTCTTGAAGAGTGCTAATGAGGAGCTTTGTTTGATATAGATAGGTAGTTTGTTCCAGAGTATGAGAAGTTTTTGGGACAGGAACATATCCCTCCAGCATGTTCTGTTTATTGTGGTGACAAGGTTTAGGTCCCTAGAGCATGTAGCTTGGAGGGATTGGGATTTCTTTAAGTGGAGCATGTCCCACAGCTCTGGGTTTGACATAGCTTTGTATGTTAGGCAGAGATCGCCTCTGAGTAGGCGATATGCAATGGAGTAAAGCTGGAGTTTTTTGAGATGGTCTGTGTAGGGCATCTGTTTGAGGCTGGTAATCCTCTTTGTAAGGTATTTCTGTGGCCTTTCCAGTTGTTGTAGATGTCTTGTGAGGTACATACCAAAAGGGGCGCTATATTCTATAATGGGTCTAATGAGTGACGAGTAGAGGGGAACAATGACGTCTTTCTTCCTGGATGAGAACCCTTTTCTGATGAGGTGTGCCTCTTAGAAGGATTTCCTGACTACTGTGAAGATATGATTTTCAAAGGAGAGACTACTGTCCTTCTGTGTCCCAAGGTCTCTTATCACACTTTTGGTGTTAAGTAGACTACCGCCTATGTGGTTGTTCATGGTTACAGAGTTTTTACCAAAAGGGATGACAATGCACTTTTTGGCATTGAGCTTGAGGCCACAGCTTTGACACCAGGCATCTGTCTCAATGAGGCCCTTTTGTAGGATGTCCACTTCGTTAGGAGTTTCGATTATGGTTCCTAGTTTGCAGTCATCTGCGAACTTTGTTAGCCTGAGAAGTAGATACCAAACAGAAGAGAACACAGGACTGAACCCTGTGGTACTCCACTTGTCACTGATCTGAAGTTGGATTTGGAGTCTGCTACTTTCACAGTGAGGGTTCTGTCAGTGATCCAGTTGGCAACCCATCTTGTGACATAGGGATTTATACCTAGTTTAGTGAGCTTATCTATAATTCCAGAGTGGGGAATGGTGTCAAAAGCCTTGGTGAGATCTAGATAGGCTGTGTAAAGCACCTTACCCTCATCTACGACTTTGGTGACCGCTTCAAAGAAGTCTATCAGGTTTAGGAGACATGATCTGCCTTTTACAAACCCAAACTGGGTGGGGTCCAGAGTTTGAAGATCACCAATGTCATTGTTTATAAGTTCCATGATGATACGTTCCATAGCCTTGCAGACCAGGTTCATCAGGCTAATGGGGCGGTAGTTCCCAGGGTCCATGGTGGCTCCCCCTTTGTGGAGTGGGATAACCATCGCTGCCATTTTTGTTTATATTGGTTTTACATTAATTCAGCAAAATTACCTGGCAATCCAAAACTCTCCAAAGCCTTTATCTGGAATCAAATTAATTGAACCAAATGCTTAAGCCAAATCTAAACTAACAATAGATCAGAAGGGTAAAAAAAGATACTTTTTGATCCCATGTGAAAGTTTTGTAAGTCCTTTTGTACAAAGAAACTGATGCATTGTCTTCTTCAGATAAGTTTAACTCATTATTATTATTATTTATATTGTATCTTTGTAATTATTCTTTTAATCTTACCTTATGTTTGCCTGTTCAATATAGATCCCATCTGATCATTGCTGATATAACAGTAGTGTTATTTTCAACCTATGTGGTATTCTCAACATGAACAATTTGTTGTCTACATTGAATAAAGTAATTGACTTAAATGTAGAACATAATGCTTAATTTTTGTCTTGGTTTAGTTTATGAGAAATCAAAGAATATTTCCAAGAAAGGGTAGTATTACTACAAAAATATGTTTTCAGTAAATGTATTATATTTTGAGGTAGTAATTCATACATCTTAGACATAATACCCTTGCTCCCTAGAGATTTATGATCCTTTATAAGTTTAATTTGCTTTTGGCTTGACTTCTCTAATCTTTTAATTTAATTAACATTTCTTTTTATATTTTTAATATATCTGCTTGGTTTTCTTCTATTTTATTGCCTACTTATTTATTAAACTCTTCATATTGTTGTCAAGCACATGTCAAATGTATTTATATGGCTTCCTGGAACATTTACACAATTTATAGGACTTGTTCTATACACTGGGCAACATTTATGAATGTGTATACTTTGTACTAACTCTGCATGCATGATGAACTGCAGTGAGCTTGCTCATTTGATTGTTTGAAGTTTCTGCATGTCACGCAGGGCAACCAGGTAAGGGAAAGTGCAGGATATGTTAATGAAGGAATAAGTAGGTGAACTATGTACTAATGAAGTAATTCAACATGGTGGAGTGATTCATTAATGCAGACAAATCTGTGCGTATATGCCATGCACCCTTTTTGCCCCAGTTCCAAAACTCTCTGGAATAAAGCCATGAACAGACTTAAGAAACAATGTTAGGTGTTGCTTGTGCTATCATTAACCTGTACATGCAACAGGCTATAATCCAAGGTGCTGCTGCTGCTGCCAAACCTTGTCTTAGAAGAAGAAGAGTTTTCATGCCATGTTTGATTTATCATGGACTTCATCATACTGAAATCTTAGACCACTAAAGGGTGGACAGAGATAGCTTAGAAAACAATAGTCAACCTTTGCCACCCCCATCTGAGGCCTCGGGAAGTTTTTGGAGAACCCATCCCAGTGGAAATCAAGATATATGCAGCATTACATAGCCCTACATTTTGAACAGGGAAGGAGGCACATTAACAGAGAAGAATATCACTCTGTTAACTGCTAGGTGGCCTGTAATAACCAAGGAATCATCTAAAATGTCTGTGCTGGTAACCCTGGCAGTTTCCACAACTCCCACATATGGCACATCTGTGACCTTTATATGGGTTTTTTAACAGGGCTATCTAGTGGGGGTGCAGGTTATGCACTGGAAGCCTGGCTCATGACACTCATGAGAAACCCCACAACCCTACTGTGCAAGGTTATAATGATGCACATTCTCAAACTAGAAATATTATAGATTGTGTACTTGTCTTGCTGAAATCATGTTTCTGATGTTACAACTGGGAGAGCCCTGCAGTATGACCCAGCCACCTCAGCCAAAATACTGGCAGTATGTGCCATGTTACACAATATAATTGTTAGTAAACAGTTGCAATAGGGACAGCAAGGCCAAGGACAATATTTCCCAGCACTAGAGACAGGGACAGCAGGGCCACAAGACACAGACGAGGACTCTGGTGAAGAACTAGAAGCTGGGGATGAGCCTGGCAGATGGACACATGCACAATATGCAATGGCCCTGGCTGTGAGGCAGAGAACAGCACACACCGACAAATACTAACAGTGATACATGTAAAATTATCAGCTTTCACTTACTCATGTAATTGTGTTCTGTGAGCATTCAACAGAGTCTACCAAAGAAAAGACAGCTTGTATCAGCAGCATTAACCAAGGTAAGTGATGAATCTGTAAATAACAGGTAAAAATAATTATCCTCATACGTAAGTATTATACTTCACTAAGATAAAACATAGCCAAACTGTACAAGAATATCAGTCTTAGCTCATGAGTGATATACGCAACATAAGTAGCCATCAATTAAAAGGTATTTAAAAATGTCTTTCACAGCACATAGTATACAGCTTGTAAATCAAGCTAAAGCAGGCCTGAGTCAAAACAACACCAACAATGTTAACTCATATTTCACAATCATCCACACCAGTACATGAGCAAGCTTGCTTATGCATCTCTAAGAAATATAAACTATAAAATTATAGCATAAGTCGGAAATTAGGAATATACCATCCAAGTGAGTAATAAAACACATATGTATTGTCAAAGCACACATGGTTGTCCTTCACAATACTGAACATTATGCATAACAGCTGTCCAGCTTAAACACCCCAACAGTGACCAGGGCATTCTCAACATTATCTGCATAAGGTGCTGAGAAAACACTAATGTCCAGTCAATAGGGCAGTATTACTAGAAACACTATTACTAATCCAGTGAGGATCACAAACTAAACAGCAATCATTTTAACTTGAGAAGTATAACAAAAAAGTTCTTTTGATTAAAGAAAGCATCTAAGTAAGCAAGCGTTAGGTATCCACTCTGTGCACAAGCCATAGGTAACCCTAAGTCACAAAGAAATGTCCAAAGAGCAGGGCACAGTCATCATGACTTGCTCAAAGTGGGGTGAGTGTTTGGGTTACAGGACAGAAGCCTGCCACCAAAGATGTCTGTGCTTGTGAGTGAGAAATTTGCTAAAAGTAGTATGCATTCTCGGGGCCAGTAGCAGCAAATATAAATCATTCAGTGTGTGTGTGTGTGTGTGTGTGTGTGTGTGTGTGTGTGTGTGTGTGTGTGTGTGTGTGTATTTGAGGTGGTATGGCCAAGATGAGTTATACTATGTGTGGATCCACAGAATCACAACCAAAGCATTTGTGCTAGCACTACACCCCGGTGTCCAGTACAGGTGTGAGCCATGCATAATATCAGCTCATCACGGCATCCTTCAACAATGAAAACTACCTCTGATAGAAGTAGCACTGCAAGTTCCATTACCTGGCTGAACATAAAAGATATCTGCTGGATGAGTTTTCATCATAACTAGGTCCAGGACCACAACCACATGGTTTGCCATGTATGGATGTGGACAAGTCAATCACTGCTGAAGAAGTGGAAGTAGTGCTACTAAGGGAGTGGAATCTGGCAAGTACAAGTTTGATAAGATCTGATGATGTAGAGGCTCTTTGGCCATGTGTATGTTGATCCTTTCCTAGCAGACATCACATTAAAGAAACTGTATGATCCAGTGTGTCATTCATCTTGTCCAAGAATTCACCCACATGGTTCAGGTAGTCTTGCATGTCTGAATACACTGCATGCCGTACTCTAACTATCTCTTCCAAGACCCTGGCAAAACTTGTCTGTGCCTCCAAGATGGCCCTACATAGTACATAGGATGGCACCTGCTGACACACTAACATCAATAGGAGGGCAAAAAGCATGAATCCTCTGAGCACCTCTACCGACATCCCTGTGTGGTACTTCACTCTCATGATGGCAAGGGGGGAGACCCTGTCTGCTCTGCAACTGGAGTAACTGCACCACTCTGATTAAGAGTGTCATCCTTAGCCTGTATAATCTCAGAGGGCTCATGTCCTGGGTTCTACTTCTTGGGTCTGTGCAGGCATACTGTGTCCATACTCATGGGATGGGATGTAGGAGCCGCAACCTCAGTGTCAGACTGACCCCCTGCAACCCCAGACTGCACTTCTCCATTACTGTCATCATAATCAGAGGCAAGAAATCCTCTAACATCAGGTGGTTGGAGCTCTACAGTGCCTGTTGCAGGCTCACTTATAATTATAGCAAGAAAACACAGCTAAAAGAGAAATACGAGAAAAAATGATCAGATATATGCCATGTAACCCTGAGTTAAGCAATACTAGATGAAAGTGCAATTAAGAGTGTCATTAAGATAGACTCAGAAATTAATTATATAAATGGATAGAACTGTGTCGTTATGATTTGCTGTGGAACCTTAGGACTATATGTGCCAAGACAAACAAAATGGGGATAGACAGAGGTATAATAAGCATTAAACAGAAGGCAACACATGAAAGACAACCATAGTTACATCTTAAAAAATATTTTATAATGTAAATCTTTATTCTCCCTTAATCTCTGTCTGTCTGTCTCTCTCTGTTCATATATATATATATATCTATGTTCATAGGTTCATAGGTAGGTACTAGGCTATCTGCCCGAGGGAATTTGTAAGCCTAGCCAGAGTGTGTCAGCTTTCGCCGTCCCATTGATTAATTAACTGAGCCTCTGTCAAAAAGTGCCAATGAAGTGATCCCAGGGGTGTATTTTCTGTTACCCATCCACTCGTCAAGGTTTCTCTTGAAGAGTGTTAGTGAGGTGCTCTGCCTAATGTAGTTAGGAATTTTGTTCCACAGCATGGGGAGTCTCTGTGACAGGAATCTTTCCCTCCAGCATGTTCTATTTATTGTTGTGGTGAGGTTTAGCTCACTAGAGCGAGTGGCTCACAGTGACTTGGATTTCTTTAGGTGGAGCATGTCCATCAATTCTGAGTTGGACATGGCTTTGTAAGTCAGGTAGAGATCACCTCTGAGTAAGCGATATGCCACTGAGTACAGCTGGAGTTTTTCCAGTCGGGCTGCATAGGACATATGTTTGAGACCAGTAATCCTCTTGGTGAGGTACTTTTGTGGTCTTTCCAGCTGTTGGAAGTGTCTTGTGAAGTACATCCCAAACGGAGCATTGTGCTCTATGATGGGTCTGATGAGTGACTGGTAGAGGGGCACTATAACCTCTTTATTTCTAGATGCAAACCCTTTAGTAATTAGATGGGCTACATAGAAGGATTTCCTAACTACTTTGGCAATATGATTGTCAAAGGAGAGATTACTATCTACCTGGGTACCCAGATCTCTTATTACCTCTTCTGTATTAAGGAGGCTGCCACCTATGTGGTAATTCGTGGGTGTTTTGTTTTTCCCAAATGGGATGACTATGCCTTTTTTGGCATTTAGCTTGAGACCATGACTTTGACACCAGGTGTCCATCTCAGTAAAGCCCTTTTGGAGAATGTCTATGTCAGCCGGAGAGTCAATTATGGCTCCCAGTTTGCAGTCATCGGCCATAGTCCTCCTGTGTTTGCCTGTACTTCTGAGAAGTATATGCTGAACAGTAGGGGTCCCAGGACCGAGCCTTGTGGGACACCACTTGTGACTGGTTTAGAGTTGGAATTGGAGCCCACTACTCTTACAGGGTGAGTTCGATCTGTAAGCCAGTTGGCAACCCATCTCATGACGTAGGGGTTTATGTTCAGGCTGGTGAGTTTTTCTATAATTCCCGAGTGGGGAATGGTATCAAAAGCCTTGGCGAGGTCAAGGTAGGCTGTGTGAACTACCTTCCCCTCATCTATGGCCTTGGTGACTGTCTTGAAGAAGTCAACCAGGTTTAGTAGGCATGATCTGCCCTTAACAAAGCCAAACTGGGTCGGGTCAAGAGTTTGGAGGTTCCCAATGTCTTTGTTAATGAGTTCCATGATGATGCGCTCCATAGCCTTGCAGACCAGGCTAGTCAGGCTTATGGGGTGATAGTTACTAGGGTCAGCTGTGGCCCCTCCTTTGTGGAGCGGAATATCCTTTGCTGTGTGCCATTCTATGGGTATGTAGCCTGTGAAGAGGCTGAGTTTGAACAGTGTGTTTAGGTGGGGGGTTAGTTTGTTCTGTAGTTCGTGCAAGACGCAGCCTGGGACACCATCTGGCCCCACTGACGTTGTGTTTTTGGCTTTTGAAAAGGCTGTTTTCACCTGTGCATCTTTGATTTCTGGGATACTTCACTTTTCAGGTATTGTTGTGGGCCCTTTTAGGGGTGAGAGGGGGGTGAAGTGTGCATCTATCTGCCAGGATGTTGGCAATATCAGTGGGTTCAGTATATATTTTGCTATTTTGCACTAGCTCAGAGCATATCTGCGAGTTGCCACTTAGATTTTTGACATAGCTAAAAAAGGCTTTGTGGTTATCTTTCGAATCCTTGGCTATTTTTCTTTCAAAGATAGCCTTGGAGGATTTTATGAGGGACCTTAGTTTCTTACTGATACTGATCAGGGATGTTTTTCCTTCTTGGGATTTGCATTTTTTCTGAACTAGTTTCCTCCTTCTATTGTATAGCCTGTTTATGGCAAGGGTCCACCAGACTGGTTTCCTTCTCTTAGGGGAGTGAGTATTGCTTTTGCTAGGGATGGCACAATCCATGCATCCTTGTAGGTGCTCATAGAGTGCATTTGTAAAGGTTTCTCCATCTTGAGCAGCGTTATCCTTTAGCGTGGGGGCTGTGAAACTTACCACCTCTGTCTTAAATAAGGTGAAGTTTGCTTTAGAAAAGTTGTTTACTGTGGTTTCCTTAGTTGGGGGTGGTGGTGGGGTGTGGACATCCAGAGTGATTAGTTTATGGTCTGATCTTACCAGTGATGGGTTGACCTCTGATGTGGAACACCTGTCGCCCATGTTGGTGATGACCAGGTCCAATATGTTTTCACCTCTGGCAGGGGAGCTTACCAGCTGATCCAGGGCATTTGAGTTGATAAATTCCAGGAAGCGCTGGACCTGGGAGTTTGTACTTGAGTGGTTTTCCTAGTTAATGGTAGGGTAATTGAAATTGCCCAATATCAGGGTGTTCGGTAGGACCTTCATGTTTGCTAGTGTCTCCAGAAAGGCGGAGTGGTGGCCCTGGGTCATGGAGGGTGATCTGTAGCAGGCCACAATTTGCATTGCATATTTGCCTGATGTTAGTTGCACGTGGATGATCTCAGAGGTATGATGCTGCATGACTAACCTGGAGGTGTAAGTATCCTTGATGAATATGGATACATCCCCTCCTTTTGTGCTTTGGTCCATGTTCTGTGGCCGAAATGTGTGGTATGAGTTGCAGCCCGGTAGTGCTGGGGTGCTCTGTGGAGCCTTGAACAAGGTTTCAGTTACTGCACAGATGTCGACGTTCTCCATACTGAGGAGTGCTTCGAGTGCATGCATTTTGAGATTTAAACTCCTGGCGTTGAGTAGCATAACCCTCATTTTTTTATTTGTTCTGTTTACGGAGGTGGGTTTGACTTTTGAGCCTTGCCTAAAATCGGCACTATGTGGGCAGCAAGAGCCTTGGCCACTATTCGAAAGCCTAGGAGTGACAGGTGCAAGCCGTCTCTTGCAAAGCAACGAGGCCTATCGAGCATGTTGTCCCAGGCTGACAGACACTGGATCCCCTTTGAATGACACCAGAAGCTTAGCCAGTTGTTGAAATTGATAATTTTTTTCTTTATACTGCGGTATCATTCTTGGTGAGGGCAGGATGCTACTCAGGGTCAGGGTCATACCCACCTGGGCTACATGATCAGAGAGCTGTTCCATGTCTCTTTTCATGTAGTCCAGGGAGGTATGTCTCAGGTCATTCACACCAACATGAACAATGACAGAGTCATATTTATACTTGTTCTGGAGTGACCTGAGTGCTTGTGTTATGTGGCGGATTCTGGATCCCGACAGGCAGCTAACAGTAACCTTCTCCTTGTCCAGCCTAGTGAGTGGGATGTCAGTGTGCCTGACTATAGATATGCCTATTACTAGTGTGTTAGGTATGTTATTTCACCTTAAGGGCAGTGATTGTGCGGCACACTGATTTTGTGTTTTATGTGTTGTCTGGTTTGTGACGGGAGGTGCAGGTTTTTTCGTTGTCTGCTTTGGAGGTCTATGATGCTTTTGCAGGTTTTTATTTAGAACCTCCAAGTATGATTTTGTGTATTTATGTGTATTTTTTGCCAGTGCTGGTTTAGTATGTCTATGTGAGGCTGGATGTGTGGTGCTTGTGTTAACCTTTGCCTCATGACTGCTTGTACCAGTCTTGGGTGAAGAGAGCTTAGCCTCCAATTTAGCTATATAATTGCATCTCTTGCATATGTTAATGTTTTTTGGTAGGAGGAGAGGGTTGTCTGTGTACATGAGGCAGTTGTAACATTGCCTCAGGATACCCAGGTTCATCAGCTGGACTGGAGAGTATACCTGAAATTGCCCTTTGGTCATGTCTGAATAGTACGGTGAGCTGCTTAGTCACTTGGTTGGTGAGGGGTGAATAATGAGCCTTGCCCTGCTGGGCAATCAAGTGTCGGGGTATATTAGTGCTTGCTATTAGGTCTGAACAAGTGTTGGACAGTAGGATGCTTTTTAAGTGCTTAGGTTGAGAGTTAGGCTACTTTCAGGGGAAAACCTGAAGAGGAGACTGTGGAGCCGGGATACATTTAGCCCTAGCTAATTGGCGCTGCCGGGATGTGCAAAACCGTGCAAACGCGGTTTTTACAGCAGGGAAATTAAAGAAATAGAAATTAGACCAAAATGGCCCACAGACTACTAATTTCTGGGCTGGAACCACTCCTCCAGGGACAGATGGCTGCCCAAAGCTCCCTCTCTCACAGGTGAACAGAGAAACCTCCCTCTATCCAAGTAAGGTATGGGCAACACAGAAAATTGCAACAGCCCTGAATTCAGCACTAGCCTGAAAACTGGACTATACTAGCTTAGAAAGGTAGGAAACAAGGACATTTTTTTTTGAAAAGATAAGGCAAAAACAGTAAAAATACACTTAAAACAGCTTTAAACAACTACAAACAGTAAATGATACACTTAAAACAGCTTTAGATGACTACAAGCAATCAGAAAAGGCTTTTAAACAAATTACCCAATTAACAAGTAAAAAAAAAATCTCAAAACTGAGCCCTGTTCCTGTAGTCTTCAATCACACAAGTTCTAACTGCATACTCCTGCCACTGGGGTGCAGGGGAACCTTCTCCAAAAAAGATGTTCTGGATTAGTGCTCAAGTTATGCAAAAAAAGCTAGACTCAGCAGGCTTGGATCTAGTCTGTGCAAGAGCAAACAAGGTGCACCAATTTCAGTAGGAAACAGTTGAAATATGCAGGCACTATAAGCCTTTAACCAGAAATTCCCAGCTCAGAAGGGCAGAGTCCAGCATCTCCTCCCTCAAGAGTGCAGACTACGAACCTTCTTAATGTAAAATAACTGGCTTGAAGCCCAAGTGCTTAAACCAGAACTAATACACTTTTAGAATAACAGACACTGAGCCCTCAATCAGCAGTTCCCAACTTAGAAGGATGTAAGCTACCTGTCCTGCCACAGTGCAGACCACAAACCTTCTTAACGTAAAACAACTGGTCTGAAGCCCAAGTGCTTAAACCAAAAGGCTTAGAATGATAGCTACACTTTAATCAGGTTACTACCAAGCAGTAATAATTACAACTGAATAGTTTTAAGAAGGCCTGGATTAGTGCTCAAGTTATGCCAACAAAGCTTCAGCAGGCCTGGATCTAGTCTATGGTACAGCAAACAAGGTGCACCAATTTCAGTAAGAAACAGTTCAAATATGCAGGCACTATAAGCCTTTAACCAGAAATTCCCAGCTCAGAAAATATATATGGGTCTACTTCCAATGATCAAAATTCCACTTACCCAACTTTCATTAAAACAGTCTTCTTCAGACACACGAGAACACGAAAGTCTCTTAAAAAAGTTTCGTTATGTCGATGTGAAAGCGAAGCATGCAAGACGATTTGAATCTTCTTTAGAAATTCTCAAGCAGAGAACGCAGCGCGCTTTTTTAGCTAGATTTGAATTCAACATTAATCTCTTAAGATTTGAGAATACTTTTTAACTGCCTATGCACTAGGTTGGGATTAGAGGATTTTGTTACTTACCCAACTTTCTTAAGATTAAGATGATATTGTCAAAACTGTATTTTAACAAACACTCGGATCACTGACTAAACACTCCAGGGAAGTAACCACTTGTCCGCAACCACAAAGTAAAATAAAAACCAAACCAAATTAATCCCACCCATGTTGGGGGGGTTGGACACCCCACTAAATATACCAACTCTAAGATGACATTCCAGTGGGGAAAGGGGCAAAGTTTGCCATAGTGGCCAAGTGATTACTTACCTGGGGTTTTCAGTCAGTGATCCAAGTGTTCATTTAAATGAGATTTCAGTGATGTTGTCTCGGTCTTAAGAAAGTCGGGTAAGTGGAATTTCAATCATTAGAAGCAGACCCATATATATATATATATATATATATATATATATATATATATATATATATATATATATATATATATATATATATATCTATATATATATATATATATATATATATATATATATATATATATATATATATATATATATATATATATACATTTATATATTATATATATATATATATATATATATATATATATATATATATATATATATATATATATATATAAATATATATAATACACAACATACATATATGAACATATACAGAGCATCAGCAGTAGATGCCCTTGAAATATGGCTAATTAAACCAAACTATTTGAAATAATTGAGACAGTAATCATGATAGCAATGCATTTCCTTTAAAAAGGTGTAATTCCTACTTTGCATGCAAAATACAAAATGTGCTTCATCCTGTGGTTCCTTCGGTTCCTTCCTCGTTTTTACATGCAGGCAAGCTGATGTGTAATAAAAACATAAGATACATGAAGATACATGTGGCAAACACTGTTAAAATATTATATGTGATAAGTTAATGCCATAGGTGCTAGGTTTGGTGATAGATGTTTTTAGGTCTTCGGTCTCGTTGAATTAGCACAGCACAAATTTACACTGTTGACTAGCACCAGTCATTAGTAATGAGTGACAATTAACTTCTGAAGGCAAAAACTGAACATTTTAATTTGAGATGTTGTCAGTAGCACAAATGAGACTGGTACTGTTGTGCTTCTGTCAGAACTCAGGACAGTAATGTCTTCTTAGGTTACAAGCTCAAATGCAGATTTTAGAGAATTTTACTAAGGAGGTCAGGAATGTGTCGGGAATTTTTTTTAAATTTAACATAAAGTACATACATCTGTTGAGAAAAAAAAAAAATGTGATACAGCTGTGTGTTGTGTGATATGAAAGTGTCTATCTATCTGGATGATGTAATGTGAAAACAGTATCATAGTTCATTTATCATTTAAAGTTTGCTTTTAATTATATATATATCACTTTAATAATTAAGACTTAAAAAAAAATATCTCACAGAAATATCATTACTAAGTGTGTTGTGTGTGGGATGTGATACCCTTCTCATGATCTTTTTACTGAAGTTTTAAGCATCAGTTACATACTCAAAAGCATAGAAGCATTAAATGGATTCTCAAAATTAGCATATAACACTAGTAACTATATACTTTTATTTATTACCATCATAGAATACATCATGCCATAGTGTGTTGCAAGAGTATATGTATGATTACCATCCACCACAAAATAGAGAATGTCCAGAGCTGACAATATATCTTTTGAAAGGTAATTCAGATATCATAAGCAAAAAGCATTTGAGGATTTCAAAGTGGATCTCTAAATACACTGGCACCTGTACATTGCTACCTGATGTGGCAGAAGTTTGACTTGGTAAGGTATGATTCACAGCAGCAGTAGCTTAACCCAAAATGGTGATATGACACAGTAACAGGGTGTTATTTCTTTATCTTGGATTCCATGTTAGGGTAAGCTACCAGGGGCTACATGACCTGGAGATAGTGGAGCGCTATAGAGTGGACAGAGACCTCCTGCAGGAAATTGTTGAGCTGTGCAGGCCACGCTTCACACACAGAACCAACAGAGGGGAACCCATCCCAGTGGAAACCAAGGTATGTGTTGGCCTAAGAATATTAGCAACAGGTACCTTCCAGAGACCAACTGGTGATATGATGGGGATGTCACAGGCATCAGCATCCAGGGTACTACACCAGTTCCTGGATGCCATGTCAGCACATGTCGGTGATCATGTATATTTCCCCAATTCCCATGAGGTATTGGCCAGCAATATGCGTCTCTTCCAGCAAATAGTGGAATACCCTGAGGTAGTGGGTGCAATAGACTGCATGCACATATGCATCAAAGCACCAGCCGGCGAGCGGGGTAGGGTCTACTTCAACCACAAGGGCTTCCCCTCCATCAACTGCCAGGTTGTGTGTGATGCCCAGGGCATAATACTGAATGTGTGTGCAGGCTGCCGTGGAAGCTACCATGATTCCCATATCTGGCATCTGACGCAGCTGTACCAGACATTTGCCAATGGGGACATCCCACTTGGTCATCTAGTGGGGGATGCTGGCTATGCACTGGAGCCGTGGCTGATGACACCCATCAGAAACGCACACACACCTGAACAGGAACGCCATAATGAGGCACACGCACAAACACGTAATGTAATAGAGCATGTGTTTGGGCTGCTCAAGTCACGGTTCCGGTGCCTGGACACATCTGGTGGAGCCTTTCAGTACTCACCAACTACATGTACCCAAATTGGCATGGTATGTGCTATGCTACATAATGTGATCCTGCGAAAACAGCTGCAGCAGGACCAGCATAGGCCTGGGACAAACAGCCCCCCACCATTGCCAAGGCCATCACAGGCAGAGCGTGACTTGGAGGAGGAACAACCTGTCCCAGTAGGCAGAAGGATGCATGCCCAGTATGCTTTGGCCTTGACAAAGAGGCAACGCATAACACATACACTGGCTCAGTAGGAACTCTGGAAATGATACCCCTCTCCGACTCGCACATCAAGTAAAAGGGATGCCTAAGTTGACACTACCTGCTTCCAAACATGTGCAGGGAGTGTAGTATGTGCATCCGACATAGGCAGCCCTGCAGTACCACCCAAGGCATGAATGCCATGTGTTAAGCAATATAAAGCAGTGCTAAACAGCAATTACCACCATGTAGTATATGCAAACAAAATTGCACACACCAACTAGCACAACTGTGGTCAATGTTCAGTAATATTGGGCAACGTCCAGCAATGTTGGTGAATATTGAGCAATGTCGGACAAGCCTGGTCTAAGTAGGGCATAGATGAACAAAAGCCAACAGGCCCTTAAGCAGTGTGGTCTGCTCAGTATGAAAATATAAAGCAATGATGGGCTTTGAACTCAGGATAACGTGCACTATAGCCAAAGTTCTGAACCACTAAACCATGACAGTATTGCAATGATCCATCTGTATGATGGAATGTTGATAAGTCTATGCAAAGTATTCCATGGAAACCCTGCAGGCACAGCATAATCCTTGTTGAGTTATGACACAAAGGTGAGTCCTGCAGTGAGAACAGAACCTGACTTCCAACACACACAGTATAAAAGTTAATATTGGTCATGTTCACACACATCAGCAAATGTAGTGGACCTCAGATAGCAACATACTGAAGGGTCACACTGGGCATGCTCACACACGAATAAATGAGACAAATGTCAGGCAACAAAACATGTAATGTCAGAACTGGGCATGCTCACACACTTAGGCCATGTCTGAGTACAGCAGTGGGCCACGCATATCTGGCAGTTTCATGCGTTAACCCAGGAAACTGTCACTGTACAGCAATCCACCCTGTGCACACAGTTATATGACAAGAGACACATCTATAATATAGTGGAACCCTGTCATAATCAAATATGTTCTGCAGATACTGAAGTTCTTCATGGAAACTGGTAAAGCAAAGATGATAAAGATCTGCAAACAGTATCAGCAATAAACATTGTGCATCTTGAACATTAGCACAGGTTCACAGGTCGATACTAGGCTATCTTCCCTAGGGCTTGTACAAGCCTAGCCAGAGTGTGTTTGGCATTCACAACCCTGTCAGATTACTACACTGTGTGTGTGAATAGTAGGTCACACAAAATAGCTCATGTATGTTTATGCTAGTGTGCCTCTGTCTAGCAGGGACACAGAAGATATCCCAGGGGTAAATATGCAATCACCCATACAGTCATCAAGATGTCTCCAGTAGGTGGTCAGTGGGTGGCTCTGCCTATGTGAAACTGGGATTACATTCTGTAGTGAGTGGAACCTCTGGGATATGAATCTGTCCCTCCACAATGTCCTATTAACATCTGTGCTGAGGTATACATCCCTGCAATGTGTAGCTCCAAGGGAGTTGGATATCCTGAGATGGAGCATGTCCAGTAATTCTGGTTTGGGTATAGCTGTAAACAACAGGCACAGATCATATCTGAGTAGGTGGTAAGCGACTGAGTAGAGCTGGAGTTACTGCATCTGAACTATGCAGATCATCTGTGTGAGTCCCTAGATCTGCTTGGCGAGGACCGTCTGTGGCCAGTACAGTTGCTACAGGTGTCAGGTAAGGTACACCCCAAATGTGGCATTGTAACCAAGCATGGATGTGATGAATATAGGGACACAATGACCTCACTCGATCTAGATGTGAAACCATATGGGATAAGGTGGCACACATAGAAGGTGTGTCCAACCACCTTGGCAACGTGAATGTTAAAGGCGACAGTACGAACAAGTGATGTCCCCAAACCCCTAACAACTCCTACCGTATGTAATGGAGTACTACCTTTGTGGTAATGTGTGGGCATGTTGTTACTATCAAAGGGGATGACTATGCAACTAATGGCATTCAGCTGTAGGCCATGGCTCAGGCACCAGTCATCCATCTCTGTGAGACCCTGACTGAGTATGCATGTGGCAGCTGGAGAGTTGATCATGGCACCCAGTTTGCAGTCAAGTGCAAACATGTTCAGCCATATTTCCCCTGTGATAGCCTGTACATAAGACAAATATATACTGAACAAGGGAGATCCCAGGACCAAGCTGTGTGGGATGCCATGTGTAACTGGTGTATAGTCAGACATGGCACCTGCAATCCTGACCATGTGGGTGCTATCCCTGATCTAGATATGAATCCATTGTGTGAGATATGTGTCCAAATTGATGCTGGTGAGCCTATGCATAATGGCCCAGTGGGTTATTGTGTTGAATGGTTTTGCAAGGTTCAGGTAGGCTGTGTGGATAGC
Source organism: Protopterus annectens (assembly GCF_019279795.1). Taxonomy (NCBI): domain Eukaryota; kingdom Metazoa; phylum Chordata; order Ceratodontiformes; family Protopteridae; genus Protopterus; species Protopterus annectens. The sequence continues at coordinate 47,666,971 of NC_056727.1, read as the reverse complement.
CGTCCCTATGTCAATGGACCTGTTAGGCATTTAAAGAATACCTACAGGTTCAAGAGGCAAGATCTGCCCACAACAATGCTAAAATGAGTAGGACACAGTGTCTGTAGATTCCTGATGTCTATGTGTAGAAGTCCTATGACAATTTGCTCCATAGATTTGCAGAACAGGCTACATAGGCTTATAGGGCAATATTGTCTGTGGTCCATTGTGGCACCAACTCTGTGGAGCGGGACCACTGTCCCAGTATGCTATTCTTTGGGTACATATCCTGTGGTAACTCCGATATTGAACAGTGATGTAATGTGAGGGTTGCGTTTGTCATTATGCTTGTGTATGATGCAGGCTGGGACACCATCTGGTCACATTGATACTGTGATGTATACTGTGGGGAGGGCAGCACTCACCTGTTACTGTGTGATGTCAGGGAGGTTATACTCTGTTCGGATGGATAGTTGCTCCTTAGGGGGGATGGGTGAGAGACATCTGCACTGAACCTGTTTGCCAGGATGTAGGCAATGCCAGTGGGTTCAGGGTAGGTTTAGTTAGTATGCAGTAACTCACAGCATATCAGTGAGTGTCCACCCAGGTTCCTGACATAACTGAAGTAGGTCGTGTGATAGTCCTACGTGTCAGGTGCAATTGTCTGGTAGAAGCGGCCCTTAGAAAAGTCCATGAGTGATTGTAGCTGTTGGCTAGCACAGATCACAGATGCCTTCCCAGTCTGGGATTGTGCTTTATCATGTAGTAGCATCCTCCTGATGTTGTACATCTTATTAATGGCTGGGGTCTACTAGACAGGTCCCTTGCCATTGTAGTAGTGGGTCTTGTTGTTATTTGGGATAGCAAAATCTATGCAGTCTACTAGGTGTCCATAGAATGTGTATGTAAAGGATGCAGCAGTGTGAGCTGTATATGCCACTGTCTCAGGATCCCTGAAGGATACCACCATGCTTCGGTGAAGTGAGATGTTGGCTCTTGAGAAGTTCACCAAGATTACCCAGGATGGATATGTGGAGGGTATATGTATGTCCTGTGATATACATGTATGTTCTGACCTTACCAATGAGGGATATATTGCTGGTGTGGAACATAGAGTCCCCATGTTGGTGATGAGCAGGTCCAATATGTATTCCCCTTGTGGCTGTGCTGACTGGTTGTGCCAAAGCATATGAGTCCACAAATTGTAGTGCTGGTGGGTGAGGTTGTCGGGCCTTGAGTAGTATCCCCAGTCAATATGTGTGTATATGAAGTCACACAATAAAATGGTGTATGTGGAGACCTTCGTATTCTCCATAGTTCCCACAAAAGCCGAGTGTGTTTCCTGAGTTTAGGAGTGTGTTCAGTAGCAGGCAACAAACTGAAAGGCAGTATTGCACAATGGTAGTTGTATATGTATGGTCTGTGATGCTTTGTGCAGTGCTACTAACTTGGAGGTGTGTGTATCTGTGATGTATATGGACACTCCCCCTAGTTGTGTTGTCTGTTCCAAGTCTTGTTGTCAGACAGCATGGTATGAAACATAACCTGGTATTGCTGGTGTGTATAAGTGAGCCTGAACCAGGTGTCTGTCAGTGCACAGATATTGCTCCCCTCCATACTGAGGAGAGTCCTGAGTGGCCACAATATGAGGTTAACACAACTGTTGTTGAGCAGCATTACCCTTAGTTTCATTTAACCTGTAATGTCTATGGAGGTGGGTTTGTCTTCTGAGCCCTGCTTAAAAAAGGCACTCTGGTGGTAGCAAGAGCCTTAGCCAGCATACCAAAGTCCAAGGGTGACAGGTGCAAGCTGTCCATAGTGAAGCTATGTGGCATGTTGAGCATGTCACCATACGCTGACAGACACTGTATCCCCTATGAATGTTGTTAAATGTGATATGTGTGTCCGCATACTTTGACATCATAATTGGTGGGTGTAAGATGTTAGACAAGGTCAGGGTCATACTGGCCTGGGCTACATGATCAGAATGTACCTCCATGTATCATGTCATGTGGTCCAGGGATTAATGTCTGAGGTTACACACACCAACATGGACAAAGATGGTGCCAGTCTTGTACTTGCTTTGGAGTGACCTGACTGCCTGTGTTATGTGGCAGATCCTGGCACCCAACAGACAGCCCAAAGTGACTATTCCCTTGTCAGGGCTGGTGAGTGGTATGTCAGTGTGTCTGAACATAAGTGTCGCCTATTACAAGTGTATTAGGTCTGTTGTTTAGCCCAAAGGGCAGTGACTGTGTGGCACACTGACATTGTGAACTTAGTGATATGTGGGTATTGTAGTGGGGTAGCAGGTGTGTGTGTGTCTGCTTTGGAGGTCTCTGCTGCTTAGGTAGAGTACATTTACAGCATCCGAGTATGTCAATGTGTGCTAATGTGGTTTGAGTGCTGTTGCTAGAGGATATGTGAGACTGATATGTTGTGTGTGTGGTTATCTTCACCACCTGATAGTCTGTGCCAGTCATGGGTTGAGAGAGTTCAGCTCCCTGTATGTCTATATAGTTGCATCTCACACATATATCTGAGTTTGTTGGGAGGAGAGGGTTGTCTGTGTACATGAGGCAGATGTGACATTGTGTCAATATCACAATATCCACCAGCTGGACTGAAGAGTACACACAAAACTGACCCCTGGACATGCCAGGATATTATCATGACATACTCTGTAGCCGGATCACAAAGGATCAGTAAGGTGTTAAGTGTGTAAAAGAGTATAACAGGGATTAGTGCTCATGTTTGTTAGTGTTTTGTAAAGAGGAGCTGAGAAGGAGTCCAGACTGAATCATGACACCTCCTTCAGCTATGTCATAAATATCAATGTACACACATATATGTCCTGAGTCAGAGCCAACTGTACCTGAGTGTCAATGCCAACATCATAACAGACAGTCCCATATGTACATACCCATCCCCCACTGACAATAGTCCACATCATCATACCAGGAGATATCACATGTAGAATGGATGAGCAGCTACCCCCACTGCCAAAAGCATGGCAGCAGGTGGAATACATTGATTCCCAATATGTGTCATGCACAAACTACAGAACAAACAGATGATGCACCTGAGCAGTCACCATAGCCGCATCCCCTACACAGGATGTGGAACCGCTGAATGTGTCACAGCTACATATGGCACTCCCCACAAGTGTTGGTGCACAACACACCATGGGAAGTCAAGTCCAGTATGCCTATGAGGTCTGATCTGCAAGGTCATGGAGTCCATCATGGTTGCACTCATAAACAGAGCTATTGGAAGCTGACACAAGGGCTGGGAGGGTGGCCTAATGGTTAAGGTGTTTGCCTTACAAACAGAAGGTGCAGGGTTTGAATCTCACAAGGGGTAATTGGCTAGGCTTAAAATGGCTTGCAAGGGCAGTTAGCTTAGTACTAACCTATGAACTGTGGTATGTTCATGTGCAGATCATGGTTCCCAAACACGCTAGACTGTTTGCAAGGCAGCCACCCAAGACATACATCAATGAACACATCTACACATGTGTCACATAGACTTTGAATAGCCCTTTATCAACATCCCAGACACATGTAGTATCCACAAAACCAAGACGCTGTGCATAAATATGTGTTGACATATGATGGAATGTCAATGTGTCCACAGATAAATCACACAAGGTAAGTATACTGAGGTCATGTTCAAGCTGTTGACACCTGCTGACCCACATGAACTATTCCTGGAATGGCATAAGACATAGTGTACACACATCACCATGTCCAGTCTGATGATGTCACCATCCTATAAATACAGCAGGAGAAAGAAAACCAGCCAGTAAAGCAAATAGCATGTCGTGTTAATGCATCTCTTTCCAGTATCATAACATAGTTAGGTAGGGGGTTGAATCCTGCAAAGTGTGTGTGTGTGGATGGGGGGGTATGCAGGTTCCTTTGGGAGGTGCTCCCTTTTTGGGGACTGGGAAAACTCAGTAAAGGAAGTACATTCCTCTTTGGAAAGTCTGATGATGTCACCATCCTACAAATACTGCAGGAGAAGGGAAACCAGCCAGTAAAGCAAATAGCACGCTGTGTTAGTGCATCTCTCTCTAGTATTATAACATAGTTAGGTAGGGGTTTGAATCCAGCACCCAGTGTGTGTATGTGTGCAATTGTCTTTGAAAGGAGTTCCCTTTTTGGAGACTGTGAAACACACTAAAAGAGGTACATTCCTCTTTGGAAAGTCTGATGATGTCACCATCCTACAAATACTGCAGGAGAAGGGAAACCAGCCAGTAAAGCAAATAGCGCAATGTGTTAATGTGTCTCATTCCACTATCATAACATAGTTAGCTAGGGGTTTGAATCCTGCAAATGCTGACTGTGTGTGTGTGTGTGTCACTGTTGGTCAACACGGTGTGGGTTTTGCTTTTTCTATGGTATGACATAGTATGATGACAACAGTAAGTGCATTGCAGACATCAGGTATCTGCGTGGCAAATATATATGTGTACATGTCCCCTCAATCACTACACAGGTGTGAAGCCTGCATACTACATGAATAGATTTGTTTCCACTGACAGGTTGTGCCGCTGCTACTCAGATCATAGGTCACATATGTATGTATGTGACATGGCTGTCCACTGTCGTGTTCTGTGGCCAAGGTCATCTATGGCACACACACCCATGACAGTTACTTAAGAGTAGTGTGAGTGAGGGTATATGCCTGGGGTATATGTCAGACATGGTCATACACAACAAAGTCTGCCAAGAATAGACAGTCTTTAGAGGTGTATGACTGCCTTGTGGATATGCATTCAGGCCTCTAATGTCTGTGATACATCTTCAGACTCAACAATACCTATGGATATGTGGATACCAAGGGACACATGACATAACATGGGTCTGTATGTACACAATGGTACCCATCATACATGTTGAGGGCTACCACCGGTGTGGTACTGATGGGATAGTATGTATAGTACATGAGGATGACTATGCCATAGTCGGCTTACTGCTATACAGCATGTATCACACAACAGGTATCTGTCTGTATGATACCCTTGTGTAGGATATGCGTCCCATCCAGGGAATGCATTGTAGGCCATTCCATGCATAACTAGATTTGGATGAACACATCCCTAGTGTTTCTGCATGTACCTAAGGGGGCTATATGACACACAGGTGTGGTCACAGTAATGGGTGGCGGTCATTGCCACTAGTTAGTGTTATAGTGTAGCACAGGAAAGATCCAATTGATACTGGGTTCCCTACTACTGTGTGTCATTTGTCAGGACATCATCCAATGATTGCTTATAGTCATGCTGGTGAGGTTGTGCATACTACCAGACTGCAAATCATTGACTGATATTAACGGTATCACCAGCAGCAAAGTGTCAACCCATGTCATACACATGTCTACCCATGTTAGTACATAACTGTAGTAGAATGCATACTGGCCATTGAAAGATGCAATGGGATGTTAATAATGTGTACGACAGGGTATGCCACATGTCCCATGTGTCCACTATGCATGTACATCCAGACAGTGCGCACCCACCATGTTCACAGATGTACACTTGCTAATCTGTACTGCTCACATCACACACGTACTGTCCACTCACTAACACATGCTGGCAACACATCACACATCAGCCAAGTGGCACATGGGTGGATAATACATACTCAGACCTAACAGTGGTGTAAACAATGTTACATTGACAATCAGAGCTTTGATGCATAATGTCTGCTCAGATATACCTACAAGGATGTAGTTAGACTTCCTTGTTGACAACTCGCTATTATTGCTACACTGCTATAGTGTCACCCTGTGCATCAGCACCATGTTAACCTGTCCCTCCATTGATAATGCAGATGACAGGAGGTGGCACAGGTATCATCATATGCACAGGGCGTTTTGTTGTTTGCCAGAGCCTGACACTGACTCATCCAATCAACATGTCTGTGTGTGTGTGTGTGACAATAGTACAGCATGGGCCAGTGCTTATGTAATGTGTGTGTGTATGTGTGAGCCCTAGTTGTTTGCTTAATGTGTGTGTGTGTCTGTATGCACAAAGCTCCACCATGTGGCTGCCATATACGGTGGTTTGTGGGACAGCCACAGACTGTACCTGCTTGGCTGTACAGATCATTGTCTCTGGCCACAGACACAGTACCTGTGCCTAGCAGGGGTGCTACGGACGGTATTGGGTACCAACCCTGACTGGGTACTGTCATCAGAGGCAGAGGTATGATGACTGGACCCATGTCCCTGCTGGGACTGGCCAGAGTCACGTACACATGGTCTACTGGGATGGACAATGGACAGGCCAGCCCCAGCATTGCTGGGGCTGGTACTGCCACTATGGGAGCGGCTGTGAGCTGTGGTCCATCCGCGAACACTGCCAGCTATTGCTGTTGCTGGCATGCATCTGTGTCGATGTTGCAACCATCCCGCACATTCCTGGCTTGAGGAAGACATGTTGTGGAGGGCATCTATTGTCTCCCCCCAACGTCTATCAATGACTTCAGTGTATGTCCGGATAGCACCGGCAAGGTCACGGATGCTGTCATTGATAGCGGTGTTATGTGCCCTCTGCACCCTAAGTCCCTGCCTGGTGTACCGTTCCATATGTGCCTGAGCCTGCATTACAGCCCGGAACATAGTGGTTGTCATAAGACCTGTGAGGGCTCACCTGCCAGGGGCAATACGTCCAGTGGTGCTCCCCGGAGAACCCCTGGACCTCTGCCTATGTGGTACCATTCCGGGTCTACTGCTATGGCTGCTGTGAGGGGATGCACGTGCCATGGGTACTACACTCTCCTGATCAATGCCAACTGTTCTGTCCCTCCCCTATGGCCATTGGTGGTGAGGGATGTAATGGCTGTATGCGTATGTGCATAGATGGGGTTGAACGCTGTGTACTGTCGATTGGTGGACCAATGACAGACCCTGTCAAATCTTCCTGTGCCAAAATACATGTGTCATCATCACCACTATCAGTGGCAGTGGCTTCATGTCACCTGCTGCTTTTGCCAAGCCCTACCTCAGCACCTGTGAGAGGAACACAGGAAACACACGTTACGGTCTGCACATGCACACTTGCACACATGCACACATGAACACATGCACACATGCACACTGGAACACAGAAACACAGGAACACAGGCACACAGGCACACAGGAACACATGCACACAAGAACACAGGAACACATGCACACTCCTCACTACAGCAGATACACACACACAACAGAAATCCAAATCGTACTCAATACTGGTTAAAGGTGGGTGACAGTATCACAAGGCAAACAGTCATGCACATGTGTCAGCATGCAGAATAAGTGTTGATCAAGTCCATGCAGTGTGAGTGTAGACAGCCATAGTTAATGACAGTGTACATGGCTGTGGTGCATGTGTGTGCATGTTCAGTGATTGCCTACACTCTGGAGCACAATGTGTACAAGGACACAACATTTCTGTGCAAGTATTATTAGCTCTGCAATGTCCTGTGCACCATCACACATAGGTATGCATAGCATGGCTGCGTGTGTTATCTGTGTGTCACATGGATTTCCATGTCTGATTGCAGTGTCTGTGTCTGTAGCAGATAATTGTGGACACAGGTGTAGCACATGCATGCTATGTACACACACGGAATGAGTGGTGCATGTATACATGATGGGATACCAATCCTGGACATGGCCATTGTAACAGTATGGGGTGTAGTACCATTAGCCATCATCATCATGCATCATGTAGTCACTAAAGTGTGTTAGACCACCGCCTAGCATGCTGTACCTGAACCGCAGTGCCGTGGCTAAGTTCACAATTACACAGTCACGTTGCACAAGTGAGTGTGAGGTGTCCAATAGGGAGCATTGCCTAACATGACTGTGTTATGTGTTGAGGAGTGTTGCACAGCCCCATGCTAGGCCCCTACCCCTCCGGTATAGTATGTGTGGTGTGTGGATGACATGTGGGATATTGAAGTGTGACCTGGCAGCAGGTTTCTGGTTACACTATGTGTAGCATGTTGAGGTGTACTGCGTATGACAAACGTGTTATGTTGTGTACATGTGTGCCAACTATGCTTATCCAATGTGCAGTACAGTGTTGCCACATTTGTGTCTGATGCTCTGTGCATTGCATGTGATTGAGGCAGCTACTGACATTACTGAGATGTTTCACGTCTCACAGCAAACATGCACAGCATGCATTATGCGTAGGTGTGTTATGTGTACATGGCCTACACCTCAA
>NC_056727.1:47518768-47653768 GCF_019279795.1 Protopterus annectens | reverse complement strand
AACGTGGGTTTGCATGACGCTTAGCGATGCTAAGCACCGCTTAGCTTATTGTGTTTTAGCAATACTAAGCTAAGCTTAGCTTACCTTATTTTACGTTAGCAATAGTAAGCTAAGCTTGGCATAGCTTATCATATCTTAGCAATGCTAAGCTAGGCACACACATGCGCACACTGGTGCAAAGCCGCTTACTACTGTTTACAAGTGCTCACTCCCGCTAACCCCCTGCACTCATGTCTTTGACAGTAAAGTAAATGGGGAGATAGGAATGTGGTGATAAAGGGTGCTCAAAGAGGAGAAGACAGTAGGGAAACTAGCTTGGGATGTACACGGTGGGTGTGGAGAAGGTCCATAGCTGCCCATTTCTTTACCAGCAACAGCTGTGCATATGCAATACATTAGGTGGGATATTTGAAACCTTCCACCCCTGAGAGAGTGGTGAGGACATCTAAGTATGTTGTACTATCAATCATGAATATCAGGCACATGCACTGTTTGTGAACTGCTATACTATCATTAGTACGTTACTCACATCTGAACAGTTTGTGGTTTGTGTTGGCATTAGCACAGTCTGCTCAGAACGACTGGACATATTTCTGTTCTGTGTATCCCTACCTACACCCTTGCTTGCGCCTGACTACACGGGTACATAGTACCTTTGGGTAGGGGTGCAGAACTGCAGTGTGCATTATTTATTATCGTGTGATGTTTATCTTACTGAACATGCAGAGTTGCTGTGTACCTGTAAGTCTATGAAGGCTTGTAGTCTGTCTGAGTAGCTCCCACCTGTGGACATATCCAGATGGTAGACAGAAGTCAGCCTAGTATTCTTTGACTGTGCACCACAGCAGTCTTTTCAGCACCTGAACAATGGCATTGTCACAGGTGGTTGATAGCAGTACATGGCTACATCCTTTGCTATTTCTGTGTTGTACTTCTACATAAGGGCATGCTTGTGGGATTCATTCTACAGCTATTTGCAGAGTGTGCAACAGCAGACAAGCTGATATGCCTGTGTGTTTCTGACTCTTCCAGGCCTCAGATACTCTCACGTATCTATTTGAACAGCCTCAGGGAAAGGTACATATAACTGGGATACACCTGTCATATAGTTCAGACATTTTGCAGTTCAGGCTTTGGGTGATTCAGAGCATTTCTATTACTACACCTTTTCTGACATGCAAGCAGTGTTTACTCTCACTTATTGACATTTGTTATTAAGTGAGATTCAGCACCTTTCTGCCTACTGTTAGTACATTTCACAGGGAGCCAGAGGGGCACATATAACATTTGTTTACAAATCAGGGTCATCACTGTAGAGCAGTAACTGTTGGGAGGTCTGGCCTGTGACCTATGCAAATATGCCAGTGTTTATCCTGCCCTGATACTGTGTGGGGTTTGTAAGCTGTTACTGTAACCTTATTCCCTACTAGCATGGCTGATTCTCTTTCCACAGTCATGTCATGCAATTCAACAACACCTGCTGGTTAAGGCCCACAGAACAAGATTTGTGTTATGCCATTGCTATTTTCCCTTTACATTCACTCATGGTAATGCATGATAAATTGCTTTCAGCACTAAGTTATTGTATATCTGCTGTGGTGTAGTGGTACTTCATGCAGACTGGTGAGTCCAAAGTCCCGGGTTTGAGACTGACAAGGTTTTTTATTTTGCTGCTGAGCAGTACAAGGGTCTTGTCATACAGAGTGACAAAGGCACTTTTAAGCAGTTGTAAGTGGGTTTGCACGGGTTTGCGTGATGCTTACTGATGCTTAGCTAAGCGCACACAAGCTCACACTCATGGACCCCCGCAAACTACTGCTTAAATGTGCTTACTCTCGCTAACCCCCGCGCTAATTTCTTTTAAAGAAAAGAAAATGGGGAGATAGGAAAGTGGTGAAAAAGGGGGCACAAAGAGGGAAAGACAGTAGGGAAACCAGTTCGGGATGTGCAGGATGGGTGTAGGGAAGATCCATAGCTGCCCATTTCTTTATCAGCAACAGCTGTGCATATGTATGAACTTTGGTGTGAAGTTTAAAACCTTCCACCCCTGAGAGAGGGGTGAGGACAACAAAATATGTTGTACTGCCAATTAGAATTATCAGTTTACATGTCCAGTGGACATGTGTGCGAATTGGGCAGCTATGTATGGGGCATAATTTTTTTGTGGGAACAGATTGCCCTTTTTTTATTTTTTTTTCAGGTGAGAGTGGAATGTGAGGTAGAGGAAGTAGGTATATTTGGTGGGGTAGGTTGGGCAGGTAAACAGACAAGACAAACAAGACACATACATGGGTGGAGTTTGACACATGCAATGGGTGAACGCAATTGACAGGGAAGGTTATTTGGAAATCGCAAGCCCATGAGCCCACTGATGGTAACAGTGGAACTGAGATCCCCACCCATGGGCAGTCACCACTGCACCTTCACAGCCCCGAGGGTGGCTGTGCTGGGGGCTGAGTAGGACGGGCAGGCTCACCCGAGAGATGCGCCACGCTTGCCTCAAGTTGGTGTAGGGGATCAACGACTGAACGCTGATCTCCCTATGCACCACAACCCGGACCCTTCTAAGGGTGACAGGTGGCCCTTCTCCACCCACGCTTGCATGGGGGGGATAAGCCCCATCCCCTGCAGTGCTTCCACCCAAAGGTGGCACAGGACCAACGGAGGACGGAAGTCCGGGCTGGGCACCAGAGCCACTGGTGCCAGGTGCACTCGCCAACTGAGGAGGGACAGGTGGGTCCACTGGGCCCGGCCTTCCCATACGTTCTGTGATTAGATGTGTTTCATTACAACATAAACAACAGCATTCCAGATTAGTTGTAACAGCATGCAGTAATATTCCCATTAACCTAACACACCACAGTTTCAACAGTTGAACAGCAAACATAACACATGCATATATTGAACAACAGTGGTTATTCCAGCCGCATGCAGGCATGATTGGTAGCAACAGGCCACCATGAACGTGGTGTTTGAACAGGACACATGCATCAACATGAGTGCAAATATTTATAGAACAATTGGACATATATCCCAACAAAATATTTAAGATTACACATACCCATTGAGGTGTGGAATTGCATGGTTTATGCTCAAACATTAGGGTGTAGAAAAAACCTCCGTTAACATCTTATAAACACTTTTACTCTACACTACATTCCTAGTGACTGCATGTGTATATTCCCTACATGTATTATTACACTTGCCACCATGCATTAGGTTGTGTAGTGGGTTTGGCTAGTTCAATCTATACTTGACCTATATCTCACATACTAACTGTCCAGGATGCAGATGTTACTGCTACATATTTCATGGTTGCATTTATATTTCTTTATCTACATATCTGGATGTTTTCACATGACATTTTCACTTCAAATTGTACAGAACACTGCATTTATTGAAGCACACTTACATTTCTGGGGAACATATTAGCATGCTACTCGTGTGCCAGATTTACTTATGCATGCCAGCGTAACTGACTGTTGAGGACTGTATATTTACTTCACAGCTACTAGCACTTCCATCACCCACTTTAGATGGGACTACAGAACTCTGGGTTGCCAGCACTTTCTAACACATTACTATTTGTATAATGCAAGGGTACAACAACATTTCATACTAAGTGAAACAGACACACTCTGGGTTTTAGACCTTTATTAATGACATTACACACTTTTCCACAGGCTCACTCCTTTATTTGTTTTAACGGTATATATGGCAGACATGTCCACGACATATTATACCTTTATTAATAGGTTAGCACACTCTTTTTTCAGGCTCCTTGTACTCCGTCCCTTGGAACTGGCCCTGCAGGAGTCTTGCCTCGTGACGGTGGACTAGGAGTCAAACCATGTATTTGGACTCCTCGGTGCCCCATCTCTGCGCTTGGAAGCGCACTCCCTCTCCAACAACAGACATTCTGACCGCGGATGAGAGCTACAATCAGTTATGGTGTGTATTCCCACCTGTGGGGCTTAAATATGCCGCATTTCCCACACTTTTTTGTGATTGGCCGCTTTGTAAAATTCTCGGCTGACTGCAGACCTGCTTAGTAATGGTTAAACTACCATTCCTAAGTTTATGTATGTTAATAGTGGCTGCTTCTCCTATGTTGTCATGGCTTAGTGGTTCTGTACCTTGATTATGATGCAAAGGGTCCTGGGTTCAGACCTTGTCCTTCTATTATTTTAAACTGTCTAGACAGGCTAGGGGGTGTGGCTGCATTTAAGCAAGTTAGCTCTACGTTGCTCCCCTTTGCCCTACGGTGCCATGGTTGGTGTGGCACACGTCCGCGCAAACACATTGTGCTGGATAAAGCGTTTTTTAAATGTTGGGCAACTCTATTGCGCTCGGTAAAGCGCTATTACACTATGGGCAACTCTGTTTAGCTGGGTAAAGCACTATTACACTATGGGCAACTCTGTTTAGCTGGGTGAAGTGCTATTAAACTATGAACAACTCTGTTTAACTGGATAAAGCACTATTAAACTATGGGCACCTCTGTATAGATGGGTATAGCGCTATTAAACTATGTGCACCTCTGTTTAGCTGTGTAAAACGTTGCTTAATGGCAGGCTATTATATATTTGGGTCTTTTAAAAATATATATTTTGTTCGCTGATACATTGGCCATGTCACTGCTTTTAATAACATTTTAATCATATTTGTCTGGTATTATTTCAAATACTGATTTAAAACATCAATAAGAAGGGAAGTGGTGGGATTCGAACCATGAATGCCTTCTCTTTGCGCATACACTCTACCATTACGCTATTGCTATTCAGATTAATTTGCATAAGTAGTTCTTATATGCTCTTCAATGTCACAATTGCTAACTGTGGTTAAGCAATGGGCACACCCACGCAAACAAGCGCAAATACGGGCAGCTATATCATGGATTTAAATTAAAAAAAAAAATTGTTTCCATTTTATAGTCTTAAACCAATATCCACCTCCTATATTAGAACTCTATTAAAGAAGCTCAAACCATCCACCCTATCGGCTGATCGTCTCCCCCCCGTACCAATTAGCAGCCGAGCCTATTTCCTTCTTATCCTTCCCAATAATATAAGATTATAGACAGCAGCAACCATCCCCCAGTGAAAAAAATAATATAATATCCATATCTATGAGGCTCCTCCAAAGGGAAACCGAGACTATAGACTATTCCTATATAGCTATAGCTATAGCAAAAATCATGGAAGGATGCTCACAAAAACAAGCAACTCCATCTCACCTCACCTAACTAATCTCTCTTCTAAAACTCACATCGGGTTTTCCCCATCATATCCATCATTTCCCTCCCTCCCTTCCCTCATTCATTAAGTAAATATCAATATAATAATAAATAAACTTCTGCTTTCTTGCTGACTTTCTCAAAGCCTTTGAGCCTTTCACATACCAACTATTGCCCTATTGATCCCACCACCTTGACTTGATAACCTTGCGGTGGGGTGGTGCTTATCTTTGGTTTACGTAGACAAGCTGTCAGGCAGCAAAAAAAACTATCTCACTTGCTTGCTAATACCATAGGGGTTCCTCCATCCCTGCTTGGTTCATCTCTCTTCTCTTCATTCATAAATGACCTCAGTCATATCAGTCATCCCACCACTGACATTCAGATTCATATGCCCAATTCTCTGATGATTCTCTATTCTGCTCTCTCTCTACTAATCTCCATCTAGCACCTCAATTGTTTTCCATGTTTCGGAAAAAAAACTTGAAAAATCATAACTCATAAGCTATCCCTAATCTACCCCTCTACTTCCCACCTCAGCCATCCCTTGCCCCCTCATCCTGCATCAGATCTCAGACCATCAATATTACCATCATTTATCATTGATCTAATTCACAAAACCAAACTAAATGGTAGTCAATACCATATAACTACTAGGTGTTAAACTACTAGGGTCAAACTATGATCACAGTTAACAAGAAACTAGTTAACAAGTTAACAAAACTAGAAAACTAGGCTCCACTATATCTAACCCTTATAACACCTTTCAACTTCTTATGGCGAGAACTCACTCTCTCTCCACCCTACACTCCTCATCCCGCCTACTGTATTCATCCCTTAAAATCCTTCAACAAACCAAATGAGTTCTCAACAACATCACCTTTACATACTTCACTGGATCCACAAACCTTATAACTTCACTTCACTCAACCTTAAATCATTAGAAAATAACTATATGAACAGATTAAAAATTATTAACTAACAGAAAAAACCAAAAAAAACCATTGATATGAACCCTCATTCCTACCTTAAAAATCAACTAACTCCCTCTAGCTCTAACCCATCCTGTACCCCGATCTGGGTCCAAACTCAGGAGGTATCTGCTAAAATGCCAATTTCATCTCTAGGCTAAAACTCTCTTCTGATGCTCTCTAACTTTCTTCTATTGGAAGCTTGTGACTTCAATTTCCCATCATATTTTTTAACCTACTTCTCCAAGTCATTTAAAACACTAATCTCTCCCCCAACACTTCTTACCAACATACACTATTTCTCTATTCCTCTCTTACTACTCTAGTATCCTCCTCCCCCCCTATTCTCCTATGTCTTTATTTTCCTCTCCTTCTACTTTTTCTAAACTTTTTGCCCCTTTTTAAATAAATATCCTATTGTCCTGATACCTTGCTTTTCCTTGAGCCTTCCTCCTTCAACTTAATAGAATCTCAACCTAAAAATATAACTTATAACCTATCAAAATGTTAACTTCATGTATTATCTTTATTTCTGTAACTGTATTTAGAATGTTATTTATATGTGTTATTTGTTTTTTGCTGTATTTCTGGTTTTTATTTTTTGATCTTTTGAAAATTGTTATTTTCTAAAATAAAATAAATAAAATAAATGTAAAATAAATTATAACTCTGATAGGGGTTTACAGTGTCAGGGAGTGTGGTGTTGGGTGCATGTACATTTGAGCAGACTCGCTCTTGTCAGTTGACATTATGCTTTTTAAAACCTTGCAGGGGTGTGGAATTTTAAACTGCTCGGCAGTCAGGCACGCCCCCTGATTGCCTACTCAGTCCGTGTAAGAGTTACAGATGAGTCAATTTGCCCTCATGAATATTCATGGCACGCTGACGTCATATTGTTCAACTGCAGCCTCCGAGTAAGACATATTAAGTCTTACACGGAGGTTTCGTGAAGAATCCGGCCCTGTGCCTTTTCCATAGCAGTTGGAATGTATAATCCAATATATTTTGATGTTCCTGGTTTAATTTCTTCCATCATTACTATAAATTATGTTTTACTTTTCTGAATATTTAATTATGCTTACTATAATTTATTCTGCAATTCTAGTGATTCTTTTCCCATTCACTTGTTTAATTATATTATCAAACTGGTATTCATACATTTAAATAAACCTTCAGTGATTCCCATAGTAAGAAACTGCTACCATTACTCCATTATTATTCAGATCCATATAATCTTGTATTTTTTTAATAATCATTCTTAAGTTTGTCCATCACTGTATTTTATATGTATATAATATATACAGAGAGACAGAGACAGATGTTCCATCACAGACAACAGCTTTTCTTTGTGTAATATATAAATTAAAAATGATGACATTATGATCAGGGAAATAATATTTCATTTAATTCATCTAGTTTTTATAAACTCAGCACTTATCAGTGCAGAGGCTATTTTTGGCCAGTTTGCAATTATGCCAACATGATGTGCTAAAGGTCTTGTATTTGAGTAATGTGAGTAATAATATTATTGTTTCACTTCTGTGATTCTGGTAGTGCCTAAGCAGAGGGTTGTCTCTGTATTTATATGTGTGTGTGTGTGTGTGTGTGTGTGTGTGTGTGTGTGTGTGTGTGTGTGTGTGTGTTTTTGTATGTTTGTAATTTGTAATTGTAAAGAGAAACCCTGGGATGTATTTTTGTGTGTACAGGCTATTCTTCGCAATAATGGATGAAAAGGGGCAACATTCCTAAAATAAACGATAAACTCTGCAACATTTAAGGTTTTATGGATGATTTTTTTTTTAATTTTATCTAACTGTCCTGATACACATTGAATATAGTTGCTCTTAAGATTTTTAGACATCAAACAAATCTTTTAATTAATGTTGGAAAACAAAGATGGTCTCTTATATTATATGAAGTAGTCATGTGATAAATAAAATACATGGACAAAAATAGAAACGGCTAAAATACCTGGAGCATTGTATCAAAATTTGAACTTAGAAAATACAAAGGGGGCCTTTTTAAAACAAAGTCAAGTAGGTCAACTTATACACTTAGTGGAGAAGATAATAACCTTAGCAGAACAATGATGACCTGTTAGGTTAGAAGTTTTAAAGCCAAGATATATCCTCTCATAACCTATGGTGATGAACATTGGGCAAATTGAACTGTAGGTAAGCACTTTCTCCAATTTATAATCTTGAGAACATTATTAATCCTTCCCCTCATTCTGTTCAAGAGAGTAACATGTTCTGACTCACAACATACCTCTTATTCTTTCCTAGTTATCAGCTTTCTGGATGAAACTGAACAGGACCAATTTATCAGCTGCATACATTGATAGAGCAGATAAGAAGATGATTCCCTTGAAAAGTGGGATCAGGAGAAGCCCTACTGCTGAAAAAAATAATATGTCTTACAAATTTAAAGTATCACTAACACATAATTACATTTATGACCTTACAAAAACTATAAAGTCATTTTTGGGCTATAAAGGATGTTTTTCCATACAATCAGTCACTTACTCACCAGGCTACGCTCAAGTATTTATTAAAATAATTTCAGGATATAACAAATAATTTAGAGACCTACAGAACACATACTTCATAAATGCGAGCTACATATCAAATTTAGTGGTAAGAAAGAATTAGATATAGCAACAGTGGTCTAAAATGTATGTGTGACATACAGAAGACAGAGCTATATTCCATGTTTTGGAAAAACATCAACATTATGAAAAAATAAGAAAGATACATGTTGCCATTTTTGGTGAGAGTTATGGAAAATAATGGATAGAGCATAGAAGAGATATTAACAGCACTATTATAATTACTGAAGTATACTATCAAGTCAGTATACTGAAGTATACTATCAAGTCAGTATACTTCAGTATACTTCAGCATACTGAAGTATACTGACTTGATAGTACCACTACTAACAACATAAAAGTTATGAAAAAAATTAAAAAAGGACATTAAAATGATTATTTTTTTTTATAAGTTTTGGATCATACAGATAAGAGCACAATATGTGAATGTATTGATACTGTAAATACTTAAGTAGAGAGCAGTGGCAGGAATTGCTCTGTCTTATAAATTAATCTCACTCTGATTCTGAATCATTAGTGTCTGAAATATCTCTCTTTTATGGATTAGTTCCATAAAAACCATCATGCTACTTAATAATGATATCCTGCACTATAAAGTACATTTCACCTTTGGACAGAAGTCTTTCAACAGAATAATGCAAACAGTATGTTGGCAATAGCTCTGCTGAGATGTATGGCCATTGCTTTATCAATACTTCTGTGACACAAAAAGTACCGTCTACTAACAAAGTAATTTAATAAGAGTCAATTTCCCTAGTTTAACAATAAGACACATTCTTAAATCTGTACTGCTTTTCCTTAATAAAAAAGCCAATTGTTGTTGTGAAATACCTTCTAAAAAGAGGTCCCTGAGTTTCATATCTAAGAAAAAGTTATCTGGCATATGTCCTATCTAGCTAGGAAGTGCAATTCCTGCATATTTCTGATAACTATGTACTTGCTAACCTTTTCTACTGTTTGTTTTCTTTCACTAGTACTAGCACTACAAGGGAAAAATGTCCCAGGTTACCTGTACTTGTCTCCTCATATAGTCACTGAATGAATTTCACTGTAGAGTCTGACCAAGCAGGATACCTGCCTGCAGACTCACTTACTGTACCAAGATGGAAATGGATTGAAAGAGAAAGTTCATTAATTTGGAATTGATGTTTAGTAAAATCTTTCATTTTGAAAATGTTCTTTTCATGTGTGCTGTTCAGAAATGTTTCATTATTTTGCAGCATTGTATAACAGCTTTTCCCCAAAAAAGTACATGTATTCTTAAATGCAGCACAGTTAATAGACTGCTTGCAAAATATGACGTTTGTCAGTAAATTGAACATTATTGCCTTCATGAGCTTGGAAGGCATGTCATTCAACCTGTCAGTGTTTGCATTTTAATACTACTAGACTGAGTAAAGTGAAGGCAAATAAATAATGTTTTACAATTCACACAGGGCTTACTAAAATAATACACAGTCCCAGCCCTTTAACAAAAATAACTGAACTGCTGTCTATTTCAGGCTGAAATTTGTTAGAAGGTCTGCTTCTTGGTTTATTATTTCTTTTAAAATGCAACACTCAATCTTTTAGTGTCTGTGTGATGAAATTAATTCAAGAAATTGGGCCCAGTAAACTGAAGATGCTGAGCTGTTACTTCAGGCAATGCCTTTGTCTTCCCATACTATAGCAATAACCATATTGCTGATTCTGGTACTAAAATCATCGTGCATTTATACTTTTCAAACAAAATTCTTGTGTGTAATCTCTATCAGTATTACAGATGTAATTACAAAACAGATCTACATTTCCCTTCATAGGAATCCATATAGGCTTAGATATGAAATCAAATACATAGGAGTACACTGTACAAGTTAAATGTATATTTCTGATTAATTTTATTTCAACACACATTTGTACCCTGATTGGTGATATTCCCTATCACTGCAGGTGTTACTGTACTTCTAGGTGTGAAAATTCCCTCATGATATAAATCATATTATACAATGACTGGCCATTAACATTCTAAACTGAGCACGCTGATTCGGTAGCCCAACCAGTGTGCCCATTATATATACCAACGGAAAAAGGTCCAGTTGCCTGGATTTTTTTCCGTTGGTATATTCTTTAATTTAAATTTGTTTTCAACAAAAATTAAAACAAAATTTGTAGTCCAGACTCCATTCATATGAGAGAGACACCATGCAGAAAACACAAGGGAAATCAGCTACGTTGTTTAAAACTAAAGACACATACCTGATTTCCCTTCTATTTCCTCCATTCTGTCTCTCACCTACCCTAAACTTCCCAAACCTTTTTTGTTAATTAAAACAAAAAAAAAAAAAAAAAAAGAAAGAAAGGAAAAGCGGAGCAATGGGAATTTTTTTCTCCTTTGCTTACTTTCCCAAGCACTGATATACCGGGTATGGGTCGGAACGCAAGTCTCCTGTGCCTGCACAGTACATGAACACAAGGAAGCAGTATACCACCAGCTGCAGAAGAACAGTAATGCACCGTTATACAAAGACATTATTTAAGAAAAGTATTTTTTTCTTAAATAATGTCATTTTATAATAGCAATAACTGCCTCCGTGGTTGTGGTATATTGAAATTTACCCATGGTTGGCTTTATTTAATCACTCAGGCTTCACCCTTATGATTAAACCATGCCAACAGTGGGTACATTTTAATATACTAGACCGATGTCATCGGTTATTGCTATATTATACAATGACTGGCCATTAGAATTCAAAAAGTGGCATGCTGATTGGTCAGCCCAACCAGCATGCCTGTTGTAAATCCAACATGTACCAATGGAAATAGGTCCGATCGCCTGGTCTTTTTTCCATTGGTATATACTGTAACTGTTTATTTTTTTTAAACAAAAATATATAAATTAAATTAGAAATCCAGAGTCTGGACATCCAAGAGAGACAGGATGGAGAAAATACTAGGAAAATCAAGTACATTCTTCAAAACTAAAGACATGTACACGATTTTCCTTGCATTTCCTCCATTCTGTCTCTCTCATACCTCTAAACTGTCTTGAAACATTTTTTTATTTAAAAAAAAAAAAAAAAAAAGGTAAAATGGAGAAAAGGAGCAATGGAGTCCTTCCTTTCAAAACCACTGATGTACTGTGCAAACAAGGGAATGATATTCCCATCCACATGTGCAGTACATCAAAAAAGCAGCAGGATGAGCAGCAGAAGCAGAAGAACACCACATGCCATTATACAAAGACATTTAAGAAAAGTGCGTAATTTGTTTTATAAATAATGTCATCGTATTATAGGAATAATCGACTCCGTGGTGTGGTGTATTATGATTTACCCATGGTTGGCTTTATTTAATCACTCGAGGTTCAACCTCATGATTAAACTACACCAACCATGGGTAAATCTTAATATAGCACACTGACATTGTCTGTTATTGCGATATTGCCACATTGCCTAAAGATACCTGTTGTGATGTCTTATTGCTACTGAACAAATTCTGCTGTACATTCTCTTTCATTAAATTTCAGAAGTTCTCTGACTTGCATTCTATTAAAAGGATATACTGGTAAACTCTGCCAGAGCCATTACAGCTTAATCCATGTGCACTGTTGTGTTTAACTGTGTGCAGTAGTCATCTTGAATATATTATAAAATTGTCTTCAAAATCTTTTATATACTACAGTGAGAACATTCTGTTTTTCCAATAATTTTTATTTTTATTTTTATGTTAAGAAATGTCACAACTAAAAACCATCTTACAACATGACCGTGTGCATATATACATACATATACACATACATATATATATACCTACATACACACACACACACACATATATACATACATACACATACACACATATACATATGTTATACATTGATGTCAAATACCACAGGATATAGGTCGTACAACATATCTATTTACACTATGTACATAGATGCTTTCATTGTTAATTCCACAGTTATATAGACAGTATATACATTCGTAATATCCAAGTTATTATTTAATATCTGAACTTTTATGTGTTCTTTGGTTCCATTATAGTGTATTTCTAAGTTGCTGTGTGATGAATTATGCTAATATGATATTAAAGGTTTGTTCCCAAATTTCTCTGGATTTCATGTTTTTGTTTCTTTTATCTATTACTATTTTATGAGCTAAAAGGTGTTGTATAGCTACTTGTTTAAAACCCTCCCAAGAGATATTTATCGTATCTAGCCATTTAAAAGCTATATACAGTTTGATTAGTAGGAAAATTGTTAAAAGTGTATTTGCTTGTTTTCTTGGGATGTTGGGTGGGAGAATGTGTAACAGAGTGAATTCCCAAGTTAATGTTGATGTTTGATAACCAGTTTTTTGTAATTGTACCTTGAGAGAGTTCCAGAGTTTATAGACACATTTACAGCTCCAAAATACACGGATTAAGTCAGCTATGTGGTCCTTACAGTGTGGGCAGAAAGGTGATTTTGATGTGTTAAATTTGTGTAGGATTGCAGGTGTAAAATAAGCATTATTATTGATCATGAGCTGAGTGTATGCTAACTTTTTGAGGGGTAGAATCTTCAGTGTTAGATTGATAGCCTGGCTTATTTGCTGATCATCTATGGATGGTTTAATTTTTCTCCAGTAGTTAGAGAAGAGGAGGTCCTTCTGGTATTTGATTTCATTTATCATTTTATATGAATTGGTAATAGTTTTCTTTGCTGTGATAATAGTTTTCCAAAGCCTGCTACAAGTTTCTATATCACTATTGGTCATAGTAATATTTTGGAGATAACTGGAACACAGTTCTTTGATTTATCTTAGGATTATTATGTGTGATTTAGAGAGGTTTAAGTTGGTCCTCATTTCTTGTATTGAACAGTTAAGGTAGGGATAGATATCTTGGATTGTTTTATCTTTCAGTCTGGGAGAGAACATTCTGTTTTAATCATGTCTATATGACATACACCATGTTTTACAATGACTAGTAACTGCACCAAGTATTTGCTGCACTCATAACACAAGCTTTCACTCTGTGAAGATTCTCAACCCCTATTTCATTTTTTCTAGTAGCTTATCCTAGGTTTGTGAAGTTCTTAAAAATAATCAGTCTGGCATTTCTATTCAAAATAGAGTGTTGTACTGGCTGAGTAAAGTAAAAAAAGATATAAAACCTACTGTCTGTTAGCCCTCCCAGAATTACAAGTGCAACAACAGTAACTCAGCATAAGAAGTGGATTTCTTTGTAGGCCACCTTCATATCTCTCACTTATATGTCACCTGTCTATGAACTTAGTATTAATTAGACTCACCGATCTACCTAGCTGCCTACTCCTTCTTAAAGATCTTGCAAGATGCACAAAGCTGCCTTCAACTGGCAGCTTTCTTTGACATACTGCATGCTTTCTGACCCCTAGTGAGCACTTTGAAACACTTTACAGCCTCTATACCAAGATATAGAGCTATTGATGGTTCTTCTGTCTCAACCACCTCAGCCACACCACCTTATTAAATGAATGTGTCTTAGGCATAAGCAGAGGTCATTCCTGTTACTTAAACAACCAGTTACAAAGTATTGCATTATATGTAGTCATAAGATACTATATTATTTCATATTTATCATTCAAAGTTTGGGCGATCTTGGTTTCTATCCATGAGAGGCCATGCATCTCATCAAGTCTTAGACAGTAAAGTGCAGAATACTGATCTATCAAATCAAGTTTCACATTTATTTTTAATTACTTTCATAACTGGATAAGCTCACACGGAACATACCTTTCTTCTAGGGTGAACGGCAAGCACTGTTTATTTAGGTGACTCACTCAATCATACATTAACAAACGGGGGCTAAAAGAATCAAACCATTAGCTTGTTAGCAGCTAATGGCCTTAATCATCTGCACTAAATTGCCAAACCATGTGAGCTACATTGCACAGGTAAAATGTCACTCCAAACTTTTAATTTCTGTTAAAAATCATTTTTAAATACAAAGGTAAAGTAAACTTCCATTTATCTCCTAATAGAAAGACTTACAAGAAAGAATTACAAAACACTGTTGATATAATGTTGTATCTTTTTATTCAACATTTTATTATTTGAAGGTATTCACTTTTGGATGTTGACTAAAACTTTACAACTTTATCCACCCCCTTAGAGCCTTTTTAGGCAATGTCAAAATAACAAAAACATCAAGAGCAAAAAAAAAAAACCTCAGAGCAACCTTAAAATGTTACTGCTCAGTGCAAGAAACTCCACTCCTTACACGTTCTTCTCACTCTGGACAATGTAGACATCTGTGCTGTTACCAAACCCTACTTTAAATTTTCAAAAAGTATTCCAGCAGTGGAAGGATTCAGTGCCTTCTACTCATTTAGACCAACAGCAGCACATACGACGAGCTAAACATGGAGGCGTCTCAATCTATATTAGCAACAAATACACTTCCGGGTTGGTTAAACAGGATGATGCCCTGGAGTTCATGCACATCCAAGTCTCCACAGACAAAATTCCTTACCATGTCCTGGCCAACTACAGGCCACTGTCTATGACCCACAATGCTCACAACATTTACACAGACCTGCTAGAAGTGTTCACCATCCTAATCAAATATCCTGTTAATTGAAGACTTTAACTGCCCATCTATAGACTGGGAAACTAACTGACAGGCAGAACATTTCCTGGACTTTGCCATCACAAACACCCTGGATGAGGTAGTGTGCATTCCAACCAGAGGATCAAACATATTGGATCTAATACTCACCAGCACAGGAGAACATTGCACCCTGATCCCCATACTGATGTCACATCCTCACTGATGAGATTGGAATAGAAATCTGTCTCCCTTGAAATAAAAATGAACCTGGAAAAACAAAATTAAACCAATAAAAGTTAGGAGCTCTTCTAAATCAAACTACATCCTATTAAGTGACAGTTTGTCAAAATTCACAGCTCCCCAAACAGTAAATTGTGGCTGTCCTACCTACCAGTACTAAGCCCATATCTAACATTAAAACCAAACTTTGGTAGAATCCTTACTTTAACAAGGTATATAACGTATGAAAAAAGTCATGGCCAAAATCAGAAATAGCAACTCTCAAAGAGACAAAAGCTCTTTGCTTCACATAAACAAGAAACTAAGAGGTCTAATAAAGTCCAACAGGGACTGTTATGAGGGCAAGGAGAATGACAAGGCCTGCTTCAGCTATGCCAGAAACCTGAAAAGTAACACTTAGCAGTTTGCCGAACTCATGGTAAATGGCACATCCTTCACTGACTAGAATCACATAGTGAATCTACTGGCTGATAAATTTAGGTCTAACTTCACCCCTTCAATTCCCCCCATTACCCCCTGTGAAGTCCCTTCTAGCATATCCACCCCCCCAATTATCAACAGGGAGCAGATCCAGGTTTGGCTCATTAAGGCCAAAAACACTGCCGCAATGAGCCCCAACAATATCTCTGGTTGCCTAATAAATAGCCTAAAGCATGACCTAGCAGAAACATTTGAGGCACTGTTCAAGTTCATCCTCAAAACAGGTTATGTGCCAGGTGAATGGAGGACCACAATTGACTTTCCTCTTCACATAAGTGGACCATCAACTGATCGTAGAAACTACAGACCCGTCAGTCATGATTAACATGGAAATGATCAACAAGAGCATTGGGAACCTATAGAAAACTGGACCCATCCTAGTTTGGCTTTGCTTATGGCAGGTCTTGCTTATTCAACATGGTAAACATTTTTGAGAGAGTGACCGAGGCTATGGATGAGGGCAAAATGGTGCATACTGCCTACCTTAATCTGGTGAAGTTATTTGATACAATACCCAGTCAGTATTGTTGACAAACTCTCACACCTATGCATAAATCCCTACCTAACTCGATTGCTGTTTGCCTCACAGATAAGACCCATGAAGTCAAGATCAGTGAGACCATCTCAACAAGGAGGATGGTCACCAGCGGTGTACCCCAGGGTTCTGTGTTGGGCCCACTCCTATTTGATATCTACTTCTCGAAAGTAAAAAACTAATGTCTAAGGCCTCTGGTTCACCAAGTTTGCAGATGACTGTAAATTGGGAGCTATGATAGATTCTTTCCCTCAGAGAGATTCCAACACAAACAGATGACTACTGCTAAAGGCACGGATTTTAATGCATTATAGTGCCCTTTAGAAAATCATCCACCCAAGCTAATTACTCCATCAATAAAACACTTCAAAGAGTTTATCCGATATTTAGGGATCTGAGAACATGTAGACAGTAATCTGGACTTTGACAAACACATAGCCAAGATGATAAGAAAATCATTCTCTGTTGCCCAACTCATAAGCAAGGATATGACATTTTGATCCAAGCAAGTTATAATACCACTCTGCTCAGCCCTGATCAGACCCATGATTGAGTATAATGCCCCCTCTGGCATGTACCTTACCAGGCACTTGCAACAGTTGGAACACCCTTACATGTTCCATTATATGAATAACCTGTCCTAAACAGATTGTCTTAAGGTACTATCTCTGTATTCAGACTCCTGTATGTTACTGAGGCATGATCTATGCCTACCATATAAGGAATCCTCAGATCCAGTTCTGATGGATCTCTTCCACATTCGCAAAACAAGCAATACCAGAAACACAAGATTCAAGGACCTAAACGTTGCCTGCAATATAAATAGAACATGCTGGACAGCCCAATATGTTTCTCAAAGAATGCCTGTGCTATGGAATAAGCTCCCCATCTATGTGAATCAGTGCTCATTCCTGACCTTATTAGGGCTACCAGCACTAAATGTTCTACAAGGAAACAGCTCTGATACTTATTATTAATGTCCACCCCTCCAGGCATGTCTAAAGGTCAGTTACTTCTGCTTTCTCCTATTAACCTGGTGAACTTGGGCATCCTGAGGCAATGTAGCAACTGCCTCATGTACACAGACAACCCCCTCCTCTTACCTCCCATCACTCAGACTTGCAAGAAATGCACTTATATATCCAAATTGGAAGCCACGCACTCTCCAGCCAAGAACAGAATAGCTGGTCAAGAGGAGAAGGTCAACACTCGCACCACACCACATGGAACACATAGCCCTCCAGAACACACACCAGCACTGCCTTCACATAAAAACACAAACAACACACCCACCTTCATGGAGGCTCTCGATAAAAATCTACCCAAACAGCAGAGACCGCCAAGGCAGAAACACACTCAACCACCACAACACAACACTAATCACAAGACATATAACTCTCCTAAACAGTGTGCCACTCAACCAAAGCCCCTAAGGCAAAACAGCATGCCCAACACACTAGTCATAGGTGACTCGATAGTGAGGCACACTGATGTCCCACTCACCAGGTTGAATAAGGAGAAAGTAACAGTCAGCTGCCTGTCAGGTGCCAAGATCCACCATATAACACATGCACTCAGGTCTCTCAACAACAGGTAGAAATATGACTCTGTCATTGTACATGTGCGTGTGAATGACGTGAGATGTACCTCCCTGGACTACATGAAAAGAGACATGGAGGAGCTCTCGGATTATGTAGCCCAGGTGGGTATGACCATAGCCCTGAGCAGCCTCCTACCATCTCCCAGAATGATACCACAGTACAAGCAGAAAATGATTTATTTCAACAATTGGCTAAGATTATGGTGTCATTCTAAGGGGATCCAGTATTTGTCTGCCTGGGATGACATGATTGACAGACCTTAATGCTTTGCCAGAGATGGCCTGCATCTGTCACCTCTGGGCTTCCAGATACTGGCCAAGGCTCTTGCCACCCCTATAGTGCTTCTTTTAAGCGGTGCTCCAAAGACAAAATTACCACCATAACAGCTACAAACAAATGCAATCTTGAGGGTCATGCTGCTCAATGCTAGAAGTCTAAATCTCAAAATGCACTTGCTCAAAGCATTCCTTAAAATGGAGAACATTGACAGTTGTGCTGTAAAAGAGACCTGGTTCAGGGCAGCAGAAAGCACCCCTGCACTATCAGGCTATAACTTATTCCACAACGTTAAGACCCAGAACTTGGACTGAAGCTCCAAAGGCAGTGGTGTTTCCATATTCATGAAGGATTTACATGCCTCCAGACTGGCAGCCTAACATAACACATCAGAGATACTTCAGGTGCAGCTAACATTGGGTAAGGCAGTGATTCAGGTCATAGCCTGCTATAGGTCCTCAACCATGTCCCAAAACTCACACTCCATGTTCCTAAGCACCCTGGAGAATATTAGGGTCCAACCTAACACTCTCATACTAGGTGACTTCAAGTACCCCTCCATTAACTGGGAAAATGTCTCATGTACTAATACACTTGCCCAACGTTTCCTGGAATTCATTAATTCCAATGCCCTGGACCAGCTTGTTCTTACCCACGCTAGAGGTAGCAACATCCTTGACCTGGTCATGACTAACATGGGCGACTGTTGCTCTATACCAATAGTCAACTCCTCCCTGGTTAGATCCGACCACAAGCTAATCACCTTGGAAATCCACATCCCTCCCACATCCCCCCTCCCGTGAAGGTAACCACCATAAAAAACTTCTCCAAAGCTAACTTTGGGATCCTAAAAATAGAGGTGGCTAACTTCATAACCCCATGAAATGGGAGAACAGCTGCATGACTGCCAAATCATACACTAATACCCTGTATGAACACGTACACAAATACATGGATCTTGCCATACCCAATAGAATCAAGATGCTCTCCTCCAAAAAAAAGGAAGCCAATCTGGTGATCCCCTGTCATCAGCAAACTCTACAACAGAAGGAAGAAGCTGATGTGGAATAAGGTGAAGTCCCAAGGCTGGAAAAACTCCCTTATCAGCCTCAACAAAAAATTGAGATCCCTCATCAAATCCTCTAAAGCTAGCTATAAAAACATAATTGCAGCAGATAGTAAAGACAACCACAAGGCCTTCTATAGTTATGCAAAGAATCTCAATGGCAATACCCAGATGGCACCTCCTATACTGAGCCAACAGATATTGCCAGTATACTGGCTGACAGATTCAGTGCCAACTTTACCCCTCTCTCCCCCACCAAAGGACCAATCCCAATACCAGTAGATTGCCAGGCACCCAGTATTGCTGCTGCACAGGTTAAAACAGCGCTGTCCAAAAACAAGAATACAACTTCTATGGGACCTGAGAATATCCCTGGCTGTGTTCTACATGAACTGCAGAGTGAACTGGCACCTCACCTGTGTGCCCTGTTCAGTCACAGCCTCACCTCAGGCTTTGTCCCTACCAAATGGCACACTGCTACGGTCATCCCTCTCCACAAAGGAGGAGTGACTAGAGTCCCTGGCAACTATCGCTCCATTAGCCTGACAAGCCTGATATGCCAAGCAATGGAATGAATCATCATGGACCTAATAAATAAGGATATTGGGAATCTCCAAACTCTGGATCCCACACAGTTTGGTTTTGTGAAGTGTAGATCATGCCTGCTCAACTTGGTCGACTTCTTTGAGTCAGTCACCAGAGCTATAGATGAAAGCAAGGTGGTTCATACAGCCTACCTTGATTTGGCCAAGGCCTTTGATACCATTTCCCACTCAGGAATCATAGAAAAACTCACTAAGCTTGGCATCAACCCCTATATCACTAGGTGAGTTGCAAACTGGCTCATAGATAGAACCCACAGTGTGAAAGTAGCTGACTCCAAGTCAGACTGCCATCCAGTCACAAGTGGAGTCCCACAGGGTTCAGTCCTGGATCCTCTCCTGTTTGGTATCTACTTCTCCGAAGTTCAGACCAACACAAAGGGACTCTGGTTGACAAAGTTCACAGATGATTGCAAGTTGGGAGCCATAATTCACTCCCCAGGTTATGTTGACATCCTACAAAAGAGCCTCACTGAGAGCAATGACTGATGTCAGAATCATGTCCTTAAGCTCAATGCCAAAAAAAATGTGTCGTCATCCCCTTTGGGAAAAACCCAATTCCCATGAATTGCGACATTGATGGTAGTCCACTGAACACAGAAGGTGTTATAAGAGATCTGGGAACACAGGTTAACAGCAACCTCTGTTTTAACTACCACATTGCCACTGTGTTCAGAAAGTTCTTCTATGTGGCACATCTCATTACTAAGGGTTTTGCATCCAGGAAGAAAGAGGTCATTGTGTCCCTCTACTTTTCCCTCGTTAGACCAGTCATCGAGTACAATGCCCCATTAGGCATGTACCTCACTAGATACCTGCAACAACTGGAGAGGCTGCAAAAGTACCTTACAAAGAGAATCCTAAGCCATAAACACTTGTCCTATGTGGACAGACTCAAAAAACTCCAACTATTCTCTGTCTCATATCGCCTACTTAGATGTGATCTCTGCTTGACTTACAAAGCCATGTCTAACCCAGCTCTGTTAGAAATGCTACATTTAAAGAAATCCCAATCCCTCCGCACTACATGCTCCAGAGACCTCAACCTCATTACCACAATCAACAGAACAAGCTGGAGGGACAGGTTCATAACCCAGAGACTGCCCATGCTATGGAATAGACTTCTCATACATGTCAAGCGTAGTGCCTCACTGGCCCTCTTCAAGAGAAATCTTAATGAGTGGATGGGAAATAGACAATTCACCCCTAGGATCACTTCACTGGCTCTACTCAACAGAGGCACTGGGAACTAAGCTCGGGTGGCATGATGCCAGGGTAATCCTATGGGCTAGGCTTGTGAAGACTCCAGGGCCATTAGCTTACTGCACACCTATGAACCTATGAACCTATAAAAGAAATCTTAGTCATTGGATGAGAAATCACAAATTCACCACCTGTATGGCCCTATGTCTTTGATGGGACAGAAGTCAACAGTAAGTAAATTAATCCCCAAACAACATATCTCCCTGACATAACCCTTAGCTGCTTCTTTATAACATATCCCAGTATATAGGCATCCAAGGAACTTGGCAATAAAACTGTTTTGAGTTGCACTGCTAGGCGTGGAAAGATCCTGGTGGTCAATAGCCTAGTATAAACCCATGAAACTATTAACTTGTTTTAGCAAATAGCAGTGAAATCAGCTTCACTTGAAACATTTGAGAACCTGATCCAGTTACTCTATGTAGCATCTTATTGCTAAAAGTTAACTTTAAATACTGTGCTGTAATGCAAAGACCTCAAAGATTTAGCTTCAAAGTGGCACAGGAACTGTTTATCTATAAGTGTGTCATTAAAAGGAAGAGAAACATAAGGGACTCTTGGATAAACTCTAAGGGTACTATTAACTAGTGTAGCAACTGCTAAAGCATGTCCTAATTTGCAACAGTTGCAGTTAAGTAAGTTATCATCTGGTCCTGTTGAAAAGCATTAGGTTCATTGCTTCATAGATACTTAATAAATTACTGATCTGTGGAGTTCTTAAAAAGCTTAGACTTACATGCCCATTGTAGTTTTTAGCCCTTGTATTTCAGATACAGGTAAGCCAGTGGTGGGCAGAGCAAGGAAGTATTTAGACATTTACTTGCTGCCTCTATCCTTGAGAGACACGTGTGCTAAACCAGGCATGAATTTGCAGTTTCTCATCCATTTTTCCAATTTACATTTGAATAGGTTAAGAGAAATAGTTCACTTTATGAGTTGTGAAAGACAGTTCCATAGAAAAGTTATTCTCTATGATAAATTCCTGTCCATCAAACACATTCTAGTTATGTTGCAAAAGGGATTGAGATCCCTTGAATGGGTATTCACACTACCACTGCAGTTGTGAATATCTAATAATTGTAACAGTTTGGGGTCTGCTGATGTTCTTTACACAGGGAAGAGGTCACCTAGTAGTAGCCTGTGTGCTACTGTGTAGGGGGACAAGGCGTTGAGATGGTCTGTTTAGCTATTGTGATTTAGGCCCCTGACTTTTTAGTGAGAAATCATTTCAGTCATTCCAGTGGTGGCAAGTGCTTGGACATACAGAAAAGGCACTATATTCAAAGATCAACCTGATGAGAAGCAAATACAATGGAATGATGCCATCCCTTGACATGGACACTTTACATTTTTGTATAAGCTGTGTAATGAAAAAGGTCTTCCTTATAATACCATATACCTGTACATGGTAGTCAAAGAACAGTTTATTGTCAACATGGGTTCACAGATGATTGGCTATGGAATTAAATTTCAGGTTTGTGTCGCCATTGTGATAGTTACAAAGGAAGCCATGCTTGTGGTAGGATACAATTATATCTGGTCCTGCACAGATCTCCTTAAGGTCCTATCTCTATATTCAGTCCCCTACAAGTTACTGAAGGATGATCTATGCCTAACATTTATAATTACACACTTCTTAGTATTTAGTTTTAGTCATTGGCTTTGACATCAACTACTGGCTTCAGAAAGGACAGCTATAAACCATTAATATTTGCTTTTATCTCTGAGAAGTAAATGTCAAAAAGAAATGTCTCAAAGACTGAACCCTGAAGTTCACTGCTAGTGAGCAGAACCGACCAGTCTAGTCTCCAGGGCTTCATTTGTGAGTCAGTTTACTACCCAGTGATATACAGAGAGTTGCGTTTAGCTAGGAGAGTTTGTCTATGATATCTGAATGTG
Organism: Protopterus annectens; assembly: GCF_019279795.1. Taxonomy (NCBI): domain Eukaryota; kingdom Metazoa; phylum Chordata; order Ceratodontiformes; family Protopteridae; genus Protopterus; species Protopterus annectens. The sequence goes on along the minus strand of NC_056727.1, from coordinate 47,630,439 downwards.
GAATGTGTCAAGTGCCTTTGCAATGTCTAGGTATGCAGTGGTACTGATTTGATCTCATCAACCGCTTTACTCATCTTCTCAAAAAATATAGCCAGGTTAAGAAGGCATAATCTGCTCTTAATGAACAGGAGCTGCCTTGGACCAAGAGTTTGTAGGTTAACTATGTTCTTATTTAATTATTCCGTAATGATCCTTTCCACAGCCTTCCAAATGAGGCTGTTCAAGCATATTTCTTTATAATTACCTTGGTCTGTTTAAGCCCAACATGTGTGCAAGGGGATAATGTTGCTGTTCTCGTTTATTTGGCAAAAAGCCTTCTTAGAGACTGATACTGAATAATCTTTGCATGGGTTTTGACAAGTCATGTTTTAGTCTAGCAGTAGTCAGCCTGGTATGTTATCTAGTTCATAGAAGAAGAGTTTGTTTGTCATGGATGCCATAAGGATTTGTTCTTGATAGATCTGAGGTGGGTTGTACCTGCAGGTATGTCATTTGAGAGTACAGGAAGGAGAGTGAGATGAAATTTGAACTAAAATTGTCTGCTACAATATTTGGCTATGTCCTCTGGATCAGAGTATATGATACCCTTTACTATTAGCTCCACACAGCACTGAACTTGACTTCCGAGACTTCTAACATAGTTAAATAAGGTTTTCTGGTTTTCCCTCACCTCTGTGGCTGTCTTCACCTCATATTTGGCTTTGGTTGAATTGACCAAGGTCTGGAGTTACTTGTTAAGTTTAATAAGAACATTATTGGCATTTTGAGAGTAAACTGTATTCTTTTTTGCTATGATTTTTTCTTTTATTATGGACACTGATTATATTAGGATTCCATCAGTGTGGTTTATTTTTAAATTTGGTATTATATATGTTTCTGAGGGGGACAGATACATCTCTGCAACTATTTACATGTGCATTGAGTTTGTTGATAAAGGATTCTGCATAAGCAGTGGGGTCATTGAGTTGAAGGGGATGTTGAATTTAGCCAGATTATCACTCAGTGTTAGTAGATTAGCCTTGGCATAATCTCTGAATACTGAGGTATTGGTATATGCTTCCAGTTTCTGTCTTAAGATGAAACAGAATGAACTGTAGTCAGGTTTGACTGGGGAGGAAGTTACAATTGGTGGATAGCAAATATTACCCATACTGGTAAAGACCAAGTCCAGGACTTTGTCACCTTTGGTTGGGATGTGGAGTAACTGCTTGAGAGAGTTTGTATTTTTGAAGAATAGAAATTTCTAAACATACATGTTTCAGGATGTATAAGTCTCCCATGTAATGGAGGAGTAGATGAAGTCTCCTAGGACAATGGTAATTGGCTTACTGTATAGTGACTTACTACTGGTTAGATGAGAGGTATAGCTGAGGGAGCATATAGGGAGTCCTATAATTTGCTATAATATGCTAAGAGGCTTTGTTAATAGTAACTTGGACTGGGAATAGTTCCAGGTCATTATCTAGTCTAACAAGTCTGGAAGTGAATATCTTTAAGAATATGGATACACTGCCACCTTTAGTGTCATCATTTAATATGATGGACCTGAAAGTGTGATAGGCATTGAATCCCTTCTCTAATGAAGTGATCTAATTGGTCTTGAACCAGGTCTCTGTGATGATACATGGTAGGAAGAGATTGTTGGGTAAGGAGAGATTGTCTTGGCTGTAGGTTTTTGTTAAGGCTCTTAGCACTTATGTCATCCATATTTTGTTTTGTTATGTTGGAAGCTTTGGAAGATATTGCCTAAAAAGATTACTGATTGTGGAAGTTTCTAGCTAATATACAATCACCTTGGGGGATAAGTGCAGGATATCCCTGGCAAAGGAGTAAGGACTAGGACTGTCTAACATCCCATCCCAGGCTTATATATATTTTACTCCCTTAGAATGACACCAGAAGTTAAGCCAATTGCTGAAATCAATAATCTTTTGTTCAGATTGCAGCATCTTTCTTGGTGATGCTAGAATGCTGCTCAAAGTTAGGTTCATACCTGCCTCAGACCCATATTCTGAGAGCTCCATCAGTTCTCTCTTCATATAGTCAAAGAAGGTACATCTCAAGTCATTTACACTCATGTGCACTATGCCTGTTTCATAAGTGCACTTGTGGAGCAAGGACTGAGTACTTGCATGGAATGGCAAATCCTGTCACCTAATGGGCAACTGTCCATGGCCTTCTTTTGGTAGAGCTGAGTGTTGCACAGATGTGTCTCACTATGGAGTCAAGTATGACTAAGATATTGGATTATGAGGAGGTGTGCCTTATGAGCTTTTGTACTGAGTCAGTGGGGTATTTAGATGTATATCTCATGATGTATCCTGTCTGTGTCATTGATTTATAAGCTTGCTGAAGGTATTTGTTTCCTAGGTTACATTTAAGAGGCCTTTGTGGCTTAGGTAGGTTACTTTTAAGAGCCTCAGCATATGAAGATCTTTGTGTTTGGTCTCATCTTTGTGTGATTGGTTTATTGTGGTATGTTCTGGTACTGACAGCCTGCATGTTTGCTGTGGTTTTGTGTAAGAGCTTTGCCTCCAATAACATTATATAACTACATCCTTCGGCCACTGTGCCAGTTTGTTTAAATAGTAGGCGATCATCAGTAAACATGAGGTAATTACTATATTTATCAGTATACCCTTTTCAACAAAGATGGCTACAGAGATGGTCAGAAAGTGCACATTCATGGTTCCCGGTGCTTACAAAAGTGGGCTGTACCTATGAAGTCTGTAGTTAATTAGTGCTTATTAAGCTTGCAGCTGATTACTGGAGGTGTGTTCTCTCTGGTAGTGGAGAAAGTGCTGGTCTCAACACAGCTCCATGCAACAAGTAACCAGTGATCCTTTGTTCTTTCTCTCATCAGAAGCAAAATAACAGAAATAACTATAAGCTGCTTTCTGAGAAGCAGTATTAACTCAGGTGTTGGTTTCAGTACACTTATGACTTCTCTTAATAGATACCATGGATAGAATGTACAGCAGCTGCATGCAACAGAAAGCCCTGACCAGGGTCTCATCAGAACAGCCAAAAGACCAGTCAGCAAAGTCCCATATACACTGCCCATTCACAGACCAGCAGGAATTGAAACCTGTCTACTCCTTCTCTCACCAGAGACAAAACAGTACCTATTTCAGAGCCGGCTCCCAAGAAGCAATTTTATGGCTTTTCAGAGGCTGGGAATCCCTAGTAAGGATAGGAAATAATGTCCCTATACTTTTTTCATCAAAAGGAAAACAAATGCACTAACCAAAAAGCTGATTCCTGAGAAACACTACCTAGGCTCAATACTGAGTGGCGGTCTAGTACCAATGTTACAGATTTTCAAATTAAGTTGGAAAAAAATTAATGTTATTCTGAGTAGTGCAGTGTTTTAAATGTTTAAAGGGAGGAAATTCCAAGTTTGATCTGTATGGGCACAGTATAACAAGCAAATGAGACAGAGTGGCAAGAGTTTTCAAAGTCAAATTTATAGTCTGGGCAGCAGCACAAAAGCCACTAAGCTTTAAACCACAACAGAAATGAGGGATGGGTAGGAAATATCCAGTGCAGTCACGCACCAGCAGAAAGCTGACAGCACTTTCAGCTAAATACCTTAAATAAGAAATGTCACTTCTCAGCTCCTCATCTCCTCCCACTAATTAGATAGATTTCATTCTTTAAACACCAGTGAATGGAAATTATTTTTTTCACTATCTGACCCTACCCAAAAACTTTCTATTTTAAAACTCCAAGAAAGAAACCTTAAGGTAAAACAAAAGTAAACATTTTTTTTATAAAACAAGCTATAATATATTGAAAGCAATAATAATAATAATAATAAATGATAACAATGGAATGTGCAAAACTTAAATAAAGAAATCTAATGCAGTCAGGCACTAGCAATGCTTTCACACTGTCATTCTTATGTCTGAATATTACCCATCACCTTATCTTCCATATCCTAACACCTGTCTTTTGGTTTCTGGGTAAATAACAGGAAGAGAGACTGTCTACTCCATGACATCTCTACAAAGAGCAGCAATACCTAACAAGATTGATAGTATAATATCTGACAGGTCTTAAATTAATTATGTAAACTATGCAGAAGTGAAAAGAGAGAATGATGGGTAGAGAGATGTTCTAAAGGTTGTGCTGAGATAAATTAAAACACAGGAAGCAGTGACACATCCATAATAAAGATGTAAATACAAGAAGTAGAAGAAGAAAACACTGCACGTATATTGACAAACATTACAGCTGACTATGTAGAGGAAACAAAGCATGCTTGAGCACAGAGATGAACAGTGCACTTTAGCTTTTGTGCCGCATAACATTTTGGAATTTCTTTTCAGGCTATAAGCTATTTTTATTTGATTAAAGATATAGTAAGATTGTTTTGACTCTTTAATGATTACTCATTTCACATTGACTACTAAAACATCATTTTAAAATCCATATGAGTTCAAAGTTATTACAGGTATAGAGCAAGATTCAGAAAGGGTCACCATGAAGAAGAGGCCCTAACTTAAAAGGTTTGCTCATTGTTGTAAGCCTTTTTGAATTCAGAGGCCAGAGTGCTGCTTCTATGGCCTATAGTGCAGACAGTAATCTCGGAATGGCCAAAGTGCAGACAATACTTTAGATATGGCTGTAGTGCAGACAATAGTCTTAGCAATGGCTGTAGTGCAGGCAGTAGTTTAGCTATGGCCATAAGGCAAACAGTAGACTAAATATGGTCGTAGTGCAGACAGTTGTCTAGCTATGGCCATAGGTATTATTGACTGACTGTAGTCATCAGTGATCTATCAAACAATTCGATTCTGGTATTTCGTTTAGTGGATTGGGGATCTAAGCTCTTAATGAACTGTTCCTGTAGACAAGGGCACTGGTTTTGATTCTTTCTGCCTTCATTTCCCACTGTGTTATTTTGAGCAAGTGACTTAACCAGGCAGTGCTCCTGCATTGCCCTTTTATGTGCTGAAAAAAAAGCATGCAAAAATACATTTTCTGGATCTAAATTTACTTGATTTTAGGATGTTTTTGATTAACCAAAAGGGTCCTGGTAAAAGCAAATCCTTTGTCCTGGTTCATGTAAACCAGATCCTCAGAGATCCTTGTCCTTATAAAAGCATTCATGTTTATGGTATGCATCCTAGTAAAGAAAGATCTTCATTGTTAACATCTTTTAAACAATAGAGCATCAATATAAAGACCTGAAACATCCAAATGCATGTCAGTACAAGTCCTGAATGGCTTTTCTAAAGTTCATGTGTCATGTACTCTCAAGGGATTTGAGCCAAAGAAAGTGGGACTGGCAGCATTCAAACCAGAGCAGCCGAGTGGGACCAGGTAATTGAGCAGCCAATCAGAGAGAGATGTTGGTGGGTGTGAGAGGGTCATTTTCTTTTTTTTTTTACCCTCAATTTGGCAATCAGCTTCATGGGCCCCTATGGTGGGTGGCTACCCAAAACACTCCATTATAATCTGCCATTTTATCTATGTCTCACTGATACATTGTTTTGGGTAGTCTGTTTAATAATATCTTTAGCAATTTTATATGCATTGTGTGATTTAATATCTATCATATGGGAGGCTATTTATTTCAGTATAGTTACATTTATCATAGTCTAGAAAGAAGGCATTTTTCAGATTTGTGCATGCTGGGTCAGTGGCTGAATATGACAGTATTATCTCCAATGTGGTTAGTAGTGAGAGTGTAACTGTAGTGAGAGAGAGAACAATTAGAAACAGCATTTGTTATAATATCAGGCATGTTATTATACTTCGCTAATCTTTGAACAATTTGCTCAAGGTCATTTTTATTTATAAAATTGAGCATTATTTTGGAGTGTTTGTTGTCAGAATGGTAATTTTTATCAATTTGGTTGGGGTACACAGGAACACATAGTGCACTGTGCAATCCTCTTTCTAGCAAGACTGCTCCGTACATTGGAAGGGAGCAATACAGAGGCTGCTGCAGCACTGCAGGGGTATAAAGCCTCCAGTAAGTAACATTATAGTGTTCTACTAAATAAGGAGGCATTCAAATGTGGCAATCTGGGGGCACAGCAAATATAAATTAGCCATGAGCTTTGGACTGCACCTATAGAAATAGCTTGATAGAGTGGTTCAAACACAACTTGTACAGTATTGTTTTAGAGCACAGCAGTGAGGGATGAACAGGCTGATTTACAATCTACACCCATTTCTGTCCATAGCAGCACTGGCGCAGTTAGCATCACATCAAGTAAATACTACAAGGCTGTGTATGCATGTGTGTGTGTGTGTGTGTGTGTGTGTGTGTGTGTGTGTGTGTGTGTGTGTGTGTGTGTATGTGTGTGTGTGTGTATGTGAAACACGGTCTGGGTATCTACTTGACTATGTAGCTGTGTTGGAATGTTGGCATCTGTGTCTGTAAGTGCCAGTTTAACAAGGGTGCTTGAGTAAGTGGGGAACAATAATGCTGTTTTTCCAGATGCATTAGATGGTACATTCAGAAACAATCAAATGAATTGCTAATGGGCTTTTAATATAGCACAACAGTTAAGCACTATTAGCAATAAGAAGTAATTCCTTCTGAACTCCCTCTATGTTTTTGCATGACCAAAGTCTCCACTTAGAATGTTATTACTTTTCATTTTAATTGTAGCAGGTTATTGTAGCAGATTATTAAAGTTGCTGTTATTTATTATTATCAACACAGAAGACGTTCAGTAACACAGGCCAGAACTTGGGGGTTTGTGGGCAGTGGCCAGAAGATTTGATTTTGCATTTGCTTTTTCCTTTGGAGATGTAGTTTTAGTACATCATTCTGAGATGAGATGCTTCAAAGTGAGAGAATGAAAAGCTTTTTCTTCACGTGCAATTTGGCCATTCTCCAAAGCTGCGTGACCATAGAGTTTAGGTAAGGGAGTTAATGGGGGGCGTAGTTTCATACAAGGGCTTACAAGATGACTTCCCTTTTGCAGAAAATAATTGCTTTGCTTTTTTGGACATATATACATTTGATAAATTAGTAGTTTCATATTGACATGAGACACAAGGCTTTTTTCCATGATATCTTGCTTTAAACCTATAACACAATATGATATTTAATTCTGATTTACATATTGCAGTTTTAAACACATGAGTTTTGTTTCAGGGATTTTTTACATGAACCATGTTTTTAAATAGTTTTCAGTAAGTATTGTGACTCTGTCATATTTTCTTCTTAGGCTACAGCAGTGGAATGAGAACCCCAGTATAAATGATTTTAAATGGGCCTACTGTATGTGCTCAAGCCACTTTTCCTTGCTGCCATGTTCTTATTTCTCTCCAATTAACAAAAAGGGTCAGTGTCTGGTCCCAGCAACATTACATATAGATGTATACATCTTGGACCAACCAGCAGTGCTATGAATTATTAAACTGTGACTTACCAACCCTTTGAATCTAGAAATTGAGATTAATCTCTTCAATGGGATCACCATAAAGCAAGAGTAGATTTGAACTGTATAGACTCGGCTGTATCTGACCTGATCAAAATCAAGTGCTCCCAAAAAAAAAAAGAAGAAGAAAAGAAAGATACCCTGGTGGACCTCAAGTGTAAACAGGTTATATAACAAGAGGAAGAAACTGATGTCTAAGAACAAGAGGGAATTGAAAGTTTCCCTCCACAGTTTGAACAAGGAAATCAGAAATCTTGTCAAGTCCTCTAAAGTGAACTATGAAGTGAAAATAGCATCTGTAGCCAAGGATAATCACAAAGCATTCATTAACTACATATGAAATCTAAAAGGGAATGCCCACTATGTGCCGAACTAGTAGTGGATGGCACCACACATACTATACTGGGGGAAATGGACAATCTGCTAGATGACAGATTTGGCACAAACCTTATCCCCCTGTCCCCACCAGCCATACCCCAAACCATACCTGACACCAGTCCTCTGTCTAGTATCCCTAGAGATCAAGTCATATCTGTGCTTTCCAAGGCCAAAAACATGGCCTTAATGGCACCAGATAACACCCCAGGTTGCTTACTAAGCAACCTAACACAGGACTTAGAAGGCCCACCTGGCATTCTCTTTAACCATAGCCTGAGAACTGGCTTTGTTCCAGCAAATTGGAGAACATTATCAGTAGTTCCCTTGCACAAAGGAGGCAGGCAATCAACTGATCCTGGGAACTATAGGCACATAAGTCTAACCAGCCTTATTTGCAAGGCCATGGAAAGAATCATCATGGCCTTTATCAGCAAGGACATAAGTGGGTGTTAGAAAAATATGTATTAATATGTGTATGAAAGAACTTAAAGAAATTATATTCATAAACAGTAACATTAAGATACACAGCAACGTTAATATTTTTCTTCATCCATTCTTGTGAGATTTTTAAATAAACGCATATTGGATATACATTTTAGTTCTAATTTGGGCTAAGTTGTTCTTAATTTGCCAATAATCATTTTGTTCTTCGAGGCCATGGTAATGTCAATCTTTACGTCGGAATTCAACTTGCTTTGAATGAGTGAATACATAAAATAGGGTGCCCTATTTATGTGCCTAGCATACATTATTTAGACTTTCCTATCTTTCCTTTATGTTCATATTACCTCTTACTCTTTGTCCAGTCATTACACTGGCTTTAGAATGTCAAATTATAAAACATTTTAGAATCTCATAGACCACACCATTGTTTACAGTTAAATTCTACCTTTTTGATTTTATTATCGTGTTTCCACATAATATTTTCCTGAAGTATACTACATATTTCCTTGTATTCCGCTTCGTTGATGCCAATTTTTAATGCCAGTTTTTTTAATATGATGTTTTCCACTAGTTGTTTAAATAGTTGTTTGTTAGTTAAACATCTTCTTGGCTTGGTACCAATTTTAGAAGTTAATATTACTATTAGCTAATATGATGAAAGTGTTCTATGATGTAATACTTCTTATTAATAAAAAGCCGAAGGTTTAAAAATGAAATAATCTGAAGTGTGGTCCCACTTGATGGATTGAATTGCCGCAAGCCATTAAAATCGTTGATGGTTTTTTAAATGCAACTTCATCTTAAAAAGCAAAACCTCATTCTATTTGCTTCGAATGGCCCACTTTTGCCTCTGAGAATAAACTTCAAGCTCAAAGTGTCACATTCTCAGATTCAAAGTGTTATTACCAGATAGTTACCTTGCTGCCTCACTTAATTTTCCTTTTTCACACCATTTTTGGGAGAATGGATGCCACTTGAGAAGTGAGAAGGAATTCGAAAGGTGTTGGGTTTTCTAAAAATTTCAGATTTAATCTCCTTATATTCATTATAACAGGTAACATGTTCTTCCATAAAATTGATTTCGTTTTCTCATGATATAAGTAAATTGAGAAAACCACGCATTTGAAGATGCTTGGAATACTCACCAGATCAGTTCCAATGGTATAAATGCAGAAAGAATATGTCATCCTGGTCACTATTAGCGTTTGTCATCTTTCTGATATAACACATTTTGGACATTTTCTTATGCTCCTTTTATGCCAACAACTGTTTGATAGTTGCAATCTCAGGTCAACCAAAATAAGCTTATCCCAGTACTTTTGCAAATAAACGTCAACTTCCTCATGCTCTCCAACTGGTTGTTTTAATAGGACAACCTCTTTAGTATTTCAACTGGGCTCATTTGATTTTCGGATGCTTACTCTAAGGGGATTTTCTTTGTGTCCATTCAATTTCTAGTTGTTGTGGGAAAACGATTGTTGTTGATGAATACTTATTTAAATATAGCATCGATTGTACAATCAATTTATAAATACCTAATTGTGCTTAATGCCAATTTATAATCAAGTATTTTAATACGCTTTTCATTCTATTTTTCATGCACTGTATTTTATACAAATTGGGTTTCATATGAGACTGAAAAAAATGCTTTTTGAAAACTGCAGTATGCTTTCTGAAACTTGCAAGTTGCCCTCTGACCTAGTAACTGCTAGCACAGCAATATTCTTGTTTATGCCTTGTGGAAATGTACTCGAGAAGCAGGTGTTTATCTGCTAGGTCAGAAGCAAATGAATGAACAATGCTTTATGTTATAAATGTAATGATTTCAGACAAACAGCTCTGTCCAGAGGAGCAGAACCTCTGCAGCTGTAGTAATTTAGAGATAGAGTAGACAAAGGATTATTAAAGAAATGAACTGCTAGCATTGTGCTTGATTTAGCCATAGTATCTTGAATGAAAAATGACATGTATCTAACTGGGAGTAACCAAGGCCATGTTGTTTTCCCCAGGAAGTTTCACATAAAAATTGATAAATCAGCAGAAATTCATGGGAAAGATGGTCAGCAGATGATGATGAAAAAGGTGGTAATCTGTTACATCAGCATGGTAGGACATAACTAGTTTAAGAATGTATAAAAATGAAAGTATTTCCTGTTTCTGGTTAGACAAACTCTGTATTAGCACGTTTTTGTCTCCTTGCTGCAAGATTAAAGTGCCTTAACCTGAACCTACTGTGTTTTAATCATTTTTAAAGTATATTTTTTTGACAATTTGGTCCTTCGGACCGGAAAGTACCTCTCGCTCTAGGCCTAGGTCAGAATTGGGCCCGGTGGCATGCATCCGTACGGAGAAGAGGCCAAATCGGCTCTTCTGTTTTGAAAGACCTCAGACTGAATTGTCGTTCGAAAGAGGCCAGCCACTGTTTCTGATCTGGGATTGGAGGACGAGTCAATGATCCAGTGGATCAACTCACGGAGGGTCAGGTAAGGAGGAATTACCTTGTTTCTGTTTTAAGATCAGGGACTAAGTACAGAACTGTTTTTTGTCAGGTAGATTTGCATGTGCAGATCAGGGACAGAAAAAGGGGTTACTGTTTTTGTCATAGATCAGAGAAACAGAATAGGTAGGCAGTTATTCTAGATAAACTGTGAAAAGATATAGATTTGTGGTACCACGTGATAGAAAGGGTTACATAACAATTTACAGCCTAGCTAAGACAGTAATGGGAAATCAGTGCACAAAAAGTTCTCGAGACCCGCCCCTAACTGAAGACACGAAGTATATGCAATTACAGCGTGCCGATAATGTTAAGTACTACACCAAATGGGTTGATAAGTATAAATTCGAGGGTAATTTAGATAAACTTGCACTTATGAAACTTGTTAAACAGTTAAAAATAGACGTGAAAGGTCAACTAAAAAAGCAAAGACAATTAGGAGTCCCTCAGGCACATAGGTGGCTTGAGGAAGCAAATCGCAGGGAGCAGAGAATTAAAAATTCAAATACAATGTTCTTAGACAAAGAAGACAATAACTTGGTAATAGCAATGGCCCCTCCTCCGCCCCCTCCGCTTCCGTTACCAGAATATGAAGCAAGTGGACAAGCTGATCCACCTCCACTATACCCAGCTGTTCCTGCAAAATCACAACCGTTTGTCAGGGATCCTGAGGAGGGAGATTGAGTTAAGTGAAATAAATAGAAAATCACAGGCTGTGAGTGAAGAAGAGATATGTCTGCTCATAGAAGTACCAAATCCTCAGGCAGGACAGGATCCGACTATTTTATATAGACCGTGGACACCGGAAGATATCCGGAAAGCCACGGAGGGAATTCCCCACCCAAAAGTGAATTTTAGAAAATTTTTAGAAGACTTACTGGGTATGAGATTAAGTTACCATTTAAATGGAGAGGAAGTAGAAAAAGTAGTTAGACAGATTGTGGGTCCAGATTGGCACATGATCAGTAGCGACTGGAATCCTCGTGATGCACAACTTAGACCACTCCCACATACTAATGCAGAACTGGATGGCAGAGTAAAAGGTCTGACAGACCGAATCTCTGAAAAGTGGAAGCCTAGGGCTGATTGGACTTGCATTAATCAATGCATTCAACAAGAAGGTGAAACAGTTGATAGATATTATACTAGACTATTAGAGTGTTTTAATAATCACTGCGGAATGCAGGTACCAGAAAACCAGACACAAGATTCCCCATATGAACAACAGTTAAAGAATGCATTCTTGAAGGGTAGTATAACTCCCATTAGCAACTTTATTACAAAGCATATGGTAGATCATTGAACAAGCAGACATCAGCCATTACTTGAATATGCTAGACATGCAGAAAGACATTTTAATAGTAAAAAGAAAAAGAAAACTCAAGTATTTTCGGCAGAAGATGGGTCAGAAGTATTTGTAGTACAAACTGGGAAAAAGGGTAATAAAAATACCCAGGGAAATAAACAATCTGACAAGCGATCAGAAGATTTCGAAGAAAGAAAGAAAAAAGGTGAATGTTTTAAGTGCGGGAAAAAAGGACATTTAGCAAGGGATTGCAGGCTAAACAAGAAGGTGATTACAGAAAATAAGGAGGATGAGGAATGACTATATGATAGTCAGGAATCATTGGATGAGAATAAGCAGGGAAAGGTAAGTGCAAATATGATAGCAGGAGTAGAGGATGTGACACAAGGAGTAGAGGATGTACATGAATTCGCAGACATAGAAGAAGATGAAATTTTAGACCTAGCTCTATTGAGTTTAGAGCTTTACTTAGCAGACACGAAACCAGAAGTGATGCTTCTGGTAGAGGGAAAGGAAGTTAAATTTCTGTGCAACTCAGGGGCTTCACGGACCCTGACACACCCTTCCAAGTTACCAGAAGATTCGGAATCACCAGATTATATACTAGTGAAAGCAGCTAATGGACAGCTGTATCGGGAGCCACTCTCCCATGACATAGCAACCAGACCCCGTTTCAGGAATGACCCAGAAAAGTAAAATTGTAGTTTCTGCAAAATGCCCAGTAAATCTTTTGGGTAGAGACTTGATGCAGATATTTGGCATAGCTGTAGTTCCAACCATGCAGGCTATGGAAGCACAGCGACAAATGGATACTTTTGTAGTGCGACCGGAGGCTGAAACGTATTATTGGCACAGCCAGGACTTAGTTACGACTGGTCCAGGGGCAGTAACCAAAGAACTGATGAACATAGCCATCAGTGAGTCCCCCTCCCTCGACATTGACAAACAGCATTTGTTGCATTGTACTCTATATTACTGTAATAGACCAGGACCTGATCAAGATTATGAACAGGAATTGTTTCAGAACCATGCAAACAAGCTAGTATTGCAAAATGTGTACTGGGATGCAGAGGGGAACAGTGTAGCAAGCTGTTCATTGCCCCAGGAATTTTTAGCGCTTTATAAATTTAATCGACTGCCACATGTTAGTTTAACCAAGAGCAAAAATTTGAAATGGGCAGACTTAGGTGAAAAAGTCACAAGGTGGGAAAAGCAGACAGAATTAGAGCTCTCCGAACAAGGAGTACAGAAATAGAAATTGAATTGGATTACACAGACACACCCAGCTGTGCACTCACAGGCTAGTGAGAATAGTTGAGTATTACTCTTATTGGAAGAAGAGGAAAAAGCCTTGCGGGACATACCAGAGACTCTCTGGTCAACAGGGAAATCAGATGTAGGGCTTATTCGAACAGCAGGACCAGTCACTATTACACCAAAATCAGCATTTAGACCTCAGAAAAGACAGTATCCCTTGAGAAAGGATGCAGAGATAGGGATCAAACCTATAATAGCAGCCTTACTTAAGGAAGGAGTCTTAATAGAATCTCCTGATTCACCATGTAATACACCTTTATTTCCTGTCAGGAAAGCAAACGGGGAATGGCGTATAGTCCAAGATTTGCAAGCTGTAAATAATGCAGTTATACCCAGGGAACCAATGGTGCCAGATCCACACACCTTACTGAATGATTTAAAACCAGAACAAAAATATTTTTCAGTGGTAGATATTAGTAATGCATTTTTCTCGATACCAATACACCCTGATAGCCAATATTGGTTTGCATTTACATTTCAGGGAAAGTGGTACACATATACAAGATTACCACAGGGATATTGTGAAAGTCCAACAATATTTGCACAGGAAATGGCAGCAACCTGGCGGGATTTATCCCACCGAAAGGTAGTCAGATTTTACTTTATGTAGACGACATTCTGCTGGCAGCCCCCACCCAGCAAGAATGCAAAGAGGACACAATAGCTTTATTACAATTTTTAGCTACTCAAGGTCACAAAGTAAACAAAGACAAGCTACAGCTTTGGAGAAAACAAGTTAAGTACTTGGGATATGTAATATCCAAAGAAGGTAGAATATTAGATGAAAATAGAAAAACAGCAATTTTACAAGCACCTAGACCAACTACCAAGAAGGAAATTATGTCCTTCCTGGGAACTACTAATTTTTGTCGGAGTTGGATACCGAACTATGCTTTGGAATCTGCTCCAATGGCTGATTTATTATTTAAAAAGCCGATGGCAGCACAGGATTTATTACAATGGACACCTAAAGCAGAAACAGCTTTCTGTAAGCTGAAACAACTGATAGCATCATCCTTAGTTCTAGGATTACCAAACTATCACAAACAGTTTATTCAAACCGTAAACTGTAAGCAAGGTTATATGACATCAGTATTGATACAGCAACATGGGGACAAACAACGCCCCATAGCTTACTATTCATCACAGTTAGACCCAGTGGTGCGATCCCTGCCCCACTGTGTACAAACAATAGTTGCAGCTGCAATGGCAGTGCAGGCTTTGGCCTCAGTAGTGCTATTCCACCCTCTCACATTGAGAGTGCCTCATGCAGTCGCAATTATTTTACTGCAGGAAAAAGTAGCATATCTTTCTCCAGCTAGGCATCTTCCCTGTATGACCATACTGTTGAGCCAACCTCATATGACAATTGAATGATGCACAACTTTGAATCCGTCAACTTTGCTTCCAACCCCTGCAGATGGCAAACCACACTGCTGCCTGCAGGAGATCGAGCAAAAGACATTACCTACACAAGACCTTACGGATGTTCCCTTGGATGATGCCGAGGTGACATACTATGTGGATGGCTCATGCAGGAGGGGCCCTACAGGACAGAACCTAGTGGGGTGTGCAGTCATTTCTGATACTGAAACTTTAGAAGCAAAATCTTTACCACACAACTTATCTGCACAAGCAGCAGAATTAATTGCCTTAACAAGGGCATGTACCTTAGCAGAAGGTAAGAATGTGAATATTTATATTGACAGTCAGTATGCTTTTTCTGCTGTACATGTTTTTGTGCAGCAGTGGAAAAATAGAGGAATGATAACATCTACTGGTAAACCAATCAATCATGCGCAATTTATTTTAGATTTGTTAGATTCAATTCAGTTACCTAAAAAAGTAACTATTTGCAAATGCATAGCTCATACAAAACAACAGGACAGGATTTTAAAAGGTAATGCAAGGGCTGATACAGCTGTGAAGCAGGCAGCTACAGCCACAGAAACTTTTTATTTGAGTGAGGAATTACAACCCTCTGAAATTTTAGATTTCGAAATGTTAAATACAATGCAGACACTTACTACAAATATAGAAAAACAGAAGTGGATAAAATGAGGAGCAATCCTCAAAAAGGGACTGTACATCTCCAAGGAGAAGAAACTGATTTTGCCATCTAATTTATTTAGATATGCAGCATTGTTGAGCCATGGACAGAGCCATGTCTCAACAGGGAGGATGGTACAGTTAGTGAATAGAGTATTTACAACCTATGGATTTACCAATTATACAAAAAATGTTTGTGCAGCATGCCAAGTTTGTAACAAGCATCATGCACAAGGGGCGTTGAAGCCTAAGCAAGGGAATTTCCCTACACCACCGTATCCATTCCATACTATTTGTATGGATTTCATAGAATTGAATAAATGTGAGAATAAGAAATATTGCCTTGTCATTATAGACATGTTTTCCAAATGGGTAGAAGTGTTTCCAACTAAAAATCCAGATGCAGCTACGGTTGCAAAGGTCCTTGTTAAAGAAATTATACCCAGGTTTGGTATACCGGAAAAGATTTATAGTGATAACGGGACACATTTTGTGAACCAAATGATTCAGCAACTTAGTCGCTATTTTGGGATATCGTTAAAGAACCACTGCGCTTATCACCCCCAATCTGCAGGGCTAGTAGAGAGGCATAATGGGGTGTTGAAGAATAAACTTAGGAAGTTGATAGCAGAAACACAGAAGAACTGGGTGCACTGTTTGCCCTTAGCACTGTTGAGTATGAGAACTGTTCCAAATGCAAAGGGGTTAACTCCTTTTGAAACTTTGTTTGGGAGGGCATATTATACACCTCAGTGGAAACCTCTCATGTCTACAGAGCAGGAGGCTGACAGTTCACTTGCAGGGTATATGAGGTGATTTTTGAATAACAAACTTTTGCAGTTAAATTCTGTTTCGGATAAAGAGCAACCGAAATCAGAAGCACCAGTAGCACCTGGGTCTGGGTGAAGATTGTGAAGCGAAAGAATTGGAGTTCTCCGAAGTGGGAAGGTCCGTACCAGGTACTACTGTCGACACCCACTGCAGTCAAGATCGCAGAGCGAGCTTCCTGGATTCATTTGACGCACTGTAAACTGGTTAAAAACTTTGAACTGGACAAAAACTTTGTTACTGTTGCACAACAAGAACAAAATGGCCAGGTACAGGGTGAGTAGAGACATTGAGCAACCTCAGAAAACTTGTATGATCGTTTTTATTGCAATATTGATCACACTGTTCTTTTTATTGTGGCCATTCCTTTTTCCTGCCACAAAGGTTGAACTGATTAGACATAATGAACCAAACATAGACTGGCATCTGAACTTTAACACTTATCAGGCAATTACACGTGTGTACGTTGAGACTTTTAATGTTTCGAACTGCTGGGTCTGTACGGCCATACCAACAGCATACAAGGGTTTATTAATGACTGCTATCCCCCTAGGGGTCAATGAGACCTGGGAAAATCTGTTTTTTGACACAGTTGCTATTAAAGCATATGATAAGGTAGCACTGCATTTGCCTGTGACACAAAAAGGAATTGTATGTTTCTATAAAAATGATACCATCTAAGTGGGATGGAGTAAGTGTAATGTTACAGTACAATATAAATGTTATAGAAAACCAAATGATTTGAGTGGATCTTGTAGTACAGATTGTGACTCATTTTTGAAATCTATGCATAAGACTCTTGACCAGGTACAACGCAATCCTGTACTTTTTAAACAGTTATCTGTAATAGACAAGAAAATGTTTCATGCAGGGCAGTCATTTCGTAACAAAGTAATAACTAAGGCAGAGGACTGTTATTTTGTGTGTGGTAAAAAAGCATATAAATGGTTACCTGAGAATTGGTCTGGCAGTTGTTTTTTGGGGTACCTGGTTCCGGCCATCCGACATACTGCAGTTTTGCCTCAAGGGAGTATTCGAAATACTCGAGATGTAACCAAAAAGACTGTTAAAAAACCCGAGAATCCAGTGGGACGGATCGAAGTGGGCTGGAAAGACCATCGTGATGTAGGAGCCAAACTTGCGCACATGGACTTGAGTGATACTGTCGTATACTGGGCAGGTGTATCACCTATGTATGGCGGAGTTAAATCAATATGGGAGCTGAGAAAACTGTCCAAACTTCTTGAAGTAATGAGTAATGCGACTTTTTCTGCTCTTGAACTGATAACTGATGAATTGAATGCCATGAGAACTGTAGTGCTCCAAAACCGAATGTCTCTTGACTTCACCCTAGCGGCGAGAGGCGGAACTTGCACTCTGATCAAAGAAGAAAGCTGTGCGTTTATTCCTGACCATCAGCATGAGATTAACGATCATCTCAAGGTGATTCAGCAAGTGTCGGCCATGACCAAGCCAGGCCCAAATCTTTTGACAGACTTTTTCCAGAATGCCTTTGGGGGGTGGGGCTCCATTTTTATGAACATATTGATTGCTACTGGGGTAGGATTACTCCTACTAGGAGTTTGTATTTGTTGTGGAATTCCCTGCATGAAGAGATTAGTTAAAGAATTCATAGATATATCCATACCTGAGACTATGTATCAAAGTACTGAATTTGAAGAGCTGCTAGAATGCGAAACACCTTCATAAAAGTTTAAACTGAATGACTTTCTTAACTGCAAATCCTGAATGGAAGAGGTTAGGAAAAGAAGCAAGCTGTTTATTCTTTTTTGAAAATAGAATAAAAAGTATTAACAGGAGGGAAATGTTAGAAAAATATGTATGAATATGTGTATGCTTAATGCCAATTAATAATCAAGTATTTTAATACGCTTTTCATTCTATTTTTCATGCACTGTATTTTATACAAATTGGGTTTCATATGAGACTGAAAAAAATGCTTTTTGAAAACTGCAGTATGCTTTCTGAAACTTGCAAGTTGCCCTCTGACCTAGTAACTGCTAGCACAGCAATATTCTTGTTTATGCCTTGTGGAAATGTACTCGAGAAGCAGGTGTTTATCTGCTAGGTCAGAAGCGAATGAATGAACAATGCTTTATGTTATAAATGTAATGATTTCAGACAAACAGCTCTGTCCAGAGGAGCTGAACCTCTGCAGCTGTAGTAATTTAGAGATAAAGTAGACAAAGGATTATTAAAGAAATGAACTGCTAGCATTGTGCTTGATTTAGCGGTAGTATCTTGAATGTAACATGACATGTATCTAACTGGGAGTAAACAAGGCCATGTTGTTTTCCCCAGGAAGTTTCACATAAAAATTGATAAATCAGCAGAAATTCATGGGAAGGATGGTCAGCAGATGATGATGAAAAAGGTTATAATCTGTTACGTCAGCATGGTAGGACATAACTAGTTTAAGAATGTATAAAAATGAAAGTATTTCCTGTTTCTGGTTAGACAAATTCTGTATTAGCACATTTTTGTCTCCTTGCTGCAAGATTAAAGTGCCTTAACCTGAACATACCATGTTTTGAACATTTTTAAAGTATATTTTTCTTTTGACAGTGGGGTCTACTTTAGAACAACAAAATGCCACAACACCAACTTTTATAAGACCGAGACAAAAAGACTGACTTTTCACAATGCTGACAACTCATATCACCAACTTTCTTTTATTCAAAATCTAAATACTCAATGCCCAGAACACCGACACAAGTGATGCAAACATATGGCCTCTTCCCATCAGTTTTCAGGCCATAATAATTCACCACAATCCAGTGCTACAATTCACTGATACCCCTTTCAAAATAAAAAGTCCTAAGCAAATGCATTTCAACATCACACAACTGTATATATCCACTCATATTTTTAATAATTCAGCTACAGCCTGGACAAATTCCAAAGGAGTGTATGATGCCTTGTTTTCCAAAACAGCGCGAAACTGAGAATGTCACATCAACAACTTACTCTCTTTTGGAGATGGAATGAACCCTGTCACTATAATTACCCACAATTCATCTATCCTGTTTTGTTCTCTTGTGAATGCTGACAACAGTACAAAGAGATCTGTACCTCTACTTCCCAAAAGGCACTTTAAACATCTGTGCCACACCTCTACAAAAGTTGGAGTCCTGGAAAGAAGCAACTCATTTAGTTCATGCACATTCTAAAACGAAATTGGAAACAATGGTGGAAAGTGTACTGATGAAGCTGTCCTAGTGTTAAATGTTCTCAGTCTTCCCTGAATATACTAGTTGGAAAAATATTTTAATAACTCCCTCCCTTCTACTGGAAAAAGTGTCTCGGATTAATTGAAATGTACTAATCACTTCAGTTTCTCTAACAAAAGCAAGTGTGACCAGACTTTTAACAGAATGTTGAAAACTTAGATTAGCGTTATAAAGCACAGATAAACCTAAGCCTTGTACTTTATGCCACATGTCTGTCTGAAATGAAATAAGCAACCCTTTGAAACTGCACCAGTAATATTTAATCGAATACTCTTTGCAGCAGCCACTTCAAAATCACAGAGAACATATCTGACTTTAGTTTGAAATCTGTGCTCTGATAATAAATGAAATATATCATGCCACTTGGAGTTTTATGCTTTAAGGGAGTTCTTAGACATGAGGGAAAACATTAATGGAACTGTCTTGCTTTAACTGCCATACTTAACTAGCCGATGCACACTGCATAATTGATGACAACATACTTCCCTAAGAAAGAATGTCCCATCCATGAGCCAGATAGGGGCTCTAATTAAGTCATGCAAGTTGTTTGCTGCTGTGAAGACAAAAACTGTAGTCTCTGTTAATGAGTCGTATATAGGTTTATATAGAAATAGATCACTTTTCAAAGGGTAATCATTAAGGTTTATATTAGTTCAAGTGACTTCATTTCTATTTCTAAAACCTGCATTCCTATGTATACGACCAATTTGCTGCAATAGAGCTTTTCTATTAGGTAAGCTGTGAGCACTATCTAAAGATCTAGACACCATAGTGTCATCCACCAATAAACAGGGAGTATCTCTACTTAATTTAGCCCTTTGTTTCTAATCATGACACGTTACATATTTCTCCAATTCTCCAGGATCGTCAGAGTGGTTTTGTGCAACTGATTTCTCTAATTTCTCACCATCAGGAACAACAGTAGTTACAACCCTTCCTTTACATTGCTGTGTTGATTTATATTTGCAGCCCATATACTTTCAGATATTTCTTCATCTCTAAATGGTAAACATATCCATCCACTACCAACATTTTCTTACTTTTTTGAGAAATTACAGTTGAATATACGTTTCCTACAACTCTAGGAGCTTCCTTCAAAAAGTCCACCATATTGGTATCTGTCTTTAGGACCAAGTACAAAAATTTAAAGCCACAACACACTATTTATACCGCACAAGTGCTAAGATTATTACGTCAATGCATTAGCAATATAGTCGGTATTTTACAGGTTTGTTCTTCTGAAAATCGGCTAAATAAATTGTCAGCATTTTAAAAAGTTGGTCTTTTCATCTCAGTCTTATAAAAGTCAGTGTTGTGGCATAAAAGTAGGTCCCATAAATGACCTTCAAACTCTAGATCTAACCCAGTTTGGCTTTGTTAAGGATAGATCTTGCTTATTAAACCTAGTAGACTTCTTTGAGAAAGTCACCAAAGCCCTGGATGAAGGTAAGACAGTGCATAACACATTTCTTGAACTAGCCAAGGCTTTTGACACAATCCCCTACTCAGGTATCATTGAGAATCTCAGAGAGCTTTTCTATTAGGTAAGCTGTGAGCACTATCTAAAGATGTAGACACCATAGTGTCATCCACCAACAAATAGGGAGTATCTCTACTTAATTTAGCCCTTTTTTTTTCAAATCAAGACACACTACATATTTCTCCAGTTCTCCAGGATCACCAGAGTGGTTGTGTGCAACTGCATTCTCCAATTTCTATCCACCAGGAACAACAGTAGTTATGGCCCTTCTTTTACATTGCTGTGTTGATTTATATTTGCAACCCCAATACTTTCAGATATTTCTGCATCTCTCTAAATGGTAAATATATCCATCCACTACCCACATTTCCTTACTTTTTTGAGAAATTACAGTTGAATATACATTCTTACAACCCTAGGAGCTTCCTTCAAAAAGTCCATCATATTTTTAGCTGTCTTCGGTACCAAGTACAAAAATTTAAAGCCACAACACACTATTTATACCACACAAGTGCTAAGATTATTATCTCAATGCATTAGCAATATAGTCGGTATTTTACAGGTTTGTTCTTCTGAAAGTCAGCTAAATAAATTGTCAGCATTGTGAAATATTGGTCTTTTCATCTCAGTCTTATAAAAGTCAGTGTTGTGGCATTTCAATGTTTAAAAGTAGGTCCCAGAAGTGACCGTCAAGCTCTAGTTTAACCCAGTTTGTCTTTGTTAAGGATGGATCATGCTTATTAAAACTAGTAGACTTATTTGAGAAAGTCACCAAAGCCCTGGATGAAGGTAAGACAGTGCATAACACCTATCTTGAACTAGCCAGTAGACACGCAAGGATCTGTACTGGGCCATTTACTGTTTAGAATCTATTTCTCAGAAGTCCAGGCTATAGCAGACTGCCTTTGGCTTACAAGTTCACTGATGACTGAAAATTGGGTGCAATTATTAAGACCCCCAATGATGCTAACATATTACAGGATAGGCTAACACAGGCAAATGATTTGTGCCAAATCCGCAGTCTAAAACTAAATACAAAAAGTGCATTATTATCCCCCATTGGCAAAATGGAATTCCCTGCTAATTACAATATTGACAGCACCTCCCTAAGTTCAAATCCAGTGGTGTGAAATCTGGGAACACAGGTTGATAGTAATCTGAACTTTGACCACCAAGTTTTCACAGTGATAAGGAAAGCTGCCTATGTTGCCATCTTATAAGTAAGGGTAACTTATCCATGTCTAAGGATGTTATAAGTCAACTGTACTCAGCCATCATCAGACCATTAATAGAGTGCAATGCTCCCGTTTGCATATAACTCACCAGACACCAGTAGCAGCTGGAGAGACCAAAGAGGTTTCACACCAAGAAAATGCAGGGCCCCCAAACCATAACCTATGTGGACAGACTGAAAGCCCTGTCATTGTACTCTGTATCTTATAGGCTGCTGAGAGGGGGCTTGTGCCTGGTTACAAGGCAGTCTACAATGGGTCTATATTATAACATCGACGTTCAAAAACTTCAAATGTTATAATATCGAACCCTTTAGAGTGAAAGCTGACAATAGTGAAGCCTCGGAACATCAAAATTTTACCTAGGGTAAGATTTCAGTGGTCCGTTCCGTGGCTTCGCTATTTACAGCACTGTGGTGCAATGGTTACGGACTGGGTTTAAGGAAGTGAGCAAATGGAGGTTACGGATTGGGTTCAGGTAAGCGTGGTGCGATGGTTATGGACCGGGTTAAGGTAAGTGAGCGAATGGACTGGAGTAAGGTGAGTGTGCAGTAGTTAGAGACTTTAGAGTTAGGACGTGGGTGAGATGAGAGTGTGGTAGTGACAGACTTTATGGTTAGGGGTGGGTTAAGTGAGTTAGGGTTAGAGTGCGGGTCAGGTAAATGTGCGATTGTGTGGACGTGAGGGTTAGGGTGGGGTAGGTGAGTTAAGGTTACAGAACGGGTAAGGTGAGTGTGTGATAGTTAGGGACCTTAAAGTTAGGGTTGGGTTAAGGTAAGTGGGTAGCTAGTGGTGCATGTCTGGTTTAGTGTAGGGTTTCGTGAAGTGTATGTGTGTGGATTATTTATTTTGGTGTGCTTGAGTTGTGTGTATGTTTGTCAGAACAGCAAATCAATTTTTTTCCCTGGGAAAAAATTCACTATTCTGACTGTTCGGTTTTCTGGTGTTTTGATTGAATGGGGTCAATATTATAACATTCAATGTTTTTAGACTTCGATGTTATAATATAGACCCATCTACAACTGTGCCCTGATAGAAATGCTGCACATCCTCAAGTCAAGTGGGACAAGAGTCACTGTCTCTTGGGAACTTAACCTACCCTGTGACATAAATAGAGCATACCGGAGATACAGATATATCTCCCAGAGATTGCCGCTCCTCTGGAATAACGTTCCATTTCACATGAATCAGAACTCCTCACTATCCCTATTCTAGAGCAGTCTAGACAAATGGATGGGAGACCACAAATTCACCCCAGAGTTGCACCCATGTCCCTCAAGGACATGGGTAGTCTGTGTTGATCATAGACTCTGCAAATTATGTCCATCTAAACAAGGAAAACTGAAACAACTCGGGATTAACATGGCTAGCCTTGTAAGGACTGTAAGGCTGCTAGCTTAATAACCTGATATGAACCTGTGAACCTATGAAGAAATTGTAACCTACAAATGTTGATCACAGAATTATAAATCTCCTGAAAAGATCAAAGAGTAGAGATCTGTTCATCACAATTATCAGTAACATAAACTATTCCACTACTAATCCAGTTCTGGCATACAACATCGTTCTCTGTTTTACTTAAAGGATCAGTCCTTAGCTTTCAGGTCAATATAATAGTATTTCCATCTCTACTTGTACCCCCACACCTGACAATCTGCTCCACAGACAATAGCACAAGACTACCTGGATCCCAAGCCTTGTAAATATGCAGCATTAACAAAAGGGGTCATGATATATAAAATTTTGTGGAACTCCACTGCAGATTAAAGGGGTTTAGGGCTGATGATCCCTGAGGTACTGCCACCCAGCTACTGTTATATTACAGTTTACAAAATTAAGGAAGTCAAGACTACTTCTGCAGTAAGAACAAAGAGCTTTGTCTAAGTTATTCTGTGGTTCTTACTCTGCTGAACAAAATTTACATTTTTTGAAATAAAATCACAGATGGCAAGCATCATATTATAAATTCTAACTTCGGAAGAATAATGTTGATACAATCTCTAATTTTTAAGAAATTGCAAAAAAAAAA
Organism: Protopterus annectens; assembly: GCF_019279795.1. NCBI lineage: Eukaryota > Metazoa > Chordata > Ceratodontiformes > Protopteridae > Protopterus > Protopterus annectens. Next base: position 47,606,222 of record NC_056727.1, on the reverse strand, counting down.
AAACACGTGGTCTACTTTATGCTCAATCAACTATAGCATATCCAAAGTCAGATGAATACCCATATAACTACGAGATGTTCCTAGCTTCACTCTGGATTCTCAGTCTGACATAAGTGACCAATAGCTTTGCTAGCAAATTGTAGAATCTTGGTCTTACTAAAATTGATATTGAACCGTGAATACAACAAAAATTAAAAAAATAATGTTTAATACTAACCGGACACATGTAGATGGACTAACTAATCAAATCACTCTGTCAGTATTTCACAATGGTATAAGTAGGTTAAAGCCATACTCCCTCACTGATGCAGATGTCTTAGATGTAACAACTGACCCAAAATAAAAAGAAAGATAAAGGGGAGTGGAAACATGTTTTGCACATTACTCTAGCTGCTAAAAAAGAATTTGAGGCAAGCCCAGGCCCATAAAGACACAAATGGTGTGTAGAATTATTATACAATAATTTGTATTTTCAAATGAAGAAAACTGGATTCCTCAAGACTTGTATCATTGTCCAAATATACTTCCATTCAATGATGGAAAAAGCCTTTTGAAAGCCCAGTATGGATGTTCCAATAAACCTTTTATGAGTATACTGTTGAGTCATAGCCTTTAGAGCTCTGGACACCTTAACCTACTTTGTTAAAGCCTTGAAGACTGTGATGAGTTATTCTTAGATACAGCACAATCAGATTCATTCACAGAAATATTAACATAGATTTGGCCTTCATGTTTTAGCAGAGAGATAGGACAATAATTGACCAGGTGTTACAGATTATGCCCTGGTTTTGTGGTTTTGAAAACAACAATGTCTCAGCCATATTAAAATCCTAAGTGAATGAGCCTAAGTGTTGAGCATTATCATAAAACCATTGACAGTGCTATAATCATGTCCCTAAAGGCCTTATAAAACTCAAGGGCAAATCATCCAAACGCAGTACATTAGCAGTACAGAATAGGCTATGACCACTTGGATCCCTGTCAAAGGAATTTGGTTTGTCAAGCATTTTACTTTCAGAATTGAACACTCTATGAATATTTTAACTTGGTAAAAAGACAAAACAATTCATATCTGATGAGAATGATCCTTAGCAAATGTTAGCTTAAAACTGGAAAGAAAGAGTTTGTTTATACTTGCGATACTTATTGTGATGCTACCACTCATATTTCTAAGACTAGTAATGGCCAGCTCCTAGGCTGATTACTATCACTTTAGTGCTTTAAATGATTGGAGCCCCTTAGCCTCAAAACACACCCTGGGTGAAACTCATGAAACTCGGCGCAAGAACGGCGTTAGGCTTGCCCCGACCGTGCGTTTAGAGATGGCACAGTAGCGCCATATACATATTAATGAAGGCACACTGCCGCCACATCCACGTGCATAGAAAACGTGCGCAAGGGCATGGGGCGTGTCCAAGCACTACACGGAGGCGTGGACATGTCAGCTGTTTACGTGCAACCTAAAATGCTGAATAGTACAGCCTGCCTCTAATAGTAATCACACCTGTCAGTGTCCGTGGATACTGAAACGTATGCAAAGCATGCAAAAAAGTTTTGTGAACACAAAAATAAGAAGCAAACACAAATGCACGTAGCTGAATATTGAGTCCCCATCCCTCGAACAAATGACATTTAAAACCCCATGCCCGTATTCTATTGTAGTGTCAATAGTTATACCAAGTGGAAGTGAAATGCATCATGTTAGCTCACCGCCAATAGCTAAGTCTAGCCCAATGGTCAGGGTTATCACCTGTCCCACATTGTGAGGGACAGTCCCCCTCTGGGCAGTTGTGTCCATACCAAAACCATTATAAATGTAAAATATCCTGCAATCATAGGACATAATTATGTCCCACATCTTATGTAATAGTCACATACAATAGTGATTTCCATATGTAAAATACCTACATGTTACAAGAAACAGAATAAGCAAGTAAACGAAACAGAAGAAGCAGCTAAACTGCTACAACAATAAGCTTACATTTAGGCATAAAACAAAAGTACTATCTGTTGTACTGACCATGGGTATGTGTTGCCCTGAAAAACCTGGTGTGTCCCGAATATTTTCCATCCTGGCCACATGAAAAGGTGGCAACCCTACCAATAGTCAGAGCATATGCACAATAACTGGCCAGCCTCTTAATCCCGCCTAAAACCAGTGACCTTTGGAGGAAAGGTGGTGAATTACACTGAATGAATAATGACAATAATTAAGAGTAATAGATGTCTTTTACTTCAGAAAATAATTATTAATACATATGCTTTGATTCTGTCAACGTTTCAAGTTAATAGTACTAATATTTTAAAAGTGTCCTTACCTTGTCCCTGTTACTGTTGAAATTAGTCCCTGAGTGGTTGAGAGGTCCGTACACATATGTACACCAACCAACTGTCACATTTCATGCCAGTACTGTTGAATACCTGTAGTGAAGTCATATATCCTAGCTACCATCCATGCAAAATGTACCACGGATGGCGTAGTGGTCAAACCGGTGACTAAGGTGTGTCTGTTTCTGGGTCCAAGCCATGCAAGGGCTACTAATTTTATGTGATGGCCAGAATAATGTCCGTTGGATATAGGGAGGTAAAGCCAGCGGGGATGTATGGGAAATGTAAATAGATATGTAGGTGTATATGTATGTGTATGTACAGCCATATATATATATATATATATATATATATATATATATATATATATATATATATATGTATATATGAATGAACATATATATATATATATATATATATATATATATATATATATATATATATATATTTATATATATATATATATGAATGAACATGGTCATAATAAAGCAGATGTACCGAATGTGAAGGGAAACACCAGCAGAACCCCTCCACCCTGTATTATGTAGTGCCAACATATCAAGCTGGCCAGAGGTGGGCAAACCCCTGCATCTGTAAACACCGGTAGAACAGAAACATTGGGACTAACTCTGCCCACGTGCTAATTCTGACTTTCAAACAGGTACAGGGCTGTTCCAGTCTCCAGTCGGACAAGCCTAAACCCAGATGACCACATGAACACCCTGACGATCAAATACACATATGTGCAAGGACTATAAGCTTTGGAGAATATCCTCGTAGTGGTAGCATGGGTCCAGAGCAGAAGGGAATAAGGAATGGCACATGTGTAGTACTGCGGTTTTCCCAGAAGGAGAATGGATGCCTGCTGTGTAAGTGAAGTGTTGAGGCATGTGTTCGGGTAACTATGAACCATGGGTATACATATAAATGAAGCAGAACACCAATAGTGTAGTGGTTAGAGCATCCGCCTAACGTAAAGGCATTCCCGGTTCAAGTTCGACTATAGCACATATCATTTTCCTTGTAGAATGAATGTCGCTGTGCTTTAAAGCCAACATTTAAACATGTAAAGGTGAACGTGTGTTTGCATGAGGCCATTAACCAGATTCCTTCAATTAAAATGGTACTGTCATAATGAATAAGGCACATGTAAGCACAAATAAGTGGCAGTAAACATATGTAACTCACAGTAAGCATAGGAGAGTACACCTGCGTGGGTGTAAGCAGCTCCCAGCATAGGAAATGTATGTTTTTATGTACAGATGTAATTTATATACATATATATATATATATATATATATATATATATGTATACACACACACACACACACACACAGAAATATATATATATATATATATATATATATATATATATATATATATATATATATATATATATATGTGTGTGTGTGTGTGTGTGTGTGTGTGTGTGTGTGTGTGTGTGTGTGTGTGTGTGTGTGTGTATAGATATATATCCACAAACATGAAATATATATATATATATATATATATATATATATATACATATATATATATATGAAGAATGAATGCCTTAAGAATAAAGCATACACAAGGGTTGTGAAGGGAATCGAGAGCAACTAAGGTGTTATATAGTGCTTGCAGCGTATGTCAGATAAAGCTGCCCAAGAGTGAGCAGAGCATCGCTATTCACACCACAGGCAGTGTTCTACCAGTGGGCATAACATTGTTGAGCTGCTATGTCTACATTTCACAGAGACGGAATGTAGTCCATGTTGGGACCACCTACACTTGTAAACCACAAATGACAGTATTCCATAACACCAAGAAAGGCACGTATGTGCAAATATAAATGGTGGGAGACCCTGTGAATTCACGAGGCAGGACAAAATGTGTGTAGGGCCACAAACGCTCTGGAGAGGGAATGTGTAAAGGTGTGTCATGGCTGCGATATTAAGTGGATAATAGCTGTTACGCATGGAAACTCAACATGGGTGGGGTGGAGGAACTATGGGTATGCGATTATGGATCCAGGAGTGCCAGGGTTGGTTGGGCCAGTTCCAATGGACCACCCTGTGTAGGTCAGGTAGTATGTAATAGGTATATATGCATATGCACATGCAGACAACAATATGGTGAAGTACATTCTCTGTAACACATGCGCTTCATTTATTGACATAAATAATATGAATGTGCACAGACAAACAAAGACAGTAGCTGGAATAAAAGGCTGGCAGATGAGAAACAGGTCAAATGACACTGTATCACATCCCAATTACCATCGGTAATCTGTACATGAACATATTGCAACATCTGTCTGCTGTATAATGTGCTACATACCGATTACAAGATAACTGGAGTGAAGTGTTGGTGTCATAATGACTAAGGCAATAGTATGCTGGTGAAGCATATAAAAAAACCCAATACGCATGTGTAAGTGCATATGAGTGGCAAATGTATTGGTCAACGGACACACAGATGTATATATATTCATATATATGTTACTGTAAATATACACATGTACATACCTAGGTTACGTTACAGCAATTATGGGTAACATATGCTCAGACCGGGCATATGTTAGTGGGAGGTCCAATAAACAAACGTCTATCTTCCACACAACCCCAGCTAGGCCGGTGAGACATACAGACACGCAATAAAGGTTAATACAATGCTGCTTTCCAGACCACCAGCAGGAAACTACCAGTGGGAGAGATCTGAAAGGTCTACACTTTAAACATGGATCATTGGGTCCCTTGTGGGACACCAAAAATTTCCCTTTTAGGCAAACCTGTGTTGATTGACGCGACCAGGATGTAACTGTACATGGAACAGTAGGTTGTGCAAGTCTGATAACACATGGGTTGACAAAACGTATGAAATGTGTCCCGACACGGGGAGAGTGGGTAGTGTGTAGGGGTGTGTTCATACCCCAGCTGCGCTCACAGTAAGGATGAGTGCTGTCGAGGGGTGTCAGGTAGGGGAATCATGGGTATGCAGTCATGGGCCTAAGTGTACAGGTGTTGGTTGGCAGAGATGTATTAGGCCTGCCCTGTGGAAGTAATTAATATTATTATGTGGGTATAGCAGACACCCATACCTCCCAAACCTTAAGAGCACATCTACTGGATAGTCCATAAACCATTGGGGGAACACATAGGGACTATATCAGTGAACTATACCTGATTATCATGGACGCCCGTGATTATGAATCAGAATCTAACACAGTCCTAACTAAACCCTTCCAGAACTAATGATATTAGGTGGACAGGTGGCGGAATACACGTAATGACTAATGACAACATGTATGAGTCATAAACAGCATGCACCTCGACAAATGTGTATGAACACATATGCTCTGGGACTGTCAATGTGTCAGGTTAATAGTACCAATCATCTAAATGTGTCCCTGAGGGTGTTATGCAGTGTCCCTGATTCAGTATTCATTCTCCCCCATTCATTTGTGAGGTCTGCTAGTGACGGAAAGCGCATACTCTGCCAACTACCTTAGGTAGATGATAGCGTAATAGGTTGGGGTTACCACCTGTTCACCTTTGCGAGGGATACTCCCCTTTGGGCAGTTGTGTCCTGCAAAATAAATGTTATTATGGCACATGGCCTGTCATTTAGGGCAAAGAATATATATATTGTCTGCAGTGGTTGCATAAAATGATTATGTTGTATCTGAAACACTTAGATTTTAAAGGAAACAGTATTAGCAACTATAATGCTACAAGAATAACCTTTTATTTAGGCAAAATGATGAAGTAGTCTATTTTCTACTGGCTGTGGGTATGTGTTGCCCTACCAATTCTGACATCTCTACATATAGGTCCTGTAGGGCTGCCACCTTTCAAAATGGCCAAAGTGGGACCTGCTCCATAGTAATGTCAGACATACCAGGTCAGAACATACCTACAGCCATGCATAGTACAGAACTATATGTATTTGCACAAATAAAAGCTTAGTCTAGTAGCAGTCCACTTGCTTATGCTACTTCACATAACATATAGAAGTGTCATATATACAATAACTGTTACATGCAACTATTACAGAAACGTAGAATATAATATTGTCATATAATCAGGACATTTGCTATGTCATGATTATTTTTGCATAACACATACGCCTAAGGAGGGACTGTCCCACGCAAAGTGGGACAGGTGTTAATCGTAAAGTCCCCCCTTGGCCAATTTAAAAGGTGGCCAACCTACGATAGGTATGCGCTAGCATGACCCGGCAGACAGATGTGGGTCCCAAAACACATTTACTTATCTGCATTGCAGAGTATCGGTTCCCATGTATTAGCCAGATGGGAGCAGATTGTATGAGGAACACTCATATAATATGATTAACTCACTGGACAGGCCACCGATTCCATAGTCGAATGCCATACCGTCGCCTAATGGTCAACCATACCCAATACTGTAGTCATGTAGTCCAATGTAATAAGCATCACAAGGGATTGTGCCCATCCAGCGTGAGTGACACATGCAAGCACCAATGTCAGTGCATGTGCAAGTGAGGGAGCGAGTGGGTGTAAGCGTGTTTGGCTACCAGTATGCGAGTATTGCACTGGTAAAGAAATGTGGAAGCTAACCAAGTGTAAGAAGCTGTAACCAGAGGTCAGCAGTAATTAACACCACGCAAACCCATGCACAACCACTCCCAACTGCTTCAATGTGCCTTACTCCCTCAGTATCCAATGGGCTTGTTCTGCCCGCAAACAAATAACCGTCCTTTGCAAGTGTTGGCAGCAACACCCTGCGCACACAGCTAATGTGAATTACCAGTACACCATGGCAAATATACAGACAGTAGACAGTACCACACACATACCATACAGCACAGTCATCCAACAGTATAGCAATGTACCGGCAGATATGTCCGGACCACTGGTGTTTGCAGACCTGGCCGTCTTGTGTTTATGTGTGTGAGCATGCCCAGTATGACCATTCTGCATGTTGTTGACTGACATTGCCATTATACCTTCATGTGTTTGAGCATGCCCAGCATGGCCAACTATATTGCATGTGTTACATGTCCAGGTAGTCTGTACTGTGGTGCTGACCTCTGTGTTGTACACTGACAGGTGGCATGCTGAGTATCCATCAGTCATGTGGCATTGACTGTTGCTACATTTCTGCACAGCATGAGGGAACATCCGACTGTATCCACATTCCTACACTGCACCGGGGGGGGGCACACCTGACTGTTGCTATATGTGTACGTTGGAAGGGGGGCACACCTGACACTTTTACACTTTTGCTACTACTGTACTGGTATGTCAGGTACTCCATTTCAGTCTGTAGACCTACCTATTGTGCTGGCTAGAGGCATGCCAGTGTACTCCAGATCTTAGCTTTAATTACCAACATATTAGTTTCAGACATCCTAGCATTCAAAACCTACATCCAACTGCCTGGCCTGCCGTAGTCTGTTTGTGTGGGTCTGTGGGGGTGGGGGGTCATCCACTGGGCATATTCAGAAGCCATAGTACAGCATTTGTCTGTGTTGGTCTACACCTGTCCAGCTGGTTGAGACTTGTGTGGGCTGTATGGACACACATGATGCTCAGCCCATCACCTGCAGTGGGTATGACACCCTGTGTACTACATGCTACTATGGTGACCCCCGTATGTGGTACAGATGTCATGGTGCCACTATGGATGTCTGCTGACTGCTGCCATAACATTCAGCCACCAAATTCCCTTGCATGCTCACATCCATACCATAGCTACAGGTACCAACACATTCTAATACAACTGCCAGTTGGTAGGTTGATTGACTTACCTTGAGGGTGTGCCAGACCTGAGGATGGTGCTGGAGGGCTTCCTATGTCGGATGCACATAGTGCACTTCCTATACATGGCTGAGCACAGGTAGTGTCATGTTTGGCATCCCTTTTACTGTCTGTGTGAGTCAGAGAGGGTGACATTCTCTGGGTCCCTACTGTGTCAGTGTATATGCTATGTGTTGCCTCTTTGCCAAGGCCAGGTCATACTGGGCATGCCTCTTTCCGCCTACTGGGTCCAGCTCAGGTTGTTCCTCCTCCGAGTCACTCTGTGCCTGTAAAGGCCTTGGCATTGGTGGGGAGGGGCTGTGTGGCCCTGCCCCATGCTGTTCCGGCTGCAGCTGTTTCCACAGGATCATATTGTGTAGCATAGCACATACCATAACAATTTGGGTGCATGTAGCTGTTGAATAATGCAAGAATCCACCAGATGTGTCCAGACACCGGAACCGTGACCTGAGCATCCCAAACACATGCTCTATTATATGTCTGGCCTGTGCATGTGCATCATTATGGCATCGTTGTTCAGGTGTGTGTGCATTTCTGATGGGTGTCATCAGCCACGGCTCCAGTGGGTACCCAGCATCCCCCACTAGGTGACCGTAGGGGATGTCCATAATGACAAAGCTGTGGTACAGCTGCGTCAGATGGAATATATCAGAATTGTCATAGCTTTCAGGGCAGCCATCACACACATTCAGTGTAATGCCCTGGGCATCACTTACGACCTGGCAGTTGATGGAGGGGATGCCCCTGTGGTTAATGTAGGCTCTACCTTGCTCACCGGGTGGTGCTTTGATGCATACGTGCATGCAGGCTATAGTACCCACTACCCCAGGGTAGTCTGCCATTTGGTTGAAGAGACGCATATTGCTGGTCAACACCTCACATGTGTTGAGGAAATGTATGTGGCCATTGGCATGTGGTGACATGGCATCCAGGAACTGGTGGAATACCCCGGATGCAGATGCCTGTGAGATCCCCATTATATCCCCAGTTGTGCTTTGGGAGGTACCTGTGGCTAGTATACCTAGGCCTACACATACCTTGGTATCTACTGGGATGGGTTCCCCTTGGCCTGTTTGATGTGTCAGGTGAGGCCGGCACAGCTCAACAATCTGCTGTAGGAGGTCTCTGTCCACCCCATACTGCTCCACTATCTACCGCTCATGTAGCCCCTGTAGGTTACACTGAGTCTGTACAGTCTTCTCTGTCTCCTCACTGAGGGTTGTTCGGCAGCATTCACATCCTCACCACCCTCAGCCTCCTGCACATGTTGGTCTATGTTGCCTGCTGCAGCCCTTCTCATTTCATAGGCTTGTTTGTTAAAATTTCCCCACATGTATACACCGGTGGTGTAGAGTGTGGAAAAACCTGAGGGGATAGTGCTTGCTCACTTTATCGTAGTGTTCTGGGCTGGGCTGGTCTGCTGGGCCTGTAATCTGCTGATTCTGATAAATATCAACTGTTTGCCCAGCTTTTTCACCTTGACTACTCTCCTACTGCTGTTGTCCCTCCCAATTGCACTAGGCAGGTATAGATACACCCCTAGCTTAGGCGTGCTAAGCTAGGAGCAATCCTGAAACACAGGGCTCCAATCTACGTACAGTATGCCTGACACACCCCCTATGCTTTCACCTATATTTGAGTCCTGCACCCAGCTATCTATATACATACACTCTTGGGACCTGCATCACACCCTGGGGATAAACAGGATTCACTATTTTCCACCTCGTTTGCATAATATTGTCTTCTAATGCATAGTTACATGACCCATACTGAGCCTCTCCAAAAATAACTGCTTATTGTTGCGCAGACCTGCACACAACTGGTTAAAAGCACCTTACTATCACCGTATTCAATGTCTCTTGTTCTTCCCAGCAACAAAACAACTGGCCTCTGCTTGGCTCAAAATTGGGACCCTGCACACCACAGACGATGTGATTTACCACTAAGCCATGGCAAATATACATACATCTGAGGTTATCACATGCAGATCATCCAGCACAGGCATTCAACAGTATAGGACATGTATTCCATCATGTACATTTATATGTGCTAATGTCCACACACACACACACACACACACACACACACACACACACACACACACACACACACACATATATATATATATATATATATATATATATATATATATATATATATATACATATACATATACACACACATATGTAGATATAGAATATATATCTCAACAGCAGACCACATGACACCAAAGCATTAGACAAGAATGAAAAGAAAACCACATGCGCCTCCTGCATTATGTACTGGTGTTAATATCAAGGCAAGTGTGTTTCTGTGCATCACACGTGTTCAAACTGCATTAAGGGTAAAATTAGGGCTGCTGACATTACTCACCAGACTTATTGCTGGATGTATGTGTATGTCTTGCCAATCCAGTCTCTTGGCCGATTGTGACATTTATGGCCTCTATATAGGAAAACAACAAGACATGCTCCTCAACACATACAGTAGCTAGTCACTCACAGACACCAACACATAGAATAGGACTGCCTAACACACACACCTGTCATACCTTGGAATAGAACACCTATCTGTCTATTCTATCACACTACAGCATTACTCAGCTACAGAACGCATGACCGAGATTACTGGGGCACATCACTCCCAGAGGTGTACTTCTAGGTGGGTGACATCATCAGCAATGGCAAAGTCGGCGATAGGGATTGTATGGAGTGTGAGCAGTCTAAAAGCATTATTCTGTCCACAGGCAGATGGAGACACACACACACACACACAGTTTACATGGTTGGGATTAGAACACCGACCTAACTACCTTATCACACTACAGCATTACACAGTTACAGAACGTGCTACCAAGATTAGTGGGACACAGCACTCCCAGAGGTGTACTTCTAGGTGGGTGACATCATCAGCATTGGCAAAGATGGTGATAGGGATTGTATGGAGTGTGAGCAGTCTAAAAGTATTATTCTGTTCCCTGGCAGACGGAGACACACGCACACAGTTGGCATGGCTGGGATTAGAACACCAACCTAACTAACTTATCACACTACAGCATTTCGCAGTTACAGAATGCGCTACTGAGATTACTGGGACACAGCCCTCCCAGAGGTGTATTTGTAGATGGGTGACATCATTGGGCTTGCTAACGGTGGGTATAAGAAATGTATGGAGTGTGAGCAGTATAAAGGTATTACTCAGTCCTCAGACAAACGGGGAGAGACACACACACACAACAAGTGTGGGAGTAGAACACCGACCTAACTACTTTATTACACTACAGCATTACATAGTTACAGAACGCGCTACCGAGATTACTAGGACACCGCCCTCCCAGAGGTGTATTTATAGATCGGTGACATCATCAGCCTTGCTAACAGTGGGTATAAGAAATGTATGGAGTGTGGCCAGTCTAAAAGCAATTTAGAGTCCACTGGCAAATGGGAACAGACATACACACACACACACGCCAGTGTCGGGTACGGAACACCTGCCTATTTACAGATTACTATTACAATACTACATATATACCAATCATGCCACACAGACTACACATGTCAAGGCTGTCATTATGACTGTCTGGGAATGCGGACATCTACAGGGATGCTGGCAGTTAAAATGTACATACCTGTGAACCTGTGTGTTTAAAGTATGAATCCATCCTGACCTGGAGTATGCCCATCTGTGGAATGGATGACTACTACCACTATACAGGGTTACAATGGCCATGCTCATACACAGAGGCACATAACCAACACAAGGTGTCACTGGGCATGCTCACACACTTAGTACCACAGGGCTGTTTGGAATGCACTGTGTCCATCTACACAAGATTATACTGGGCATGCTCGTACACTTAGTAACACAGGGCTGTTCAGAATGCACTATGTGTCCATCTACACAAGGATATACTGGGCATGCTCATACACTTAGTAGCATAGTGGGCATGCTCACACACTTAGTAGCACAGGGCTGCTCGGAATACACTACTATGTGTCCATCTACACAAGGATATACTGGGCATGCTCATACTCCTAGTAGCACAGGGCTGACTGGGATGCACTCTGATGCTAAACACGGAGGGCCACAGTGGCCATGCTATTAGAGGTAGACATAAATAACACATTGTAATGGGCACTGGTGTTGGTAGTTGTCATTGTTAGTGGGAACACTGCTCTACATATATTTGACACCGGTCTTTAACAAATCTGCTGTCATTCTGGGAAGACATGGCTGACAGTAGGCAGGCCTTTGACACATATCACATGCATCCACAATACAAGGGAGTGTGGATATTACCCAAGTCGCATCCGCCAACACAGTGCCATTCCAAGGCAAATGTCCTAAACACAAGTTAACTCCCATACACCTACAGGACAACTGCATTTTTTCTTATGCTAACCAGTGCTAGATATGTAGCATTCATATTCACAGCTGGCCACTGCAGATCCAACAATAAGGAGTACTGACATCTGTGCAGTGAGGAACACCTGGCTGATGTCTCTGTAGTGCACAATAGCACTACCACCATATACCTCAGAACCTAGCACTACCACCATATACCTCAGAACCAGACATGTGGGCCATAACACAGGTATGGACTGCTCCAGGTGGTGTACCCACATACATAAAGGCCACTCACATGTACTGACTGGTCCCCCCATGAAAGGCATCACAGATGAGCCATGTGCAGGACACAGTGCCACATGCTGCATTCTAGGATGTAAACTGCAGACACCACCATGCCCTTGGACCACCACCACACAACCATACATGTTGTATGACAGATGAGTATGCCACCATGTGACCCTTGACCTGTGTACTGTACTAAACTCTACATCAACTGTAGACATTAAACATGTACTGACACAGTTGCATCATGTGTTATGCAATGCAATGATACCACTGTCTGTGACCAGGTCAGCTGTACACATACCAACGGCCCTCAGTACTGTCCACCATTAGCAGATATCTGTTGCTGTACACCAGTACACACCCTCATGTATGGATATAACATACATGTACCTGCCCTGTGTATGTACATGCCACACCCACAACATACCTGTAAATAGCATAGCTGTTGTAGTCCTTTGTGCAAACAGGTGGCTACAGCCATTACACACATGCACATGGAATGTAGGTCAATGGCTACTGAATGCTAACAGTACATAAGGTGTGATATCAATGTTGACAGAGGTAACATCCCCTCTGTACTGGTCACCCATCATATCATACACCAGTCCATGTGTCATGTATGTTATTACACATATCCGCCAATTGCAATGCCTACAAACATGACCAAATGTCAGGATTTTAGGACCTACACTCATGTACACATAATTTTGTGCGTTCAGATAACATGCGTGGGCAATTGCTGATGTATGCAGGTGGCGTGTATCCTAGTACATCATACAGCTGCAATGCAGCCTCAACATTGCCAACTGTATATGGTGATATGCTGAATGTACAAAAAGATGTACCACAGGTATGGACAGATATGTTGAAATAACTAAGTGGTGGGGCATCTCTACAGATGGATGTTTGCTGTGGACAGCTCACAAGTGTGTCACAAGCGGTCCTACAATACCCTGTATAACCGGTAAGAAATAGTTTTGTTAATTGAAGGACATAACACACAACTTAGACAGCGGTCAGGGTGATAGCGAAGGTAAATCACTTCACACCTGTTAATAGATATGACATCCATAGTGCATATATCAGCACTGTTGGCACAGGAGGCATCAGTACAGTTTGTAATGCATGCAATACTGCTGTACGTCTGACATACATAACATGAGCTAGGCAGGTCTGAGATTCACAGTACTGGCATGTGTGGTTGCGTGTGTGTCCATATTTGTCACATTATGTGGGGAATACATCTCAATTGTTACTCACTCTCCTGTACACTAAGTATAGACATCTGTACAGACTACAATGTATAAAGCAGGACATAAGCAGGGGTGTGTATCTCACACATGTGAGGTATCTGTATGTGCATGACATAGGTGTATTAATTACTGAATGCCACAGTGTGTGTATGTAAGGCTGACTGGTCCCTGGGGTGAGGATGTATGTTACCAGACTGAACTGATAGGACCCCTCCCACCATCCAGGCGATGCATTCAACTATCCATGTTGATGTCCCCGATCTTAGGACATACTGATTACCTGTACATGTGTATTCTCTGTGGCACGTCATGTAGGTGCACAGTACTGTAATGATGATTTGCACATAGGCAGGGTTCCTCAACACACCAGTAGCAACTGTGTGTGAGTGTGTGTTACTATGTCGGTGAAGCCGTGAGTGTGTGTGTGTGTGTGTGTGTGTGTGTGTGTGTGTGTGTGTGTGTGTGTGTGTGTGTGTGTGTGTGTGTGTGTGTGTCTGTGTGTGTCTGTGTGTGTGTGTGTGTGTGTTGTGTGTGTGTGTGTGTGTGTGTGTGTGTGTGTGTGTGTGTGTGTGTGTGCATGTTGTATTTAAATCATATCGGTGGATGCACACACAAATCTTCTGGGTAATGAAAAAATAAAAAATAAAATTCACATAACATCAAGAAACTCAGAGCTTTTGGGGCCATCATGCAAGGGTATATAACTGGTTTAGTATGGTCCTCAGCTGTAGGCTTCACGTAGTCTAAAACTAACACCCCTCAGAGGTGAACACAAAGACTGGTACACTTTGTGTGGAAATGGGAATACTATGGTCATTATTTATTTAATTTCCTCACAGTCAAACTTTTTTGGTCTGTGTGTGTGTGTGTGTTACAGTGTCACTGAATACATGTGTGTCAATACCTGAGTGTGTGGGTGCAGTTGTGTGCTGGCATCCTGTCATGGGAACGTGTATTATTGATTCCCATTGAGGCATCACACTTCCCACTGGCCTCTACCCTTGTAATCAGCTAGACCACTCTCTTACCTCACCACTCCATGTAACTGTACCTGTGACGTCACCCATTATGGATGTCACGTCTGTGGCCACAGTAGCTTAATACACAGCTATCATGTTCTTGGACCAGTAGACGTGTTTGTAACATGGGACATTCTCAATGGTATGTGGCAGCTACACGGTGCATGCTGGTATATACATACATACCTGTGAGTAGTCCATATTGACATATGGGACACTTAACTGCAAACACTGACATCCACCGCCACGTGCAATTAGACCTGAAGAAGGACAACAGAACAACATGTCAAACATGCATTTACTGTTGTTACACAAGATACATACTGTTAACAGTATTGTACACCTGTACTACATGGTATATCTGCTGACTGTCAACAGTCCTCAACATTTGTAAACTACACATATAATCCTAGTTTGTACACCCTGTGCATCAGACCATATGAGCATGTCCCTGCACCGATGGTGTGGATGTCAGGCATGTGGCACAGGCATCATCATCATATGCACAGGGTGTTAATGTTTGCCAGAAGCCTAGGCTGCACTGTTGTTACACAAGACGCATAATGTTAACAGTATTGTACACCTGTACTACATGGTATAGCTGCTAACTGTCAACAATTGTCAACATTTGTAAACTACACATATCATCCTAGTCTGTTCACCCTGTGCATCAGACCATATGAGCATGTCCCTGCACCGATGGTGTGGATGTCAGGGATGCGGCACAGCCATCATCATATGCACAGGGTGTTAATGTTTGCCAGAGGCCTAGGCTGCACCATTGGATGACATCATGTGTGTGGGTTTGGGCCTTTGATCTAAATGGGTGTGTGTGAATGTTGTGCATGTGTGTGTTGCGGTGCCCTACATATGTGTCCAGTGTGTGTGTGTATGTCTGCACACAGTTCTCCCATGTGTCTGGTCTACACAGGGGTATTATTGACAGCTGCAGACTGCACAGGCGAGGTTTTACAGTTCACAGTGTCCGGACATGGACATGTGACCTGTGCCTGCCAGAGGTTGCAGGGGCACTACCAGACAGAGGTGCAGATTGGGAACTGTCTGATGTCACTAGTACACTGGAACCATGTCCCTGTTGTGACTGTCCTGGGCCACGTTCACATGGCCTGCTGTGTCATGGTGTGGACAGCACAGCACCAGATGCACTGTTGCTGCTACCGCCACCATGGGAGCGGGTATGTGAGGTAGCTCGTACATGTAGACCTGACACAGGTGATGTAGCAGGCCTACGTCCATGTGCCGATGCCTCACTCCTACCAGATGTTCCAACACAGACAGCTCACGTTCGTGGATTGTCATGCCATGGTCAAGAACTCCAACCATGTCACCCAACTGTCTATCCAAAGCATCAGCAATCTGCTGTTGAGTATTTACCATTGCCTGGATGCTGTTATTTAAAGAACAGACAGCAGCCCTCTGTAGCCTCTGATCTTCTCTGTTGCACCATTCAGCACGTGCCTTTGCCGCCATTACAGCCTGAAACATGCGTCTGGTGACACCAGCTGCTGTGCTCTGTTGTGCAGGAGCATGTTGGCCAGAGCTCCTATGAGCAGAACTTGCCATGTGCCTGTGTGGGGCACCACCAGTAGTTTGGCTGACACCATGGTGTGCAGGCACACCTTCCATGGCCCCCACAATTCCCGGTTCCAAGCTACCATGCACCAACTGTACTTCCTCTATGGCCACTGGTAATGGGGTATGTGCAGGTATGGGATCTGTGTGCACGGATGAGGAGGATATAGATGGAATGGCAACCAATGGCACAGTTTCAGCCCCTGACAACTGTGACCCAATCATATGCTCATCATCATTGCTAGAGTCTGTGGGAACACTAACATCTGATGTACCGGAGGAGGGCAATGCACCTACATCACCTGTGAGGGCAGACAAGAACTGTACATTACAATCTATACAATAGACACACACACACACACACACACACACACACACACACACACACACACACACATGTGATATGACAGAAGGCATGCAACATGCATGTCATACGGCAGACGGCATGCAGCGCAGACAATAATAGTGGTAGTTATCATACATCCCTAGGTTGCACACACAGCATGCATGTGTGATAGCAGACGGCATGCAAATTACACAATCATAGTAGTGGTTAGCATACATCCCTGTGTTACACAATGTGGACCAGCACTGGTTAACAGTACACCTGCCTGATGTGTGGCATATGACCTTGATAATCACATGTAGTATGACGTGATCTGCTGACATGTGCAATGACATGTATACATGTTTAACACAATGGTGTCCTGTTGAATATACCGTGGGGCAATGGTGTACCAATTCAGTGTTGTCTGTCCACCCTACAGATATACTGAAGAAACACCGGCACACCAAACTATCGAAGAAAAAAGCCGTGAGGTAGCAGCAAACAGTATCGCCAATCACCAACAATAAGATAAATCAAACCAAATGTTATTATCTTGTCTGAATGCAGATTTATTAACTACAATAAAAGCGTTTTCGCTGCTATATGACCAAAGCAGCTTCTTCAGAAACAAATTGAAAAATGTTAGCGCCAACTTAGACATTTAAAACTTCTAAGGAGGTGTGTCAGCAGACATCACTTCCTGTACTAGCGCTCAACATTATATTAAACATTTTCTCATGCCATAAAACACAGATTGCATCAAATAGTACATATAAAATCATCATTCAAACTATTATATTAACTATAAACATACATATATAAAAATATATATATAAAAATTATATAAAACATTTTTGCATATATATATCCAAATAAAATAGATCTGGTCTTGTTTATTAAATATTCTACAGACTACTAGGAGGCAATATTGCACTAAAAAAACGAACATAAAATCTTTATAGCAAATGTTATTTAATGTAACTTCTCATTTTTAATACTACTGAGATGTTACAGTTATCGTTTAACCCAGGGCTATGGAAAGCATTAAGTTTAATTTGCCATTCTAGTTCACGAATACTAGACAATAATAGTGGTAGTTATCATACATCCCTAGGTTGCACACAGCATGCATGTGTGATAGCAGACGGCATGCAAATTACACAATCATAGTAGTGGTTAGCATACATCCCTGTGTTACACAATGTGGACCAGCACAGGTGAACAGTACACCTGCCTGATGTGTGGCATATGACCTTGATAATCACATGTAGTATGACATGTGATCTGCTGACATGTGCAATGACATGTATACATGTTTAACACAATGGTGTCCTGTTGAATATACCGTGGGGCAATGGTGTACCAATTCAGTGTTGTCTGTCCACCCTACAGATATACTGCAAATTTAGCTGATGTGTATGGCCATTGCAAGGAATCATGAAGAGTCGCTAGTGCTATACAGTGTGAATTACAGACAGGGTTCATAGCCATGACTGTGTTCAGATACAATGCATATATACTGTGGAATGTGACCCACGTCACTGAGGTGTATAAACACTAAACCATAATGTGGAAGTTGTGACACAGGTCACTGATGGGTATATGGATGACACCCCTGCACATCTGCAACCATATTGCTGCAGCCTGGCAACTATGGGCAGACATGGCAAACACATCGGTACACCATGTCCCACATGACATCTGTGCACCACACACACACATACACACACACACACACACACACACACACACGGAGCTAGTATGGCATTTATGTCCATCACTAGCAACGGGAATGTACTGTATCTGTGGCCTGATGTGGATACTGTACAGGTAACTCCTGTCATGTTGCAACACCCTCAAGATGTTCAACACATCCTATGTGGTGGATTGATGTTACGCCTACACCAGATGTGCACAGGCCTGTAGGATGTCTAGTGTTCCACATCTACATTATGGCCATTATATAAAGGCCATGGCTGAACCATGTGTAGCCATTGTACGACAGGGTATACACACAAGCACAACACTTCTAGTGTGTGTGTTGCTCCATGTCTCTGGCCATCCTCCATGGCCATGTGTGTACATGTGTTGTCCAAATTATAGTGATGGGCATCTATTTCACATGTCTGTGTTGTCCCATATGACATATATGCTCCACTGACAACAGGGCTATGAAGATAAAGGGTGGTATGTGGGATATGTTTTCAGGTTAGACAGACAGTGTAGCAGCCAGGCCAATAGATGTCATGGAATGTCAAGATAGCACATCACATTGTGTGACATTCATAGCAGGGCTATGATCCACACTGATGAAACCTGTGTGCTGGCCATACTCCAGCCCACTGTGTAGTACTGTTTGTATTCCACCACATGTGTAGATCAGATCTGTTGTACGTTACAAAAGTGAACAGCACCTCCACCATTGTATGCACAGCTGTCAACACATCTGGCAATAACGTTTGTGAAGATTCATGTAGGTGAGATGATTCACATAGTTTGCAAGTGTGGCACATGGATAGTCATTGTGATGAATTGCAAGTCTGACCTGTATATTGTGACAGGACCATACATTATGTGTACATGTTGTGAATGGCCACATGACAGATAGATTTGTGCATTACGGTTCCTGATAAATAATAACACTCTCACCTGCAATGGGCTGCTATCACCGCAGAACGCCAGAGGTACCTAAATAGGAGTAACACAGCAGTATGAGTATAATCCACCCCTGTATAAAGGCTGCAGGGAGCAATGTGCATAACACATACACCAGTAAATTAGACTGCACTATGGTGTATGCACATGTGTGCATACACAGAGTAGCATACTATAGTATGCGGCATGTGTGTATACATGCCTTGTATATGATGTTACATTACATATTGTACAGTGACACATGCAGCTATATGGAATATAGTTGTTATAGGTGCAGTACTGACTTACCAGGCAACTCCATGCTCAGTGGTTGAGAGACACACACCTCCACAGTATTGGCTAAGGCTTGTGGATGTGATTCTGCAGGTGTCCCCAAGTTGGCCAGTAGCTCCTCGGTACGTGTGAGTGGGGGCTGGGTTGCTGGTCCTCCACCTGTTACACCTTGTTCCCTGGCGATTGCATTCACACTCTGCTTCGCCCATCTAATGAGGTCTGTACAGTGCCTGCGCACCTGCTGGTATGTGCAGTTGTGGCCACCCACATCATTAACCCTCCTGCGAAGTTTCATCTACAGGGCATCCCGCTTCTGTGCATCCTGTGGCACATGGCTGAAAAGGATGTCATGATTATCGAGTAGGTATGGGATGAGGGCCTCATCCTCCAAGCATGTAAAAGGGGGAAGCCTTGCACATGTGATACACATGGGACAATGGCTAGCCAGATGGTATTTGCAGGGATAGATATCAACTATGGCATGTACAGTCAAAGTCAACTAGTGGGCTATATGCCATGGGCCATGCATGCATCTAAGATGAAAGGTTACCTAGCAGTAGCCGGCAGGTGGGTCTGTGGGGCCAGGTGGAGCAGTGCCACATTACTGATACACATGGTTAATGATACATATACCATGCGTTACCATGCGGTCATCACACCATGTCTGTGAGGGGAGCGATGTGCAGCTTTTATGGACAGGAATGCATAGTATGGCAGGACTATGTCAAGTGTATGGGACAAGGATCTATCCAGCATGTGGTAGGTGGATGTCCATGAAGTATATGTTTGAGATCAGGATGAGTACGTGTAGCATGTCTGACATCACTTGGTTGGACATGGATTTATTCAGGGTATGCATTATCCTACATAGTGGAGATGATGAATGGGAAGGCTGGTGTAGGCCATCAGCACATGGCCAATACCCCTTAAAGGAAATATGTGATCTGATATGGGTCACTTGAGTGGTCTGTATGGCTGGACAATGATCTCTATATTCATGAATGGCACCCTATTATTATTAGGGTTGCCACATATGACTGCCTGATGGGTGTGGTGATGTAGCTATCACAGGAAAGACAACTGCCCAGCTGCATCCCTCACACACAAGTGTCCATTATGATGACCGCTGTCTAGGTGGTAGTTCATGGGTACACGGTTATTAACATAGGGGTGACAATGCAAGTCAGCTATTGCTCCTAGGTCATAGTCATTTGCATACTTCAATAGGCAGATGCCTTCTGTTTGTCTGTGAGGTATGGACTACAATGAGAGGGAGTATAATTCATTAACCCTGACATACTGTAGCTGCCACTGGTGTGATGATCACATATTATTCAGACACCTTCTGTAGTGTTGCTTCTGCCAGCAGTCCTGTTGCTAAACACTCCTGTAACATGGGAATGTACATCTAGTATACCGAGTGTGGTGGTACACAGTATGGGTGATGATGTCCTATGACCTGACAAGGTTATGATATGCAGTGTGACATCAACCATACTGTCATCTACATTGGTACTGCTGACATTACTTAAGTGATCAAGGTTCATGGCCTTCCAGACCAGACTCAGCAGGGTAGTAGTGCAGTACTTCCCATTATCAGTGGTGTCTCCCCCTTTGTTGGATTGCGATACCTGTTGGTGTGCACCATTCAGTGTGCACACAACCTGACATGGAGCTATGTTTTACATTATGTATATGTGGAGAGCATCTTGTTTTGCCATATGTGTATGATACAACCTGTGATGTGGGAAGGTCACATGCAGACTGAGTGCAGCTTGTACCTGCATAGTTGTGGGTACAGGGGCCCTGTGGTGTACTTGGATACATGCTTGTTTACCTGTTGGGGGGAGCGGGCCATGTTTTTATATTATCCAAGACCCTATCTGGATTGCTTATTCATGCTAAGCACTTGTTCAGGACTTGTAAACAGTACGTAAGCTAATAATTACTGTAGCACTCAATCTTCCACATCACCTACAGGTAAGGGTGAACAGGTTTTGTACATACATTTCTCACTTGCGTAGAGTAATGTAGCTGTTGTACTCACTTTCCTCATTTATCTAGGTGAATGTAGTTCTATATTCAGGCATGTCCAAGAGTCAACTGCCAGTGTTCTCACCTGTCTATCTGATGAATCTGGACATCTTGAGGCAATGTACACATTGCCTCATGTACACAGACAAGCATCTCCACCTGCCACTCAACACCACAACCTGTGAGAGATGCACTCATCTAGCCAAACTGGAGGTAAAGCTCTCTCCAACCAAGCCTGAGCTTGACTGTCATGTGGAGAAGGTACACAGTCGCACAACACCACACTCATCACATAAGCCTCACTGCATCTACTCCACCATTAACTGGGAAAAATACTTGTGTACCAACTCATTAGCTCAATGGTTTCTGGAATTCATAAACACCAATGCCCTGACTCAACATATCCACACACCCACCAGGGGCAACAATATCCTAGACCTAGTCATTACCAACATGAGTAACTGGTGCTCCACATGTGAGGCCAACTCTCTGTTGGTCTGATCAGACCATGTGCTGAACACCGTTGATATCCACATCCCGCACCTAACCCCCATTAAGTGAACCACAGTATAATATGTCTACAAGGCCAACTACATGCTTCTTAAGGCAGACGTGGTAGATGTCATGACACCCATGCAGATGGACAGTACTGTTACATCTGCTGAATCCTACACAAATGCACTCTATAAGCACTTACAGGAGTGCATGGCTTGTGCTATCCCAAACAGAACCAGGATGCTATACTCATAATTAACTAAGCCAATCTGGTGGTCCCCTGCCAAAAACATATTGTACTACAGGATGAAGACACTGTTGCAAATGAGAGTACAATACCATGCATGGAGGAGATCCCTGGCCAGCCTCAGCAAGAAGGTGAGATCCCTTATACGATCCTCCAAAGCTAGCTACAAAAACTTTAATGCAACTAATACCAACAACAACCACAGAGCCTCAATGTCAACAACCAGATCTGCTCTGAGTTACAGCACAAAGGCACGAACATTACAGAAACAATGGATATTGGCAACATCTTGGCAGATCCCTCTCAAAGCTGCACACTCTGAAAGCAATATCACAGCATCCATGAGACTGGACAACATACCAGGCTGCATTTTACATGAACTTCAGATCATACTGCCTCCTTCAATAATAGCCTCACATTGGGCATAGTGCCCCCTGAATGGCACACAGCAACAGTTATCCCACTCCACAAAGGTGGCGCCACAATGGACCACGGGACCTATTTCCCTATACACCTAACTAGCCTGGTCTGCAAGGCTATGGTGCACATCATGGATCACTGTCAGAGACATTGGGTACCTCCCAACCTTTGTCCCCTCCCTGTTTGTCATTGTTAAGGCTGGACCATGCCTCCTAAACCTGGTGGGCTTCTTAGAGACAGTTACCAAGGCTTAGAAGAGGGTAAGGAGGCCCACAAAGCCTACCTAGATCTCTCATAGGCTTTCAACACCATTCCTCCTTCTGGTATTATCAACATACCCATCCACCTGAACATTAACCCCCTACATCATGTGATGGTTTGCAAAGTGGCTCATGGACAGAACACACACAGTTGGAGTTGCATACCCTAGGTCTGACTGTATACCAATTGCAACTGCCATCTCCCAGGGCTCAGTCCCAGACCCCTCATGTTCAGTATATACTTCTCTGATGTACAGACAAGCACAGAAAGGCTTTGGCTAAAAAGGTTTGCAGGTGACTGCAAACTAGGGGACATAATTGTTTCCCCAGCTGTTGCAGACACCCTCTGGAAGGGTCGCACTGAGATGGATACCTGGTGTTAATATCATGGCATCAAGCTGAATGCCTAAAAGTGCATAGTCATTCCCTTTGGATATAACTAATTACCCATGGACTACCACATAGGTGCTAGTCCCCTACATACAAAAAAGATATTACAGGATTCAGAAACACCAGGAGATAGCAATCTTTCCTTTGATACCCATAATGACAAGGTGGTTAGAATATCCTTCTACATAGCCCCCACTAATCTCTAATGGGTTTACATCCAGATCAGAGGGGCCATTGTGACTCTACACATGTCGTATCAGACCCATTAAAGGATACAACACCCCATTTGGGATATACCTTACAAGACAACTGCAACAGCTTGGAAGACCACACCAGTACCACACCAAGAGGATTACTGACCTCAAACAGATGACCTATGCAGCCCAACCTATGAAACTCCAGCTGTACTCAGTTGCATACCGCATAATCACAGGTGATCTTTGCTTGACATGCAAGGCCCATGTCCAACCCTGTATTGCTGGATATGCTCCACCTAAACAGAAGCCCCTGAGAGCCACATGCTCTAGGGATATACACCTAACCACAACAATAAGTAGGACGTGCTGAATGGATAGCTTCCTGACCCGGACACTCCCTATGCTTTGGAACATGATTCCAATGTAAATCAGGCAGGGCCCCTCATGAGCACTCTTCAAGGGAAACATTGCCATGTGGATGGGAAACAGACATGTACCTGGGGATCACTGCCCTGACTCTGCTGGACAGAGCGACAGGGAACTATTGGCTCTGCCGTTCAGAGGCATAGGGAACCAACCTATGGGGGTGGCGAAAGACAACACATGCTAGCTAGGCTTACAGACACCCATAGTAAGATAGCCTAGCACCTACCTTTGCACATTATACATGTCTTATGTACATGGATAGTTAAATAGCTCTTCCATTTTACTTTGCTATCATGCTGATAAACTGTCGGCTCACTAAAAGACATATGTATCCTGTTATTGTGTATTGTGAATGCCGATTGACATAACTAATGTTTTCCTACCATTACAGTAATGCTATGTAGCTTGTAATACATATCTGCCTACAATACTGTACATTACACAGTTATTGTCACAATATCCCACAGTGCAAAACATGCTTGCACAGTGGCCCAACCTTCCACATGTTATTCTCTGTATTACACCCATACATATGGCCACAGTTACAGTATATCAACATATACTATCCCCTGTTATAGCATATACTTGTTGGACCAACCCTGCCACTGATGTTGGCTGGTGAGGAGTATTTCTGTTCAAAGCCCTTATATTGCATCCCTTGTGGTGTATGCAGTGTTTGCCTTGTGACCTACAGCAGTACACACAAATACTACAAGCATGGCTATGCTCAACAATACATCACTACAAGATAACGGTTTCCACTATATGGATTGCGTGCACTTTAAATACTACAGGATAGTACTATATACAAAGACATACTGACTGTTCTACATACCTTATTAGTAACCTGACGTATCATTAACAGTTGATTCAATCCTTTTCAATTTGTGTTTCAATGTTATTTGTAATGTTCCGCTGGTATATACGGATGGTTTGAATGTGTGATGACACATCCTTTTCTAGTTGCATATCGGTAGCATGTGGTATCCTGTTCACCAATTGTTGTTGCAAAGTAGTTAATTGGATGCACATCAGCTGTGCAGCTACTCCATTAGCCGATACCATGGCAACAGTGGTGTATAAGTGAGTACTCCTTTTAGGGGTTGCCTGTTTGCCTTACTTTCAAGGGAGATGGCCTAGATGTGTTATTCAATATATTTCAACAGCTATATGGAGACACACAGAGATATATTAGCTTCATAACTCCTGTGGACTGTGTGTAATGGCTAGACGATTTAGTTCTACATGTGAGTACAGCTGTTATATTTCGGAACAGTGCTTCTTATGTAGGGGTTGTTTGCACTTGATACTTCTGCAGATGTTTAAGTCTGGCAAGGATGTTTGGCCAGTTCAAGGCCATATGGCTATGCATGAACTGTTATGTGGTGTAAAGTGTGCTCACCAGACATCCTTGATTGGTGTACAAGTGTAGCATACTGTGCTGTAACTCACTAATTGCTAACACATTCCGGTGTACGCACAACCCTCTGAAATGGGATTAGTGCAAACAAACCCTATTACATCAGCAGCTGTTCCATTGTATAACAGCCACTATTTCACTTAGGGCCAAGTTAGTGTGTCTCTGACAAGGTATGTTAAGGCTTCTGCAGATGTCGTACAGCGTGTGAATGATTTGTGATGTTATTACAGTTTGTAATGTAATATGTTTGGATGTGGGGGTGATGGTGGGTGTGCATAGCAAATGCAGGTGTGTAGGAGCTGCTTTTATACATAATCGCTGTGTGCATGAGGGTTCCTTCCCTATTTGAACACCTATCCTTTTTGTGGACTAATACAATGGTAATTGCAGGCTGATTCATTAAGGCACTGTTATGTGGTTCCTGTATAGCATGCAGGTGATTTTAGTCCTTGAATCCCTTCGGCAATACATCTGAATGTAATAACGTGTTGCTACATGATAGCTGTGTATTTCTGTCATAGGTATTTGCAGTCATCATAGTTGTGTTGGTGACTGACCCTCTTTGGCTCGGGTTGCCACCTTTTCATATGTCCATAGCGGGTCCTTTTCGGGACACACATCTGATTTTACCGGCCGACACAAACCAGTGGTCAGTACAAGGGATAGAACTTTCCTTTCTTTCTTAATTATAAGCTTATTCTTGTAACCGTTTAGTTGCTTATCCTGTTTCCTGTACCATGTAGGTACTTTAGATACAGAAATAACTATTGTATGCAACTATTATATTACATATGGGACATAATTATGTCCTACAATCCCAGGACATTTAACACGTTTAATATATTTGGTCAGAACACAACCCCCCAAAGAGGGAGTGTATCTCCCAAAGTGGAACAGGTGGTAACACTATCATTGGCTCATGTCCATAGCACATATTTGTAATGGTGTATAGGCATATACTCTCCATATCCTTTGTTCATAAAGGTTGGTAGTGGCGGAATGTGTGATTGCTATGGTCTATGTTATACACATATGTCAACACTTCAATCGCTGTATACAGGAGACCTACGGAATTCCGAAACCACAGTGTTCCGACCCACGCAGTCCCAGGAACAGACTCCCATACCCCACATTACCGACATCGACAGTAACTTGCGAAGGTAACATGAACATGGAGCACACACATGCACACACAGACACACTGCTACTCAACACATCCAAACAAACCATCCTACACTATGTATGAGCAGGTGGCCAAGCCCCCCCTACACATCCCATGTAGGTGTCTGGGCCCCACACAACAGCCACTACTTTAATATTCTACATCCTAGGTCAGGCAAACAGATGCACAAATCTAACTCACAACCACACATTACATTCCCCCAACAACACACACCACACACAAAACACACACTTACACACACTACAGCCCTAAGAAACACACGTACACACAGTAACCTACCCAAACCTCAACACCAGAAGCACTGACTAACTGTCCATTAACATTTTTAGATTACACCTCGCGCATCTGGTGTTTAGGTACTGTGTTCTTTTGGACCTTAAGCCTCGGGATTATATGCGTCAGTATGTAAAGCAGTCAGTATGTGTTAGGTATCCCATTTATATGTACCTCCATGGTTATGTAGATGTTGTTAACCTATCTATATATCTACATATATATGTATATCCCCATATATAGACATATCTCTCTCTCTCTCCCTCTCTCTCTCTCTCTCTCTCTCTATATATATATATATATATATATATATATATATATATGATTGTGTATATATATATATATATATATATATATATATATATATATGATTGTGTATATATATATATATATATATATATATATATATATATATATATATATATATATATACATATATATATATATATATATATACATATATATATATATATATATATATATATATAAAAAACATACACCTTTCATTGTGTACATACCGGTTTATTCCTACTTTTTGTGCTTTATCCTGTCAGTATACATGACTGCCATTGGTACATCTCAGGTATCTTAGTGGTATGTTATTGTGATGAATGTGTACAAGGTTGCATGTTCTAATCTTGGCAGTGATATCTTAACTCTTAGAGCAGGCACTGGTGGTGCAAGGGTGATGAATGCATATTTCAGCGGTTGTGTGTTCCACATGTTTATTATTCTGTGGAGAACTACCTATATATGCAAGCTATGGTTAAGGTATACTATGTAACATGTCCACATCTGTGAAGATTCCTGTCAGGGATACTCCCCATTACTTGGAAACACATCCCTGATTACATTATACAAAACCCCTCACTAACACTCTGGGGAATCCTTGCAGAGTGGGTGGTGAACAGTAGCTACACCCCAAGGATCCTGCAAGTGGCTCTGCTCCACAGAGGGACAGTTAGTCAATCGATGGGGTGGCAACAGCAGACACGTTTTGCCTATACTTATGAGTGGCCTCGGCGGTTGGCCAAGTACCTACCTATGTATCTGTGAACTTGTACATACAGTATGGACACATGCTGATAGCTTAATATACTGTTCTGGTATTGACTTACTTTGTGCCAATGGCGGTTGTGTGTACAATAGTTGAGGGCTGCCTATGTAGGATGCATACAGTAGACCACCTATGCATGACAATTTACAGGTGGTTGTGTGTGTGTGTGCCATCCATGTTTGCTGTGTGTGCAGGTGGAGAAGGGTGTCAGTCCATGAGTGCCTACACTGTCAGAGTGTGTGTGTTATACATTCCCACTTTGGCAAGGCATGGGCATACTGGGCACGCCTCCGTCTAACTACTGGGGCTAGCACAGGGTGTTCATGGTCTGATCCCCCCTTTGCCTGTGGGTCCCTTGGCATTGGTGGTGGGCTGTGAGGGCCTTCACCATTCTGTCCCACCTGCAGTTGTTTCTGCAAGATTATATTGTGTAGCAAGGCACATACTATAAAGATGTGGGCACACATTCCTGGAGAGTACTGCAAGGCTCCACCAGATATGTCCAAGCAATTGAACCATGATTTCAGCATCCCAAACACATGCTCTATGATGATAAACCATAAACGAAAAAACAAACTGGTGAAAAGAACGCCAAAGTTACAGCAAACCAACAAAAACAACTCCGCTTTAATCACTTTTAAACGCACAAAATGAGAACATTTTTTCTCCTGCTAGAATAGCAGAACTTCTTCAGAAATCAGCATTACAATAAATTACAGCCTTATATAAACATTTAGCCATTTGGCACCAAAATTCAACAGCACAGTTAATATATATTTAAAGCTGTATAACTACAATGCATTATTTCTATTAATTTAATTCCCATCTAAGTAAAATTTATGAATATACACTATATAATTCAAATAATAATAAATTAAAAATATATATTAATTAAACATAGATCAATTTTAAAAATATTAAAAATATTCATCGGTTAAAAACTTAGAAAAACATAAACAATCCCCTGAAAATCCCATATTCTAGGTGATGTGTCATCTTATACTTTAAATAACTTCATATTATATCGGGACTGTCCTACGTTTACAAGCAGTAGCAGCTTCTATTCATACAGCTTAGTTTATATAAATTTATCATAAATTCTCTACAAAAACTATATGTATAAAGAAATTTCCTATATTCTAGGTGATGTGTAATCATATCAACTCATACTTACATAACTTCATACTACATCGGGGATATCCTTTATTTTCAACCAGTAGCAGCTTCTATTCATACAACCTTATTTTGTTGAATTTATTATAAATTCCATTAAAAACTATATACTTATATTTTATTTTTTATTTTTTATTTTATAGTTTATGTTTCATTATATATTTGATGCAAAATCAAACAGTTGACGCATAATACCATCAATCTTTTTAATAAGTTGATTATAAAGTACAATATATATATACACACACACAAAAAATCGTCGATTCCTACTTGATCTTGTACATGCCTTACAACTAGCTATAAAATAAATAAATCAATACAATTATATATTAGCTATTAATTAATTATTAAAAAAATGATATATGTGAATTTGCAAAGTGAGTGTAGTTGAATTACTCATTTATGGTGAGGAAATAAGACTATCTTCATCTCTTTAAACTCTTGAGTTTTAGCAAACACATAATTGAACATTTATCATTGAGGCCAGGGTACATATAGGCATTAAGCCTTATTTGCCATAACAATTCTATTCTTTCCAAAATTAAACTAATTGGGCCTCCTCTGATGTCCTGATTAACTTGTTGAACTACTTTAAATTTAAACTTATGTTCAGGATTTAGAATGATGTGTCTAGCTAGAGCATTCTCTTCCTTATGTTGGTTTATAGCCCTCATATGTTCTGAAACTCTCTCCTTTAATTTCCGATCAGTTTTTCCAGTATAAAACGAGGAACATGCTTGACATTTAGCTATATAAACCACTCCTTTACTATTATAATTGAATCTTCCTTTGAGGTTAATTTTATAATCAATAACCTCTATACTATTTCCCGTGCCCATTAGATGACAAAATGAGCAATGTCCACATTGCATCATTCCTTGATTTCTGGTCAGCAAATTTTTTTTTTGCTTCTGAAAAATTTGTTTGAAATTGTTAGTTTTTCTCCAAACAATTTTAGGTGTGAAATTGAATACTGAAGCTAAACTAACATCATCCTTTAATAATGACCAATTCTTGATTATTATCTCTTTAATGGGTTTATAATGTGAAGAAAAAATGAAAATACATGCTAGATCAAAATTTGTGCTGATGTTATTTTTCTCAAGAAATGTCATATCTCTATTATCGTCTTGCATGTTACTTTCCACAACTCTATCTCTTAATGTAGGTGTATATAAACCACTTTCCCTTTTTGATTTTACCTCAGAAATTATGTCTTCTATCAATTTTATTGGATATGCCCTATTTAGAAACATCTGTTTCAGTGTTAAACATTCTTCTGAAAATTCTTCATCCGTTGTTATCATTCTTGCCGCTTGGACTAATTGTCCCTTTAGTACTGAGCGCTTTTGATACAACGGATGTGCACTTGAAAAGTGTAGAAATTTATTTGAATATGTTGGTTTTCGATACACCCGAGCCTCATATTGCTTTAATTGAAAGTTTTTAATTAGTTGTATGTCCAAATATGCTATTGATGTAGTATTGAAGGTGCAAGTGAAATTCAAAAATTCAGTAGATTGATTCAACATTTTCACAAAAGTATCAGCTGTTTGTTCTGTACCTTCGAAAATTACAAAAAATATCATCAATAAATCTAGCATAGAACTTCACTACATTTTGAAACAAGGGTTTAGAAAAAATATATACATACTTTCCCAGTATGACATCACCAGGTTCGCATAACTAGAACCACATGGCGATCCCATAGCTACCCCCTTCTTTGTATATAATATTGATTTTCAAAAAGGATGAAGTTATAGAAAAGAACTATATCTAAAAGTTCTTGTATTAAAGTAACTTCAGAATCCGATGCATGTTTTTGACGCATCCTACTAGTGACCCATTCAATCTCTTCTGTATGTGGGATACTAGTATACAATTCCCTAACATCAATAGTTAAAAAATTGTATTCATCTTTATATCTGAAATTATTTATTTTTTCCAAGAACATCCATGAATCTTTTATTATCCATTCTTCTTTTACAACATATTTCTTAAAGACAGAATCAATGAATTTTGCACATGCGTATGTAGAAGAATTTCTCCCATCTACTATTGGTCTGAATGGGGGATTCTGTAAGCTTTTATGAATCTTAGACACCCCGAAAATACAGGGTGCTTTTGGTGCCATTATCACCAAATAGTTATAAACATGTATGTTGATTCTACCCTCAATAAACAACTCGTTTAAAAAGCTTTTTATGAAGTGATTAGCCTTATTATGCTCATTGAGTGATGCTAATTCATAAACATCAGTTGAAATAATCTCTCTTATATGTTGGACATAATCTGGAACGTCCATAAAGACTAAGCCACCGCCTTTATCCGGGTTCATTATTCTAACATTAGTCATTAGTAAACATTCCAAACTATCCCTTTCCTCTGGTTTTAAGTTATTGATAAATTTAGAATTATTCTTATCCAATTCTCTTAAATCCAATTCACATATTTTTTCAAAAATACCCAGCGAATTGTGTAGGGGTGAATTGAAACAACTTGCAACTCTAAATTCATGTGCATTGTTGGTTGCATCTCATTGCCCTCCCAACAAGTATTTCAAATTTAATTTTCTAACAAAAATCTTTAAATCACATATAGTTCCTGCTAAATTCATCTTACATGCTGGAACAAAAGTTAAGCCTCTAGAGAGAATATCCGCTAAATTCTGTGTGACCTGAAAAGTGGAAAAATTATAAATTGTAAAATCATTATCTTTGTTTTTAATTAATTCAGGCCCACATATATCAACAATGTCACTGGTCATCTCCTCTTGTTTTGATTCCTCTTCCTGTTCCATTGCTTTTTCCGTGTGTTGTTTGGAAAATCCTGATGATTATTATTTTTGTTATTATTATTATTATTATTATTATTATGTGCTTGATTATTGTCTGCTTTTCTGTTGTTATACCCCTTCAACCTTTTGCTTCTTCTCACTTGTATATCTTCCATCTGATTATCACATTCTTGTGTTGTTGATGAGTTATTGTTCAAATTACTATTGCCATCTCTAGATTGATTAGAGTTTAAATCATTAGTTTGACCATGAAAAGAGCTTAATTGCTATTTAGACCAAACCTGAGCCAGTGGCAGTTGTGGATACGCTTGGTCTTTCTCGTATTGCGCTCTATCCCTTTCCAATTTTCTGATTTTTAGTTTTCCTCATTTTCTCGATATGTTGTTCTATACTTTGAAAACACCTGGTGTAATCAAATTTATACCGTGAAAAGTCTTTATGCCCTTTGATTGCTACATCCAATTTCTCTATTTCTTCCTCTATATCTTTTATTATGAACGTGTAACGTTTTATCATAATCTGCATAAGTTGGAAGCCCTGCTGATTGAACAACTGGATAAATTATAATATCTGGACAAATAATAAAGGATATCCCCGATGTAGTATGAAGTTATGTAAGTATGAGTTGATACGATTACACATCACCTAGAATATAGGAAATTTCTTTATACATATAGTTTTTTTAGAGAATTTATAATAAATTTATATAAACTAAGCTGTATGAATGGAAGCTGCTACTGCCTGTAAACGTAGGACAGTCCCGATATAATATGAAGTTATTTAAAGTATAAGATGACACATCACCTAGAATATGGGATTTTCAGGAGATTGTTTATGTTTTTCTAAGTTTTTAACCGATGAATATTTTTAATATTTTTAAAATTGATCTATGTTTAATTAATATATATTTTTAATTTATTATTATTTGAATTATATAGTGTATATTCATAAATTTTACTTAGATGGGAATTAAATTAATAGAAATAATGCATTGTAGTTATACAGCTTTAAATATATATTAACTGTGCTGTTGAATTTTGGCGCCATGCATGCATACCATTGACTATTATGGCGAAATCATGATTTGTGTTACATTGCAGTTTTATGACATCTAAATATATTTTCCTTGTGTTCCCGTTTGCGCACCCATGCACTGCGTTTGTACTTTGCGTTAGTGTGGCCACGACAATAAATGTTATTTTTTATGTGTTGTGCGTGTTTTTTTATGCCATTGGCTGTATATTTAGCCACTGACATATGTTAACATTGTAATACGTAAGTTTGGTCTGCTTTCATGGCTCCGATGTTCTGTTTGAAAAAATGTAAACCGTTTTTTTTTGGTTTACATTTCTACATGCTTACACTACACCTGCACCACTTCATGAATCACTATATACCTTCATTTGCATGCTACACTGCTGTACATGGAGTAATTAGCATACAAGTGCCGTGAGCTGCGCACCTCAATCGCCAACGCTACTCTGGCGCATGGTGCAAGCTTCATGAATCCCGGGGACATTCTAGAATATTCCCATCTGTCCTGTATCTTCCACATTAATAAAGGAAAAATATATATATACGTATACACACACACACACACACACACACACATATATATATATATATATATATATATATATATATATATATATATATATGTATATATATATATATATATATATATTATTTTTTAAGTAAAATTAAGAAGGAAATTTTATACTAGCATCTGACAGCTTTATAACCTTTATCCTTTGTTTGATTTGCTTCTTTCAACTTCCCCAGACTTACGTTAATCATTGTATAATTGGCCTTATTTTGCTGCCAGTGAAAATTGTTTAGGTCTTGTTTGAATTTGGTTCATACCTTAAGGAAAGTTTGATCATTATGTAAATACCAATCCCATATGTTAATTAACCATGATCTACTGGAGTGCATTAAATTTTAATTTAACAGCAAAAAAAAAAAATAGTAACATTTCCATATTGGAGGATTTTGGGGCCACCAAAAGTAATAGTCAGAGAAGGGCATAGATTCTGTTTATGAGTCAATAACATTGGTAATTAAAGGCGTAGAAATAAACCATATACATAACTTATTGAAAATGCCCACCTAATGTTTCAAATTATCATAGTCATCACTATCAGTGTTCAGAACTCCCCAACTGTCACACAGGTCCAGATCCACCATAGCCATGGTAATGATAGCAGCCATCCAAAGATGGATTATGACCAGCCTAGACCCTACCCATTACCATCACTGCAACACTAAGGTGGGAATTCAGTAAAGAACTATGAGTTACAATACCATCTTTGTCCGCTAGATGGTGATCAATGTAATAGTCATTTTAATAATAACTTTTTATTTTTAGATGGTTCATTAATTTTTTTGTATTAAATTGTTTGGTATTTATATTTAATTTCACACAAATTCAATGCATCAAATTCTTATTAGTTTTTTTAAAAACAATGTTTTTTTAAAATAATGTTTTTTATACAAGTATTCTATGAACCAAACATACTTAAAATCTGTCTTTTTTAGGACAAGTAAACTGTGGGCAATGACATCAAATTACTGTTTAATTGTTTAATTGGATTATTTTTCTATTGTTTTATTGTTTTATTGCATTAATTGGTTAATTATGATGGTTATAAAAGGAGAGCATTTGGTATGTAGCAGGATGTATGTTTTTGGTTCTGACGAAGATATTCGAAAACTCAGTTTTTGTGGAGTACAGCGTTAGACTGGTGTGTTATTAAAGTCATTTTATTCAACTTCGTTGTTTCAAGTCTTTGAACCCTTATTTGGCTTCTCTAGAGCGAAACTTGGTTGGTTATTAATTCAGTAAAGCTTACACAATTTTTTTTTTTTGGTGTACGCATTGTGGCGCAATGCCTACATGACCGTGGACAATTTTAGATTCAGTAAGCATTGTTTAGCAGCTTGCAATCACATATAAACAGGAAAAGTTCCGTGGAATGCAAAATACCTCATAAGCAGTTGAATCTTATGCAAATGATGCAGAAGGAGTGATCCAACAAGCAGAAAGGCATCATTGTAGAATCTGTGTCACTGTCCGTAGGGAATGAGGAAGTTTTCCATGTACAGGAATCTACATGGACAGAAACGGATGTAAAAGTCCATAAATATGGACATAACTCCCCCAAAAAAGTTAAATGAAAAAACATACATGTGCAAAAGTACATTGTGGATGTCTGAAAAAGGAAGGGAATATGTAAATAAATAATACTTTTTTTAAAATAAATTTGGCATGTTTGCGCTAGACACCACAATGCGCAAACATGCTTAACAGAAAAAAAAGTATGTTTTTCACAAATATAATGAAGGACTTTGCATCGAGTCTGTACAAAGACCCGGGTTCATATTATATGCATGAAAACTGAATCGCACAAACACGTATTGAGCGACACATAAAGAGTGAAAATTCACAATATCGAAGGTATGAACAGATACCGCCATAGGGAATTCTTCTCTTTGCTTTAATAGAGTGCAATCTCGGAGTTGGTATATTTAATTAGGGGGGTGTAAGGGGTGCAGAGGGGCTTAGTGACAGTATTTGTTGGTTTTGTCGTGTTTGTGATTCAATGTTTTGGGATTTCGCCCTTTACATGTCGCTCAATACGTGTTTGCGCAATTCAGTTTTCATGCTTATAATATGAACCCCAATGGTGCATACGTGCTGTCACCAAGCTCAAATGGCTATGAACACAGGTAGTATCTTGGCTGTCAGCATGGATATGCATGCAAATGAGGTGAAATTCCTGAATCGCTAAAAGAAGACTGTGTCCACATATCCTCTTCATGTAGGCCCCTACATGATGTCAATATTCACAGAGGATGTGAATTACATCGAGGGGGTCTCATTATTTTTTGGATTATTTTTGTTTCCAGCCATGTGTGTTTGCATGGCATGCTGCATAAATGTATGTGTTCATCTGAAAGGCTACTCATGTGACTTTGATGACTTAGGCAGCAATCAGTTAAAACCAGATATCTTCAATAATTATTTCTGACTTTTGTATAAGCTATGTGCTGTGGTGCACTCTAAAGGAGGGCCTGTAAATTATGTTAATCATATCTTGGGTGGGTGAACTGCATCATAATTCGCCAATCCCGCATGGTGGACCTAACGAAGAACTGCATTCTGCTTATCCCTCAATACTCTTGGACATTGGAGTAGAGACTTGTGAATTTTAACTGGGATAATGCTAGGGGCTGCTGCAGGTCTGCTTCATCTGTATGTACTAGATGATGAAGTCAATGCTGCTGGTGCTGCTGTCAGTAGGCCTTGGCCGAGAAGGAGAAGAGTGTTCAGGCCCAGGGTAACCTTCCAGGAGCTACATGACCTGGAGAATGTAGACCGCTACAGGGTGGAGAGAGACATATTACAAGACATATTACAAGAACTCACTGAGCTCCACCACCTTCATATCAGAGCCAGAGCTAACAGAGAGGAACCCATCTCAGTGGAGACAAAGGTATGTGTAGCCCTTAGGATACTAGCTATAAGTACTTTTCAGAGACCAACTGGGGGAATGATGGTGGTGTCACAGGCATCTGTATCCAGGATACTCCACCAAATCCTGGATGTTATGCTCCCACATGCCAGTGAGCACACTTATCTTCCCCACATCCATAAGGAGAGGGCCAACAGTATGTGACTCTTCTACCATGTAGATCACTACCCTGAGGTACTGGGTGCCATAGATTGAACACATGTATACATCAAGGTGCCACCTAGTGAGCAGGGTACAATTGCGCTGGCAACCCTGACAGTTATCATTACTCCTATATCTGGCACAAATCACAGCTTCAGCAGATGTTGGCTAGGGGAGGCATCCCACAGGGCTATTTACTGGGGGATGCTGTGTAAGCCCTGGAACTATGAATGATGACATTGATCAGAAATGCACACACACCCACAGCAGAATGCCATAATGAGGCACACACACAAATGAGGAACATCATAAAGCATGTGTTTGTGCTTCTGAAGTCATGTTTCCAGTGCCTCAAAATTTCTGGTGGATCCCAACAGTATACTCCATGCGCATGTGCACAGATATTCACAGTATGTGCTATGCTACACAATCTAATCCTGCAGAAACAGCAGCAGCAGGATCAGCAAAGAGAAGGGATACACAGCTCCTCACCAGTGCCTAGGTCCCCATAGCCACAGTCACAGGAGTACTCGGAGGAGAAACCACCTGTAGCCAGACCTACGTGTGCTCAATATGCCCTGGCTTTGGCTAAGAGACAAAGCATAGCACATTCACTGACATCCTAAGAACTAACACTTTACTCCTACATATATTAAAATTGATGCCAGCCAAATCACACATCTTCTACCTGTCCATGAATTGGCTGTGTACTGCTTGCATCAGGCAGAGTTAGCCCTGAACTACTGCTGTGTCAACTGCTGCATTTGCAGGGTAAGTCTGTAACCTACACAGTTGACTACTCGATTATTATGATATGTCAGTGTATGTATGGACCAGGTACATTATGCAAGTAATTTTAGTGGGCTAGTTCAACAGAAATGACATCCACATGGGACTACAGATACCCATTCCACTAACATGTTTCCATCATACAGTCTTATTGCAACAAATTACTTGTACATCATGGAAGGGAGATGTTAGACTGTTGGGTTAAATGATAGTCAGACTGTTATGTATCCCAGCAGAACATGTGATGTTGTTTCCCCACCCCCAACACAGCAGTGTTCCCTTGTAACTCTTATATTTATTTATCTAACATTTGTTTACCAGGAATGTCCGACTTGGAACAAAGCCTAGTTTCAGTGCAGGCTCAGTGAGAAATGCTTCAGACACAGGGAGGACATGCAGACTTTGCACAGAAGGCACCCGAACCGAGAATCAAAACAGAGAACCTCTTGCTGTGATGGGACAATGCAACCACTGCACCACTGCCCTGTCCAATAGTCATCGATGGTATATTAGCATGTCCCTTAGTCTCAGGACATTACTATAGAAATTGATCTTAAATTGTATGTCTTGGGTAATGGAGGAATAACCAATGTACATATTTATGTAGGTGATTGTGTGATGAATGACCCCCTGCCTAACAAATAGCTTTTGTGGCTTAAAGGACTAAGGCAATCACCTTGTGTGATGGTGTTCACGGTTCTTGTCTAGAAGTATCCATTTGTTTTGGATGCGAGGTATCAATTATTTGTGTTCTACACATGGTCAGTCTTTTTGGGCTGTATTATTTTAACTGCTGTCACATATTAATTATCTGAGGAAACTTTAGAACATCTTAGCCAATATGAGTGAAGTGCAGCAGTGCAGAAACAGGGATGGATGTCATATTGTGTAATACACAAAATCCTGGACTGGAGTACAGATAGGTGTGGGCTGGAGTCAGTTTATAACAAACCAAAACTCCCGCTGGCCATGCTCATACACTTAGTTAAGCCGAGTGCAAATCTGTTGCTTCTCGCATAAAGACTTATATATATATATATATATATATATATATATATATATATATATATATATATATATATATATATATGGGTCTACCTGATAACACCGACACGCCAAAACACTTTCAACGAAATAACCGACACGAAAAAACTGACAAAAAAGAAAGTTCAAAAGCACGAAACTTCACATGCCCGACAAACCAAAATTCCAACAATCAACAAAACAAATACCTTTCCTGAAAAACACACACACAACACAAGCACACCAAAAACCTTACAAACCTACACTTAACCTTACATACACAACTATCTGTGCACTAACCATAACCCAAACCCTAACCCTAAGGTCCGTCACTATCGCACACTTACCTTACCCGCACCCTAACCCTAACTCACTTAATCCACCCCTAACCCTTAACTCTGTCACTATTGCACACTTACCTTACCTGCATCTTAACCTAACTCACTTAATCTGCCCCTAACCCTCATGTCTGTCAGTATCGTACACTTACCTTACCCACACCCTAAACCTAACTCACTTAACCTGCCCCTAAACCTAAAGTCCGTCACTATCACACACTTACCTGACCCACACCCTACCCTAACATCCATCATTATCACACACTTACCTTACCCACACCCTGACCCTATCGTCCGTCCCTATCACACACTTACCTTAACATGTTGGTGTTCTCAGCATCGGGATTTTCAACTGTCGGTCTTCTCCGTTGTCGATCTTCCGGTGTCGGTGTTCTCGTCGTTGGCGTTGTGCACTTTCAGCGTTTTCATGTAGACCTATATATATATATATATATATATATATATATATATATATGGATTCACTTCAGAAGATCGAATTTCCAAAATCTCGAACTGCAAATAACCGAAACCAAAAAGCTCGAGTTTTGGAAACTCGAACTTCTGAAGGGAAACCATCAAAAAAAAAAAAAAACCACAAACTTCGCTTTATATATATATATAGATAGATATGTGTGTGTTTGTGTGTGTGTGTGTGTGCGTATGTGTGTGTGTGTGTGTGTATAGATGCATACATATATATATATATATATATATATATATATATATATATATATATATATATATATATATATATATATATATATATAGATATATATATATATAGTAACACTTCTTCCACAGTAAACCCCATCCCGACCTCTTACATAAAATCTCTTCTGCTTAAATTAAAACTATGCTTCCCTTCCTCTGACTACTCCTCCCTCTTTCTTAAATTAGCTGCCCACTCAATAGCCTATCCTATTTCCATGTTGATTAATAGATTTATACTGGAATCCACCACCCCAGACATACGGAAATAAATGTTCACCATTCCGCTACACAAAGGAGGCAATAGTAATGAACCATCCAACTACAGACCTATTGCAATCCTCCCTCACTCCTTGAAAAATATATACACAAACAGCTTCTTAAATACCTAATAGATAAAAACCTCCTAACCCCTACTCAACATGGTTTCAGACCCCATCATAGTACATCCACTGCCCTTCTGCCCTTTACTCAGACTGTTGCCAAAGTCAGAAACACAAATCTACTTGTTTCTTCCCTCTTTCTTGACCTCTGAAAAGCATTCTATACTGTCTCACATTCCAAACTTTTTGATGAACTATCTGATCTTAACCTATCCTCCACTACTATTACATGGTTCTCTAGCTATCTTACTATTAGACAATAGTCAGTAAGATAGAAGTCCACCTGCTCCCCTTACTTACCCATTCATACTGCGGTCCTTCAAGGCTTCATTCTTGGCCCTCTACTCTTTAATGTTTTTACCAATCATCTACACACTTCCTGGCACAACATTGACCCTGATGCAATATGTGGATGACTCCACCTTTATCATCTGTTCTGACATTTCTAACTTCCACTCCATTACTCAAGATAGCTTTCTGTCCATAGAAAACTGGCTAACTGAAAACCAACTAATACTCAACCCCCAAAAAGCAAAACTGATACTCTTCTTTCCCAAATCCCTCTCTCACCATAAAACCACCTCTAACATTTCATCTCTTGACAAACCCATTATTCATGCTGACCCACATACAAAGCCCCTCGGTATTATAATTGATAACGGATTGAAATGTGATACCCATATACAGCACTGTATCAAAAAGACAAACTAGAAACTCAGTTTACTCTAAAGGCATAAAAAATACCTAGCCCCTAACTTCAAACAAACTGTAGCTCAGGCTTTCCTCCTTCCTTGTCTAGTATAGGCCTCTCTTATCTTCACACATCTACAAACCATCCTCTTGGCTGAGCCTTACAAATCACATCACTGCCTTGCTCTAAAACAACTCCAGTGATTAGACTTCCCCAAACATCTGCTTCTCTCCCAGTTGCAAATCACACACTCCTTACTCTCTATACCTTTAGCCTTTCCCTCTTTCTCCTCCCTAATATCACTCTACACATGCTCCCCATGTTCCACAGCTCAGACCAGCACCTACTTAAACCAACAAACCCAACAAAAACATTAGTGAACTTCTTTACAAAAACAGTAAATTCCAGGTTTGGAACAAGCTCCCCCTAACATTTGAACCATTACCAACACAAATCTCTTTAAATCCAAACTCAGAAATTTCCTCCTAAATACCAGCACCTGCCTCTGCCAAGATCCCACTTAACCCCCCCCCTTTTCACCTCTTTACCATCTCTCACATTACTTCCAAAACTATCCTCATTTGACTCCATTAGTAACTAATGACTCTCTACCCACCTCTTCCAATAATTTCCTGCACTCTGAAGACACAAGCATTGCCAACTATATTTGTCTCTCACCTGCATATAGCTTCTTACATAATCTTCTTTTTTTGGCTGCTCCTGTTAGTGGTCTCCACAGCAGATCATCTGTTTCTATGTCTTCCTGTCCTCTGCATCTTGCTCAGTCACACCAACCACCTGCTTGTCCTCTCTCACCACAACCATAAACCTTATCTTAGGCCTTCCTCTTTTTGTCTTACCTGGCAGCTCCATCCTTAGCATCCTTTTCCCAATATACCTAGCATGCCTCCTCAACACATGTCCAATTCAATGCAATCTCCCCTCTCTAGCTTTGCATCCAAACCGTCCAAGCTGAGCTGACCCTCTAATATACTGATTCCTAATCCTGTCCATTCCCATCACACCCAATGCAAATCTTAACATCTTTAACTCTGCCATGTCCAGCTTTGACTCCTGCCTTTATGTCAATGCAATCGTGTCCAACCCATACAACATAGCTGGTGTCACTAACCTTATGTAGACCTTCCTTTTCACTCTTACTGGTACCCGTATATCACAAATCACTCCTGACACTCTCCACCCACTTCACTCACTCCACCCTGCCTGTACTCTCTTCTTTAGCTCTCATCCACACTCACCATTACTCTGAACTGTTGATCCCAAGTATTTAAACTCATCCACCTTTGGCAACTGTACTCCCTGCATTTTCACCATTCTTCTATCCTCCCTCTTATTCACACACACACATATATTCTGTCTTAGTCCTGCTGAACTTCATTTCTCTCCTCTCCACAGAATATCTCTACCTCTCCAGGGTCTCCTCAACCTGTTCCCTACTCTCACTACAAATCACAATGTCATCTGCAAACATCATAGTTCATGGGGACTCCTGTCTGATCTTGTCTGTCAACCTGCCCATCACCATTGCAAATAAGAAAGGCCACAGAGCCGATCTTTGATGTAATCCCATTCCCACCTTAATTGCTTCCGTCACTCCCACTGCAGACATCACCACTCTCACATTACCCTCATACATATCCTGTACCTCTCTTACATACTTGTCTATCACTCCCGACTTCCTCATGCAATACCACAACTCCTCTCTACACACCCTGTCATATGCTTTCTCTAAGTCCACAAAGACACAATGCAACTCCTTCTGACCTTTTCTATAATTCTCCATCAATGCTCTCAGAGCAAACATCACATCTGTAGTGCTCTTTTCTGGCATAAAACCATACTGCTGATCACTAATCATCACCTCCCTTCTTAACCTAGCTTCTACTACTCTTTCCGATAACTTCATGCTGTGACTGATCAATTTTATCCTTCTGTAATTACTATAGCTTTCCCATCACCCTTATTCTTAAAAATTAGTAACAAAACACTTTTTCTCCACTCCTCAGGCATTCCCATCACTTTCCAAGATTTCATTCAACAATTTGGTTAAAAACTTCACTGCCATTTCTTCTAAACACCTCCATGCGGCCACAGGTATGTCACCTGGACTACCAGCCTTTCCATTCTTCATCCTCTTCATAGCTGTCCTTACTTCCTCCTTGCTAACCCATTGCACTTCCTGATTCATTATCTCCACATCATCCAACCTTGTCTCTCTCATTCTCTTCACTCATCAGCCACTCAAAGTACTCTTTCCATGTGCTGAACATACTCTCCTCACTTGTGAGTATGTTTCCCTCATTATCCTTTATCACACTTACCTGCTGCACATCTTTCCTAGCTCAGTCCCTCTGTCTACCCAATTGGTACAAGTCCTTTTCTCCCTCCTTGTCCAGCCTTTCATACAACTCACCATACACATTATCCTTAGCCTTTGCCACTTCTCTCTTTGCCATGTGCCTTATCTCCTTATACTTCTGTCTACTTTCTTCATCACTCTGACAATCCCACTTCTTCACCAACCTCTTTCTGTATATTCTCCTCTACTTCATCGTTCCACCACCATGTCTCCTTGTCCTCCTTCCTCTGTCCAGATGTCATGCCAAGCACTTTTCTAGCCATCTCCCTTACCAGCTCTGCTGTAGTTACCCAGCTTTTCAGTAACTCTTCACTGCCACCCAGTGCCTGTCTTTACTCTTCCCTGAACTCCACCTCACACTCACCCTTTTGCAACTTCCAACATTTGATCCTTGGCACTGCCCTCACACTCCTCCTCTTGATCACCAATGTCATTCTACAGAGCAGTATTCTATGCGGCCTAACTATGCTTTCCCCTGTCACCACTATACAGTCTCCAGTCTCCTTCAGACTGGCCCTCCTGCATAGGATATAATTCACCCATGTGCATCTTCCTCCACTCTTGTATGCCACCCAGTGCTCCTTCCTTTTCTTAAAATATGTATTCACCACATCCATCCTTTTCATAAAATCCACTACCATCTGACCTCTGCTTAACATCATACCTACCCATCACTTCCTCAACCCCTCGTTTCCCTTCACAAACATGCCTTTTGAAATCCACTCCAATCACCACTCTCTCACGCTTGGTTATACTCAACACCACTTGAGCGAACTTGCACCAAAATTTTTCTTTCTCATCCATCGTGCACCCAACATGCGGATCATATGCACCAACAACATTCATCATTAGACCATCAATTTCCAGCTTCATAAACATCACTCTTTTTAGCACTTTATTCACCTCCAAAACACTCTTGGCATTCTGTTCCTTCAAGATAACACTGACCCCATTTCCCCTCCCATCCACACCAAGCTATTTCTAATGCATAACCTCATTTGTGTATAACATTTGTATTGCTGCCTGTAAATACTATAGAAAGATTTTCTAAAGTTGTAATTTTATTTTCTTTTTAGTCTATCCAAAATTTGTATTTCCTGTAATATATGTCATTCCTTTTGTAATGTTTTCACAAATTGTATTGTCTTGTATTGTATATTTGGAGCTTTTCTCCCAGGGTCACCACTGAGAATGGGCCACTGGCTCAGTTGGAGTAACCCGGTTAACAAATGACAAATAATTTAATATATGTATATATACATATATATATATATATATATATATATATATATATATATATATATATATATATATATAATGCATGTATATATATATATATATATATATGTATATATATATATATATATAAATGCATGCATATATATATATATATATATATATGTATGTGGGTCTACCTGATAACACCGACATGCCAAAACACCGACAACAAAATAACCAACATGAAAAAAACGACAAAAAAAGAAAGTTCAAAAACACGAAACTTCACATGCCCGACAAACCAAAATCCTGACAATCAACTAAACAAATACCTTTCCCGAAAAACACACACACAACACAAGCACAGCAAAAACCTTACAAACCTACAATAAACCTTACATACACAACTATCTATGCACTAACCTTAGCCCAAACCCAAACCCTAAGTTCCATCACTATAGCACACGTATCT
This sequence comes from Protopterus annectens, assembly GCF_019279795.1. Lineage (NCBI taxonomy): Eukaryota > Metazoa > Chordata > Ceratodontiformes > Protopteridae > Protopterus > Protopterus annectens. Next base: position 47,561,306 of record NC_056727.1, on the reverse strand, counting down.
TACCTGCACCCTAACTCACTTAATCCGCCCATAACCCTTTACTCTGTCAATATCGCACACTTACCTTACCCGCACCCTAACCCTAACTCACTTAATCCACCCCTATCCCTCAATTCTATCACTATCGCACACTTACTTTACCAGCACCCTAACCCTAACTCAATTAACCAGCCCCTAAACCTAAAGTCCATCACTATCGCACACTTACCTGACCCGCACCCTACCCTAATGTCCATCACTATCACACACTTACCTTACCCACACCCTGACCCTAACGTCCGTCCATATTGCACACTTACCTTAACATGTCAGTGTTCTCAGCTTCGGGATTCTCAACTGTCGGTCTTCTCCATTGTTGATCTTCCGGTGTTGGTGTTCTCGTCGTTGGCGTTGTGCACTTTCAGTGTTTTCAGGTAGACCTATATATATATATATATATATATATATATATATATATATATATGTATGTATATATATATATATATATATATATATATATATATATATATGCTCACTATCCCTTTCTCCCTATCTATGCTTATATGTATGTATATATATATATATATATATATATATATATATATATACACATACACACATATGTCTCTAACTATCCCTCTCTCCCTATCTATGTTCATATGTATATATATATATATATATATATATATATATATATATATATATATATATATGTAGAGATAGATATATGGGATGGGTACTGATCTCCGAATGAACTTTTCACCAAAGCACAAACATCCAGGCATACTTCCACGAAAGTGCTTTTTACCGAAAAAGCACTTTCGCGGAAGTATGCCTGCAGCTAGAAGGAGTTGTGAGAGAATTACTGTTGCGGGGATCATACTACTCTGTGTATATGGGAATATTCCCTTTTCCTCACTGTAGTGCAATCTCGGAGTGAAAATATTAAAGTAGGGGAGTGTGGGGGGCACAGGATAAAAGCAGATTTATATATTTTTTTTAACGCAGTTTAATGAAACGCTTTTTCGGTGAAATTGCTTTCATTAAAGTGTGTTCGGTGATTGTGGATTCAGACTATTGAACTTTTGTTTAATAGTCCTAGATCTATACACACATATATATATATATATATATATATATATATATATATATATATACATATATATATATATATATATTCACTATTACAATGTTTCCGTTAAAAACAAATTCCCATACATAACATCAAATTAAAGTGCTATAGTGATAGTAAATATATGTAGATATATATAGATATATGCATAGACACGTACATCTCTGTCTCTCCCCATATATCTGGATAATATATATATATATATAAATACAAAACTGCACCAATCTCCAGCACCATAGTTTAGCCTGATAAGCTAAAATTATTAAAAATGAATACACAACAGTCAGGAAAGTGTCATTGCTTTCTTTTAATGGCAGACATGTTCTGCCATACCCAACAAACCAAGGTTTCACCTCATGGTGTCATCAATGCTTTTCCTTCCTGAAAGAGGAAGCTTGTCATTTATACACTTGTTCTTAAAGTGATATTACAATAAAGCAGTACACTAGTGCCACCCAGTGTAAATCATACAAAAACATAGTTGAAAAACTCTTTGTCTTCATATAAACACATTACTTATTCACTTTGAATTCACCCAACCCAAGGTTAATAAATATCTTTAACATTGAAATAATGCAAGTTAAGGTACAAAGTTTTAGTAAAAGCATGTATGATTCATACTTTCTGCTTTACTAATGTTCATTCAAATCTGGTTTAAACAATGCTCCCAAGTTAACTATCCACATTCTTTCTTTCTTAGTGAGGATTGTATGTCTATGTGCTATTGTCAGAGCAGACTCTACCTCTTTGTCAATTCCTACATATATAAAGTGAGCCCTTGGATGTACTTGCATATGCTTACATAGTGCACTACGTGCCGTCTTGCAATTAATGTTACTAATATGCAATGTTATCCTCTGTCTCAAACTCAAGGATGTCTGTCCAACATAAAAGAACCTGCATTGGCACACCGCCATGTATATCACCCGCTCACTTGTGCATGTTATTTACTGAAGTGAATGATTTAGTTTTAGAGATTACTTTACAATGAATACAATGTCCACAGTAGGTACTCCCCACAATTCGATTTGTTACTGTCCCTTCAACTTGGACTTTGCTTTTTTTGAAGCTAGATAAACTTTCCCCAACAGTTTTACCTCTCCTGTAACCAAAATTGCAATAATTATTTAGTAAGGTAGTCAAGAAACTGTTTTCAAAATATGTGAATGCTTTGCTATTATATCTTTAATCTTAAATGTGTTATTGCCATATCTAGTAATAAACATAAGTGTACCAGGAGATTCCCTAATCTGAAGCTCTCTTTCCTGTAACAGCTCTGTCCTAGACATCCCATTCACTGCCTGTAAAGCGATATTGATGTTCCTGGCCCAATATCCTCTAATCAAAAATCTTGACTTTAATTTCTCTGCCTGTAGCTCAAAGTCCTCAGCCTTGCTACAGATTCATTTTATCCTCTTAAATTGGGCCATTGGGCTATTCTTGGCTTTATGACCTGGATGGCAACTCTCAGCTCTGAACAAAGAATGTTTGGTGAACGGTTTCCGGTATAAATTTGTAACCATCATACCATGCCTGTCTTTCTTAACCATCACATCCAAAAACTCAACATTGTTGCTATCAATTTTACCACTAAATCTGATGCCATACTGATTATTATTAAGGTACTCAACAAATTGCATCCATCTTTCCTGTGTACCTTGCCAAACTACCCAACAATCATCCAGGTACCTATGCCACATTCCTAATTCTGCAGTGAACTCATGTTGTTGTTAGATGACCTCAACTTCCAAGTAACCCATAAATAAATCAGCATAGATGGGTGCAAATGTTGCACCCATCACTGTATTTTTTATATGTAAATACCACTCTTGCCGTACCTAAAGGCATTATGTTGCAGAACCATTCCCAATAATATCAATAAGAATTCTTGCTCAGTTGGTCCATAGTACTTAGAAGCCTCAAACCAATACTTAACTGCTTTCATCCCTCCCCAGTGTGGGATATTTGTATATAATGCTTTGACATCTAGTGTGCCAATATAATCATTTGTAGGGATTACCAAATCATCCATTAATAATAAAAATTGATTTGTATCTTTAATTCTAGCAGACACATATGTCAATACTGGCTTCAACTTGGCTTCTAAGTACACTGACAATGAATTTAGAGCTTGAGAATCTGTATCTAAATGAATGTTTGAATTTAAAAATTGTACCTAAAATATTAAGGGTATGTAAATACCCTAACAAGGTAAAAATAGGAAGTGAGTTTTATTTTGAACTTTTGGAAATTTTTGATAACTGTGGCTTTGCTATTTTGAAAGCAATTATTAAGGAAAATGATAGGGAGATGGTTGGTTTAAATAGAAGGATAGAAGAAGTTAATAACCTGATTACGAATGATTTGCTATTCTCAATGGAGGAGAGTAATAAGACATATTTTTCAACCTTACAAAATATTGAGAAAAGTATTAACAATATTTTTGAAAGAAAATGTAGAAAATTGGAAAGAGATGTTAAGGAATACAAGAATAAGACCCAATACCCGAAACCCAGAAGTTCCTATTTTCAGAATTATGATGGAACTCATCAGAATGAAGATTTGGGGTATATGGGTAGTGAGGACTTGGTGAATGGTGGAAATAGTGATAGTTATCAGGAATACCCCCCTTTGAGAAGGTCAGAAAGAATCAGGAATAATTATCAAAGAAACCAAAATAATTTTCAAAAAAACTACTACTATGGGGGGCAAGGAATGGGGGGCAGCAGGAACAGGAACTAATAGAAAACCTAGTAAATGATATGAATACTGAAGCCCCTATTAATGAAATTATAAGGAAAGGCCACGTTTGGATAAAAAATGGATATAGTATTTACAATTATAGTGGCCTTGATATTAATGAAACCTATTTTAAGTTATTCACAAAAGGGTTGAAATTTGTACCTAACAGGAAAGCCGACCTAAGGAAGGTAATCATAGATTTAAAGCTCTTTCTTAGGAAGAAGAACCTTGAACTTATTTTTCATTATGAAAGAACTACTGGTATTAATACAGAAGTCCTGAGAAGAAAAAGTACTTTTAACCCTCCTTTGAACCCACAATTAAAAAACTTTGAAGTAATGATGGAAAAAAAGATTAGGAATGAATTATCGAAGAATTGGATAGCCCCTAATCTATCTAAAGATGAAACTGATTTGTTAAATACTCTATCAAATGATGCAGGAATTAGGGTAATTAAACCCGATAAAGGTGGGGGGACAGTTATTATGGACCAGGTTTTTTATGAAACTAAAATGATGGAAGTACTGGAAAACCAGGATAGATATGAAAGAGCATCATTAAATGAAATCAACATTGGAAATAAGAAAATTTGGTTAGCCTTAAATGATCTGGTACTTGAGGGTTCAATTGATGTAAATATGCTCAAATTTCTAAATGTGGCCAAACCCAGAGTCCCCAGTATTTTCGGAGTCCCTAAGGTGCACAAAGATGTCGATAACCCACCAATGAGGCCAATAGTGGCATCAGAAGGATCAGTAACGGCACCTTTAGCTAAATGGTTAGATGAAAAATTAAAAGAAGTAGTAAAGGAAGGTCCAGGTATAGTAAAGGACTCTTGGGATTTATTACAAAACCTTAAGAGGGAAATTTTTGATAAGGATATTATTTTTATAACTATGGACATAGTAGATCTTTTTTCTTCCATCCCCTATAAAGAAGGACTTCAGCTGTTTGAGGAAGCTTTGATTAATTTTGGAAAGTTTAGCAACAATGATTTTTACTTAATCTTGACACTAATGGAATTCGTTTTAAGTAATAATTATGTGCATTATGAAGGGGAATTCTTTAAACAGTTAAAAGGGGTAGCAATGGGGGCAAGATGTGCCCCTATTTATACCAACATTATTCTTTCAGCTTGGGAAGATAAATATATATTGAATTCCCCTTATAAAAATTGTTGGAAGCTGTACAAACGTTTCCTTGATAATATGTGCTTCCTGTGGGTAGGTTCTGAGATGGACTTTATAGCCTTCTATGAAAGCATTAGTCATTCAACCAATTTTTTGAAATTTACGTATGTAATGGATAAGGTCTCTTTAAAATATCTGGACGTTTTTATTGGTAAAGGTGAGGATAACTTTTTTTCAAAGGTGTACAGAAAAGAGAGCTATTCAAATTCATTTCTAGCATACAATAGTGCACACCCCCATCACCAAAAGAAGGGCATTATAAAAGGACAATACGTGAGGGGTAGTCGAATGACTTCAGAAGAATCTGATTTCTTTATAGAGTGTGACAATTTAAGGGGAATGTTTTTAGCTAGAGGATACCCCCATAAATTAATAAAGGAAATAGAGGATGAGGTAAAATTAGGAAGTCTTAATAAATTTAAACCAATTCTAGGTTCAACAACAACAGATAAAAGAACAATATGATGGTAGTAGTAATTTTGTGATATGGACTTTAGTGGTGAAGCGCAAAAAATCAGGAACATGATTGAAAATGAATGGACCAAATTTGGTGAATTTTCCGACTTGGATAGCTTGTTTTCCCCCCCTTTAAAATGTACATATAGAAAAGGTAAAAGTTTAAAAAATTTCTTTGAAAGTAAAAGGAATAATGGTAACATCAGAGAGAGAAGAAATGGTACATTTAAATGTGGGAGGTGTAACCAGTGTATTCATGTTATATCTAGGGACACTTTATACATAAAAAGTAGGGACATGTTGGTCCAAAGTAAACATTATGCAAATTGTCAGACCAGTGGTATTGTCTACTTAGCTGTGTGCAAAATCTGCGAAGCATTTTATGTAGGAAAATCTGAAAGAAAGCTAAGGAATAGAGTGTATGAGCATTATTATGACATTAAGAATCAATGTGTCAATAATGCTCTATACAGACATAAAGTGAACTGTGAGGAAGCCTCTTTCACTTTTTTTGTCTTAGAAGTGGTTGACAAAGATGTAAGGGGTGGCCCGTGGGAAACATCAATTGAATACAAGGAGCTCTTATGGCAAATTCACCTTGAGGCCAACAGAATACCTGGATTAAATGATACCCTATCTATTGCCCCAGTTTTAAAAATGAGAGCGGCTAAGCTCTGATAAATTTGTTTTTTTAACTAATAAGATTTTTTAACTAATATTTATTATATATTTTTAACCAATATTGGTTATAATTGTTTAAATATGTAATATGTATTATGGCTTAGAACTTTGTATTTTTAAATAAGAAGAAGAATATTGTACTATTTTTATATATATATATATACACATTCTCAAGGCTTGAAAAGTTTTCCTAGGTTAAAAAAGTTTCCTTTTTAGTCAGTAGATGGCACTGTTTAACAAGAAATGTATAGATTAATTTTTTGTAAAAGATTTTATTTAATAGGTTTTTAAGTATAGTAATTAAATGAGAGTTTTTAAGATTTAAATGAATGTATATTATTTTAAGGCATAGGGTTTTATAAAAGGCTATATCTGGTTGCAGTGAACACAATATGGCATAAATAAGGTTTTCAGCCAAGTTCTCTTAATTAATCAATTTTACAAATGATTGCTTAATTATTTAATTATGTAGTTAAATGAATGTATTTATAGTGAACAGAAGGTGTAATATTCCATTCAGTTACATCCGAGGAAGTGATCTAAACGAAAACGCAGTGGAGAGATATAGCGTTAATGACCTTTGTTCTTTGGCTGTTCCTGTGGTTGCAGTGTTGCTGTGTTGCTGTGTTGCTGTGGATTATTAAACCATCGTAAAAGAAGAAATTGGCGCCTTATTTCCTCCACAAGTTTTTTTTTTTTTTGGTGAAGTTTTGCTTTGTACACTTGTCTCCATTTTTTTGCATCGTTTACACTGACAATGGCTCATTAATTGATCCCCCCTGCTACTATAAGTCTTCCAGGTGGTACAGCTGCCCCTTTATGTATCTTTGGTAGCAGATAAAAGTATTGTGACTGAGGATCATCTACTTTTATCTGTTGTTCCAACTCCATGGAAATATTCCCTGCCTCTCTTACTTGCTTCAGGAATGCATATATCTGTTGTTTAAATACCATGGTAGGATCCAAGGGGAGTTGACAATATGATATCACATCTGTTAAATGTCTAACTTCATCAAGCTATTGTTCTTTACCCCAAAAAACTATGCCCCCCCTTATCTGCTTTGGTAATTACCAAATTATCATTCATGGCTAAGTTCCTTAATGTTTGTTTCTTTACCTTAGTAAAATTGTGGGAGTAACTCCTGAACACCTCATTCTGATTGAATTGCAAATCTTGCATCACCTGTTGTTCAGAATTTTCACTGCCCTCTAATATGGTGGCTGAAACTCAGATTTTTTTTTAAATTTAAATGTATCTGTTGAATCACTACTATGTGGTCTATGTGCAAAGTAATACTTCAGATTTAATTTATGAGTAAAATATTTTAGGTCATTCACTATATCAAAAAAAGACACATATGTAGCTGGAACAAATCCTAAACCTTTGTTAAGTACATTTAGCTTCAAATCAGAAAGCTCATAGTTGGTCAAGTTTACCACTAATTGATTCTCAGCAGCCTGAATGTGGTTGGGAGCATGATCTCTACCTACTGTCAGTTCAATATTTGCTGAAACATACCTTCCATTTGTTCTATGACATTGTTTTTGCCCGCCCCTCCTAAAGGGCCCCTGGATCTCTTTGGTGTTGGGGAAACCATTATTTGTGGCTCACCTCCTTCAGTCTCTGTGTCTGTATTAGAATAACCCAAAGCAACATCTGAAGCACTGGAGTTGTCTGGATTTTTCCTTAATATAGATCTAGGCCTCTTTCACTTGGGTCTATTCAGCCCTTTTGACCCATCTGAAAACCTAACAGTACGCTTAACCTTTTCCAGGTATATGCCACCTCATTTTTATAATCATTTGAGTTCCTAAGGAACTTTTTTGATTTTCTATCCTGAAATTCTTTTTCTATTTTTTATACCTCCTTGACATACATTGTGTATCTGTCACCATAAGCTGATTCCTCTTGATACTTGGCCACTTGCTCATATATTTCATTCAATTTATCTGACATCCCTACATATTATTGCTCATAATATTCTATCAATAACCTAATGAACATATTCGAAGCCAAAAGCTGTATTTGTTGCCATTTTTAAATGAACTGTTCGTTTTCCATCCCAACCCTAGGTTCCACATAAACCCTGAAACCTCTTGGAGTTATATTAGTTGTAGACTAGATTTAAGTCACTTCCTATGCCAAACACTCAACCATACATTCCTTGTAGGATCTAATAATGATATAAACTCTGTTTCTAAATCAGTTTTCCTGGTGGCACTCTGCAATGCTTTCACACCTCTTTCCGTATTAAATGATGTCAAATCAACATTACCTGTGGCTAAATTATCCAAGAATGTTCTTAAATCATGTACTTCTGCCATATTGCTGTTTCTACTGGTCTACTCTCCCTATGTGTTGTGACTCATAAATACAAATTTAATACCATCCCCCCAAGAAAAAAAACACTTAAATGGTGCAAATAAGAAATTTCAAATATAGAACCCTTCGTAAATGACCCAATATAAACTCACATTCATATGTGGAAAGCACAGCAAAATACTTTGTCCATAAAAACAAATTATCAGTCAAAAATTGAATGAACAAATCTTTGTCACCATATGCATTGTAACAGCATCAATAGCTGGTATAACATTTAAACTAGCAATGAACAGCTTGAAAATACAATGTTTCAGTCACATAATGTCCCATTCAATAAACATTGGCCACTTCTGGCCCTCTAGCAAATGACCAACATATCTCTATTCATCCATGCCCTCAGATGTTGATCACACTTGTCCCATGTAAATTCTTATGAGATAGGTGTATTACTAGATATGGAAGTAACATATTTAAGATTAAAGATATAATAGCAAAGCATTGGCATATTTTGAAAACAGTTTCTTGACTACCTTAGCAAATAATCAATGTAATTTTAGTTACAGGAGAGGTAACACTATTGGGGAAAGTTTATCTAGCTTCAAAAAAAGCAAAGTCCCAGTTGAAGGGACAGTAGAGACTCGAATTGTGGGGAGTACCTACTGTGGACATTGTATTCATTGTAAAGTAATCTCTAAAACTAAATCATTCACTTCAGTAAATAACATGCACAAGTGAGAGGGTGATATACATGGTGGTGTGCCATTGTGGGTCTTTTATGTTGGACAGACATCCTTCAGTTTGAGACAGAGGATAACATTACATATTAGTAACATTAATTGCAAGAGGGCACACAGTGCACTATATAAGCTGATGCAAGTACATCCAAGGGCTCACTTTATATATGAAGGAATTGACAAAGTGATATGGTCTGCTCTGACTATAGCACATAAACATAAGATTCTCACTAAGAAAGAAAGAATGTGGATAGTTAACTTGTGAGCATTGTTTAAACCAGGTTTTAATGAACATTGGTAAAGCAGAAAGTATGAATCATACATGCTTTTACTAAAACTTTGTACCTTAACTTGGATTATTTCAACGTTAAAGATATTTATTAACCTTGGGGTGGGTGAATTCAAAGTGAATAGGTAATGGGTTTATATGAAGACAAAGAGTTTTCCAACTGTGTTTTTGTATGATTGGGTGGCACTAGTGTACTGTTTTATTGTAATATCACTTTAAGAATAAGTGTATGAATGACAAGCTTCCTCTTTCAGGAAAGAAAAGCAGTGATGATGCCATGAGGTGAAACCTTGGTTTGTTGGGTGTCTGCCATTAAAAGAAAGCAGTGGCACTTTCCTGAGTGTTATGTATTCATTTTTAGTAATTTTAGCGTATTGGACTAAACTGTGGTGCTGGAGATTGGTGTCGTTTTGTATTTATTTTCCATGCACTACAGTACATCGTGCATGGGCATTGTGAGGAGCATATATATATATATATATATATATATATATATATATATATATATATATATATATATATATATACATCCCTGTTTTATGTGTATATATCTATATCTATATATATATATATATATATATATATATATATATATATATATATATATATATACATATATCTGTGTGCGTGTGTCTGCATTGCCCAACATACCCAGACTGTGCTGTGTTGATTAAAGCTGCACTATGACACATATGTAATGTTAGTCAAAGGACCAAAAGAAAGGGCTCAACAGTAGATTATTCACTTACTTACAGTCCCCTGTGCCTGTTGGATGTCACCACACATACACCAATAAGTAAAGAAGTTGTTTAATTTATAGTAGTGTGTGGTCGTGCATTGACAGGGCTAACCATTTTTGTCCACAGGCTTCCCCATCCAAATGCAAACAGATACATATGACAAAAATGGCCACTGTTGCCACATAGTGAGTATAAAACACAGTTGTCTAACTGCTAGACTACTAGATGCAGATGATAGTAAGAAGCAATGTCACTCTGTAGGCCAAACATTCTGTTCAACACAGGCCTTGTGTATGTCCTCTATTAGTAGATCTCCTCCAGTTGTTTGTAAAGCAGACTTAAGCTATGGCATGTGTTTTAAGTACTGTGATCTGTAGTGTGTAAGCCTGGATAGGTAGTGGTTCTCATCATTCTCCAGCCCACTTGCTCTGTTTGTGTGTATGTGTTTTTTCCCTACAAAGCAAATATGATTACCACACTGACTTAGAAAGATGCAGGATTTTGCATTATTTGAGGCATACCAGGTGAAGCAGGCCTCACAATTCTTGTCCTCCACAAGCCTGCTTATTTAATCTAGCATAAGAATACTTAAAGACATGTTAATGTCAGACTTAAGGCATGGCGTGTGTGTTACATACTATGATCCGTAGTGTTAAAACTAGATAGGTAGGGATCTTATTGTAGCCAACTTGGAGTATGTGTGTGTTCTGTGTAGAGTCCTATGAACATTAATTGGTAATAATACCCTTCTCACTGTAGCCAAGCTATTGTGTGTGGATGTCATTCAGGGCATTTTACATCAGCCTATGGGATCATGGGATCATAGGATCATAGGATCATTGGTCTTTACTAGGGTAATTGCCCTATGGCTCTTATAATCCTTGCCAAGTTCTTACCCTTATTTGCATGATCAGCACCAAATGCCCCTGTCCAAGAGGAACACAGGCAGAAGCCCCATGGTGAACTTATGGACACCCATCCAGTCATACACATTGCACCTGAAGAGGACAGATGAGGTGAGCTGTTTGACATTAAGTGGAAGTCTGTTGCAAAGGTTTGTTAAACCCTGGTAGGCATATCTTTCCCTCCAGCATATTTTATTGATGTCACATGTGAGGTTAAGGTCCTTACAGTGAGTAATCTGTGTTCCATTTGACTTACAGATATATAGCATTATCAATAAATCAAGGTCACAGACTGCTTCATATGCAAGGCAGAGGTCAACTCTAAGTAGTCTGTATGACACAGACTAAAGTTACAGTGATTTCAGATGATCCTCACAGGACAGATGCTGAAAACTTGAATTGCTCTTGTAAGGAACCTTTGTGGTCTCTGCAGTTGCCACTGTTGGTTGGAAACATATGTAACAAAATGGCCATTGCACTCAAATATTGGCATGATGAGGGGAGAGTACATGGAGGTTACAACTCCTTCATATTCAGGTGACAGTGCCCTCTGTTTTGACATGAGCAAGATGTAATGCCCTTTTTACCACTATGGAGGCATGGTGATCTAAGGTAACTTAGGTGCAAACCTGTGTGCCCAGGTTTATGTGCCTAGGTCTTTCACCCCCTGACTATGTACTTAAGGTTTTGTTACTGATGTGCTATGTACAGGCATTGCTGGTACCAAAAGGAATGATAGTACATATATTTGCATGGAGTTTAATGCCATGATTGTGGTAACAATAATTTGGGCATGTATGACCCTATTGTAGGATGTTGACATAATTTGGAGAGTCTATGACCATTCCCAGCTTGCAGGCATCAGCAAACCTTATCAAACACAGACATTCACTTTGTGTCTGCATATTGTATAAATGGATTGCAGATCTTAAAGGACCAAAAACTGAACCCTATTGAATGCCACTGGTTACAGCTCTGCTACTGGAGGTGGATACCCCTATTCTGACAATATGCGGGATATCAGTCAGCCAGCTAGTGACCCCTCTAATGTTATTATTGTTGATGTCAAGCTGGGTTGGTTTGTGAATGATGCCTGAGTTGGGGCTAGTGTCAAATGACTTGGCTAAGTCCAGGTAGTTGTAGGCACAGATGTCCCCTCTTCCAGGTCATTGGTGACTGCCTCATAGATGTCCACATGATCTCCCTGTCACAGGCATGATCTCCCTATCACAGATCCAAACAGAGCAGGGTCAAATGTTTTTAGGTTGCCTATATCTTTGTTGATATGGTTTATGATGAGTTGCCCCATGGCCTTACGGATATGGCTAGTCAGGCTAACAGGTGTATAGTTCCTGTGGTCAGTGGACATGCCACCTCTGTTCAAGGAGATAACAGTGCCTGATTTCCAGTCAGCTGGGATGCGGCTGGTGGCTGCACTATGATTGCAAATAGTTTCCAGTGGTGTTGGTAATCCATGTTGGATACCATTTAGGACCTAGCCTGGGAGGTTAGCAGGTCAAATAGGTGCTGTGCTGGTCATCTCTGAGATACCATTTAGTACCTGCTCTTTAGAGGTACAAGGTATGGAACAGGTTATAGAGATGTCATGGTGTATGTGTGGTAGGGACAGGGGAGTGCAGTTGTCACAGAACCTGTAAGCCAACAGGTCAGCTATGTCTACAGGCTTATTATATGTGGTATCATTATGTACCAGTTTGGCAACAATGCATGCCTTTCTTTTTACATTGCACATGTAACTACACAATGCCTTGTGGTTGTCGTTTAAGGAGGAAGCTAATTTTGCCCCACACTTTGTTTAGTAGGACCTCACAGCAACACTTATTTACTTGTTTAAGCTGATGAGGCAGTGCCACAATTTTAGCGGGGCTCCCTCCCTTCTAATGTGAGACACCAATGTCTGCCTTTTATTGAAAAGCCTGCTAGTGGCAGTTGTTTACCAGGCAGGTGTGCTGTGCCATGTGAAGCTTGTTTTGCTCCTGTCATGTACAGGTGAGTCAATGCAGTTGCACAGATGCTTGTATAAAGCATCAGTGTAGAGCTCAGCATAGTTATCTGTTTCATTTGAGGGGGTGGTGCAGTCAAGCTATTTAGATCATCCCATAGTAGGTTATAATCTGCTTTGTTGAACTTTATTGCTTTATATGCTGCAAGCAGGAAGTATCCGATGTGATACTTTGACTGAAACCAATTTGTGGTCAGATCTCACCAGGGAGGACTTCACAGTGGAGGATATACAGTGGTCACCCATACTGGTAAACACCCACTTCAGTATGTTGTCTCTCCTTGTATGGATGTCAACCCACTGTTCCAGGGCATTGTAGTTAAGGAAGTTGACTAACCTCTGGGCAAGTGAGTTTGAGCACGAGTAATCTACCCAGTTGGTGGGTAGCTAAGTCAACCAAAACCATCTTGTTTTGATGTATCTTGAGAGCCTCAAGTAGATCCATTTAAGCACAGTGGGTGTCCTGATTCATGGAGTTGCTCTGGTAGCTGGCAATGGCTTGATTAGGTGCCCTACAAGCAGTGAATAGCCTTTGCAGTTTCTCCTGGGAATCATACTGTCTGACCAATCTGGATGTGTATCTATCCTTAATGAATATGGATACACTACCTCCATTACTTTGCATGCTTTAGGTTTGAGGTCTGAACATGTGGAAGGAGGTGTAGCCTGGTACAGCTGTGGTGCTCTCCACAGCCTTGACCCAGGTGTCTGTGACTTCACAAATGTCTGCATCATCCAAGGTGGGGACAGCTTCCAATGAGTGGAGTTTAGTGGTGACATTCTTAGCATTTAGCAGCATAACTGTGATGTTTTTTGTAGATGGGGTTTTATCATTGGAATGTTTTTCCTTGTGACATCACATGGCTAGTTGCCAAAACCCCAGGGGTGACAGATGAAGACTATCACTGGCAAAGCACTGAGTAGATAATTCCAGGCTGACAGATAGTGGATCTCCTTACAGTGACACCACACACTATAGCAATTATTGATGGTAATCATTTTCCATTTGTATGGAGGTATCATCCTGGGTGATGGTAAAATGTAGCTCAAGGTCAAGGGCATACCTGCCTGAGACACATAGTTTGTCAGCCCAGTCATATTTCTGCATACAGTCCAGAGAGGTATGTCTGAAGTCATACACACCAACAGGAACTATAATGTAGTCATAACAGAACATGATGTTGACAGACTTGAGTGCATGTGTGATATGGCGTATCATGGCACCTCACAGAAAGCTGATCATGACATATCCCTTATGTAGCCTGGTGAGAGGCACATCAATGTGTCTCATGACGTAATCACATATGATGAGTGATATGTTTGCTTTTGTGTTTTGCCTTAGGTGTTTCACTGGTGAGACAGTGGTGTATGAGCTATTATGTGTGCTGTGTTCTGTAGAGGTATGATTATGTGTAGCGAGCTTGCATTTGGGTTTCTGAAGTGTCTGGTGTTTACTTATGTGTCTGGTACAAACCTTCACACATGTAGACTTGTGTGATGTGGGTTTGGGTAGGGTAGGATTTGCTCCTTCTAGGCATTTACTTCCCTAGAGTCACAGCCACTGTCATTGGCCTCTGACTGACTAAATTTGCAGAAGAATGCAACTCAGGAGCTGTCATTGAATCCCACACTGACTCAACAGTTATTCAGGATGGGCTGTCACAGGCATGCAGTTGTTTTCACAGCCATGGACTAACAGTAAATGCCAAGGAATGCACAATACTATCCATTGTGAAGTCATCCACCCTTGGTAACTAATGTATTGACTGCACACCTCCAACAGTCGACCCAGTAGTCAGGGATGTATGGACACATAGATAGTGATCTAGCCTCTGACTTTCATAGGTTGGTAATATTTGTGGATGCATTCTATGTTACGTAACCTATAAACAAAGGTATGGCATGTAAATCCACGACAGTCATAGTTCCACTGTATTCAGCATTCATCACAGCTGCCATTGAGTGCAATGCCACCTTTGGTATGTAACTATCCAGGCATATCTGACAAATGTCACATACACAAAAGTTCCACAGTAAACTGATACACAGTGTGCATAACATGTCCTATGCAGACAGCATCAAGCCCGCAACTGTATATTCTGTCTCCGACATGCTTTGGAGGGAAGGTGTATTCCTGCCATGCAGGGAGGTTTCAGACCCCACTGTGTGCCTCCTGCATATCCAAGAAAGGACTAGCACAAGAGTTACCTCTCCTACACAACTACACCTGGATGGTGGAATACACAGGACATGCTGTGTAGACAGGTATGTAGTCCAGACACTACACACAATATGTAACAGACTTCCAATGCATGTAAAGCACAGTTCCATCCTAAGACAAATCATGTGGGAGCTGTACAGCAGGATGGGGAATACAACAATTATAACTGCATTAGGATAAATGTCTCTAATGGACTCAGAGAAATTGTCCCAGATGGTCTATGTGTCAGCTCGTAAAACCCTGCTTACACTTATCAAGGGTATCAGACATTCTCAGAGTTTAGGGATGCATGGCTAGGGCAAAAGACACCCTTGTTTTTTTGTTAGCCTATTATACACATATGAAACCACGGAGCCATGCAACGATACTATTTTACTTTCAGATGACATTTTTCTTCTTTGCTGTCATTCCATCCTTTGCTCTGATGTTCATGGGTTTATTGTAGATGTGAACCCATAGGTGTGTCTTGCACAATCCTGAAAGTGAAATGTAAATAGTGCCATGAGACACCTTTCATTGTGTGACTACACAGCTATCCCAACAGCATCCAATGTAATGTACACAACATAATGTAATTTACACATTACAAATGGCAGTGTACAAACTGTGTGACTGACCAGTACAAGTAGCATGTCAAAGGCAAGAATGGATGAAACAAATAAATATTAATGTAGATAGTCACCCTGTGCATCAGACACGTAGTTTCATTTCCCTGCATTAATGACAATGATAACAAGGATGTGGCACAATAATCATCACTTGCACAGGGTGTTGCATGGGGATGCAGGAGGCGTAGGCTCACCCAATAGATTGGCAAGCATGTGAGTGAGACAGAAAGGGGAGCAGGCAAGATGGACCATATAAATGTGGCATGCATGTCTTTAGTTGATCTAAGTGTGACAATGGTGTGTGAGTGTCTGCGCAAACACAGCCAAGCTCAGTGCTAATCCTATGTGAATGTATGTTGGACAGTTTTGGGCCATGCATGGTAGAGCTGACAGTTCATCATCTGCACCCCTGAAGAGGAGAACTGGCTCTGCCAGGAGTTGCACTGGCACCTCCATGCCCAAGGTCAGATGCTGGGCTACTCTCTGAGAGTGATTGCTGCCTGCTGGAACTGTGTCCTCCATGGGACCCCTCAGGACCATGAGCCCATAGCCTGCCATGCCTTAGTGTGGACAGTAAACTCCCTTCAGAAGCACTGCATGTGCTACCACTATAGGAGCATGATTGTGAATGGCCATGAGGACTCTCAGCAGATGTAGTTGCTGACCTACGTCCACAGGTTTGATGCTCAAATCCAAACAGACATTCCATCACAAATAAGGTGCGCTCCAAGACAGATAGTATGCGATCTCTCTCAGACCAACATCTTTCCACTGAGTCATTCAACTGATCCAGTGTATCAGCAATGTGGTGGAGGCAGTGACAGGATCATAGGATCATAGCAAGGTACTAGGCTATTGGGCCTGAGGCCCTTATAAGCCTAGACAAGAATTTAGCCCATGTTTAGACAAGTCAGCACCCAAAGCCCCTGGACAGCAGGGACACGGGTAGAATCCCAGGGGTGTATTTTCTGTTTCCCATCCAGTTTTCCAGGTTGCACTTGAAAAGGGACAATGAGGTATTCTGCTTGACATGGAGAGGGAGTCTATTCCACAGATGGGGGAGTCTATGGGACACAAATCTGTCCTGCCAACAAGTCCTATTGATGTCACAGACCAGGTTGAGGACACACGTGCGGGTTACTCAAGTGGAGCTTCACTTGTGGATATGCAGTAGTCCCATTAAGGCAGGGTCTGAGATTGCTTTGAATGTCAGACAGAGATCACCTCTGAGGAGTTTGTATGAAACTGAGTAGAGGGACAGGGCTTTTAGCCTATCTGTGTACAGTAGATGTTTGAGGCCCTGGATTCCTCTGGTGAAGAACCTCTGTGGTCTCTCCAGTTGCTGCATGTGTTTTGCGAGGTACATGCCACATGGGGCATTGTACTCAATAATTGGCCTTATAATGAAAGAATATATGGATGTTATGACCTCCTTGCCTCTGGATGAGTTACTCTTATTTATGAGGAGTGCCATATAGAAAGCTTTCTGTACAACGGAATCAACATGGTGGTCAAAAGTCAGGTTTCTATCAACCTGGGTGCCTAAATCCCTCATGACTGATTGTGTGCTTAGGACATTGTTATTAATATGATAATATGTGGTGACATCACTCTCCCGAAAGTGGATGATGATGCATTTTTTGGCATTCAGCTTAAGGCCATGTTTCTGGCACCAGTCATTTGTTTGGGTAAGACTCTCTTGGAGGATGTCCACATCACTTGGGGAATTGGCGACCATGCTCAGCTTGCAGTCATCTGGAAATCTGATCAGCCATAACCCACTAGTTTTGGCCTGTACCTCAGAAAACTATAGCCCAAATAACAGAGGTCCCAAGACCAATCCCTGGGGTATGCCACTCATTATGAGTGTACTGCTTGAGGTGGCTTTCCCTATTTTGATTAGGTGGGTTCTATCAGTCAGCCAGTTTGCTACCCATCTGATAACATATGGATTGGCATTTAGTTGAGAGAGTTTGTCTACTATGCCTGAATGGGGAATAGTGTTGAAGGCCTTGGCCAGGTCAAGGTAGGCAGTGTGCACTGTCTTCCCTTTGTCCATGGCTTTGGTGACTGTCTCAAAGAAGTCAAACCAGATGTAACAGACATGACCTTCCCTTGACAAAGCCAAACTGTGTGGCATTGAGTGCTTGGAGGTTGCAGTGTCCCTGTTAATGAGGTCCATGATAATCCATTTCATGGCCTTGCAGATCTGGCTAGTTAGGCTGATGGGTCTATAATTTACTCGATCAATGGATGTTCCACCTTTGTGGAAAGGAATGACAGTGGCTGTTCTCCACTCGGCTGGGACAAAGCTGGTACTCAGGCTTTGGTTGAATAAGGTGCCTAATGGTGCTGCAAGTTCATGCCTGAGTTAATTTAGGATGCAGCCTGGGATGTTATTGGGTCCCATGGAGGCTGTATTTTTTGCCTTTAAGAGGGCAGTGATGACCTGTTCCCTAGAGATAAGGGGAAGGGGGCAGGTACTGGGGATGTCCTAATTTACTAATGGGGGGGGGCAGAGGGGTGACATTTTCACTGAATCAGTCAGTCAGTAAGTTGGCTATATCTACACCATTTGTGTATGTGGTGTACCTGACCACTGTTCTGAACAGATCTGGGTGCTTCCTTGGACATTGCAGACATATGTGAAAAAGGCCTTTTGATTGTCTCTAGTAGATGTGGCCAATTTGGACTCAAAGTTGGCTTTAGAGGATTTCACTAGTGCTCTTATTTGGTTGTTCAGGCTAAGGAGAGATTGCTTCCAATTGGACACCTGCTCCTTCTTGGTCTTGGACAGCAATATTTTCTTTTGTTATATAGTTTATTTATTGCAGCTGTCCACCAGACAGGTTTACTCTTCCTTATGGAGGATGATTTTGTCCTGTCAGGTGTTCCTGATTCCATACATCTATATAAGTGCTCGTATAATACTTTGGTGTAGATTTGGACATTGGTGCCAGTTCAAATAGAGGGGAAGGGGTTTGTGAAGCTGTTTATAGCATCCCTCAGGAAGATGTCAGACTGTGCTGCATCCATAACCCTGAGCATTCATCTGGATATCCTTTCAGAACATGCCTGTGCCTCCATGATGGCACTAAACATATGCCAAGTTACACAAGATGAGACACCTGCAACAGATGGTGGAGGCAGAGCAGGCCTCCTATGAGCAACCCTATCAATCCACCTTTGTGGAACATCTCCATCTGTATGGCTATGGCCAGTGTCAACACTCACTGCAGCCACAGTAGCCACACTTCCCTGGTCAATGTCCCCACCCTCTGATTGTCCAATATGTGTGGCCTCAGAGGACTGGGTATGCATAGGCATACTGACTGTGTACAGTGATAATGACAGTGGGCAAGGGATGTAAACCTCTGTGACAGATTCAATGCCTGCAACTACCAACTGTGCCTCACTCTGGCCACCATCATCATCATCAGAGTCTGAAGAGACACTGGCTTCAGGTTGTGAAGGGGACAATGACCAACCTCCCAGATCACCTGTGATATAAAGAGGAAAGCATCACATTAATACCCGCACTGCTATGCTCTGCAGTACTATGTTTGAATATATGTTAAGCTGTAAACACTGCTGTGACTATTACAGACTTGTACAACCCCCAATCTGAGATAGTATGACCTGAGGATATAAATTTCTAACCTATATTTGTAAATATATCAGAATAACAGCTCTTTAATCCGGACTGTCATGAACAATACATAAATTATGTGCACCGTTGACACTGTGTAGATGTCTGCACAGTTTATAGGTATGGCCATTTGAAAAGTGCTGTCAATACTGTGAAATCAATCACTGTGGTCACAACTACAAGGCCTAAGTATGGGCATAGTGTGCACAGTCAGAACATAGCTCTACGTTTTCCAAGCATGCAGACAGTACATATAACCAGGTAGCAGGCTTGGGATGACACTTTAGCTAATACCTTGAAGTAAATCTACATCTGTGACAAAAATGTTTTTTGCTTACCAGCAGCAAGGGCACAGCCTCTTCCTATTCCTGACAGTCTTGAAACACAATTAAAGGAGAGGTAATGTAAACAGCACCACATTCAAATATCCCAGAGAGACATAAGCTGCTGTGATAACAGGTATGTGGGTTACAATCTCTGCATGAGCTTAAAATGGCAGGTAACCTACTTCCTCCCATCTCATAAAACACCTAACACCCACATAAAGCTATGTATAGCCTGACACACTAAATGCAACAGTATGCTGACACTGATTCAAATAAATATACCTAGATGCTCCTCTTGGGTGGAAATGGTGGCACCCACACAGCATGTGGTGTGATGGAGGCCTGGGAACTGTCCTGTGTTGCAAGGTTCACCAGGAATTCCTCAATGGCTATCAAAGGTTGTTCCACTGCAGGCCCACCACCAGTGACCTGATGATCCCTGGCCATGTCTGCTGCCCTTCTGCTTGCCGAGTGGATCATGTCAGTGGCACAGTGTCACACCTGCTCATATGTGTGATTCTGATGCCTCACAGCATTTATGTTATGGACCAGTTCATCCCACAAGGTTTGTAGCTCCTGCCTATTTGCCCTCCTTCTGGACAGCAGGAGTTGGCAGTGTTGTCATAATGACTCAATTACGAGGTTGTTTTCCACCTCAGTGAAAGGCAGGCAATGTCTGACATGCATGTTATCACCTGAAATACAAAACAACGAGAACACATCTCTGGATCACATGTGTGGTTGCACAGTATGTACAGATAGCAATTAAGCAAGGCTATCAGTATTCCCCACTTGATTACACATCTCATATATAACAGGGTGGCAATCATGCAAAGGCTCTGGAGGCAACAAGGACAGTGGCAATAGTGACCTACACCTGCTTGTGTCATGACAGATACTCACATATGATCACACAGCCAACACAAGAGTGCACTTATAGTGTGGCCCATAGCAGGAAAGCCCACCCCCCCCATGACATACGTTTATAGTTTAATGCCAAAACATAGCTGTGTAGTATGACTACTACAGTATCCACAAGATCCATGTCCCTAGTTAACAGATGGCATTAAATCCTTGCTGCAGTCTACCTCCAGTGAGGTGTTACACAGCTGTAGATCAATGGCATGTCACTGATACAGTTTTAAGAAAGGCTTACTGATGTAATCCCCATCCCCCTAAGTAAATTAAAACATGAGCATCATGTTGAAAACAAAATGATTACATACATGATGGAGTACAATACTCTTCTGTTGAAAGATACAGATATTTACATGTTGTGACAAGTTCACCATAAAAAGTAACTCTCATACACAGTGGTTTCCCTGGCTAGGACATTTTAAGATGGTTCTCATTAACAGGTGATTGCCTCTGAACTAATCTGTGGTTGAGTAATGCTAACTGAAGTGCACACAGCTGATATGCAGTGTAATCAGGCAATTCCA
Source organism: Protopterus annectens (assembly GCF_019279795.1). Taxonomy (NCBI): domain Eukaryota; kingdom Metazoa; phylum Chordata; order Ceratodontiformes; family Protopteridae; genus Protopterus; species Protopterus annectens. The sequence goes on along the minus strand of NC_056727.1, from coordinate 47,539,866 downwards.
TGCAACTATTGTAGGAGATATAAGGCCTCAATGTAGAATCCATCCCCTTTTTCATATGATGGGGTGGAAATGCTGGGTAGAAATACTACTTCAGCACAGAGAGGATGTTTGTAGTAGATACCTATTACATACACAAGTGTGTGCTACAGGCTGCAGCTGCTGCAGGCAGTAAGGATACTGAGAGAGGCTGCAGAATGTGGAGGGCAACAACACTTATGAGTAACAATGTGACCAGTGGCAGCCGTGGTGTACAGCCAGAGCCTGACTGAGGGAACCCATCCCTCAGGATATTAAGTTTCGTGTTTAAGTTAAGTATGTTAGCCAAAGGCATCATTAACAGAGTAAAAGGCAACACGTTTGTTATGTCATTGAACAAGGTAAGGCACACATTTACCATTATGTCAACCATTTGGACAACTGCCAAGCCATGTATTATGTTATAGTAGTCACCTGGAACATGTGTGCTGGCAACCCTTGTTGCTAGCGCAACCTTCATATGTGTATGTTAGTTGTGTAGCTGTGCTTATCTGTAATATCAGTAGCAAATGATTGTATGCTGTAGTCTGATATTACTGGACCTCCATTATGTTACATAACTTAAAATCTTCTGTGAATGCATAGTAATGCATGACATGACAGTCTATGCGCTTTCTAGTGTTGCAGTAAGAATATGTCAACTTTGTTCCTATCTGCAGGCTTTTGACTTCCATCACTGAACAGCAGACATTCCATCTGAAATGCTTTGGGTGGATAGTTGAGGACACAGTCCTTCATTCCAGAATTTGCAATGGTGATGTGCACATACATGTTTTTTAAATGGTACTCACCATTGGATTTGAACCGAAGACCATGTATACCAAAAATTAATGTTTTCAAAGCATTTAACAGATTGAGCTACTAAATTACTGTTATAGCAGGTGTATTTTTATAATTGCACACTTACAGGCTGTTACATACCTCACTTGCATCCATTATTATGTGCATGGCTTTATCGGGATGTATTTCTCCACCAGAGTCACTGTTAAACACCAATTTTTCCATTAATGTTTTATCAGGTGTACTTTTAAATGTTGCAGATAGAAGTGCACAGTTACCCATACCTCTCAACTGTACAGATTTTTACAGAATGTCCAGATTTTTGCCTCACATTTTTGGTCCATTTTCCATGAAGTTATGTTTTTCTGGCAAATTACTGGCAAATCATTAAGGACTAAAGGTAGAAAATAATGACAGACATTTGAGTTTCAGACTTCATATCCTTTAGAAAATTCATGCTAATGTAAAACCTGTTATTGTATCAACTTTCTAAGATTGCAATATCGATATTTAAAAATTGTTTCTATTTTGGGCCTCCGTCCCACTTTTATTTAAGACTTTGTCCAGATTTCTTGCTGTAAGAGGTGGAGAGGTATGGAAGTTACCTGCTGTTAGAAACTTCACTTCCATCCATTATTCTGTGGCAGGCTTTCTAGTGATGTATTCGTATACCAGACTCCAAGTTACACTCACATTTTTTCCATTACTCTTTAAGCAAATTTGCATTGTGCTGCACTATGCGCAGCCCTGCTTAAACATGCTAAATGATGGTAACTTGCCAATTGGTATGTTTTGCTTAAGCCACCTGTGTTAATTAACAGTAATGTGGTTTGGTGGGTTGATGCACTGGTCTGCAGCTGCGATTGTCTTGGGTTCAAAATAGGGTACAGGTGTACATTTTGAACATAGACTATTATTTCACACACATATATCAGTATAGTGCCATTTAGCTGAGCTTAGCAACACTGTGCATCATGTAGTGTCACGCAAAAGATCTTTAACAAAATGAAAAATGGGGAGATAGGATATTGATGAAATGGGGTGCAAGCAGGGGGTACACATACTGAAAGGCAGGCAGGTACTTTCAGAAAGGGTGTAGGAAAGGACCATAGCTATCCTTTTCTTGTATAGCAACAACTGTGTACTTTAACAGATTTCTTAGCTGAAATTAGACTGTCACCCCCAGAGAGAGGGGTGAGGACAACATAAATCCATTGTCAAGCCAATTGGACCAAATTAAGTGCATCCAGTGGACATGTGTATGAAATGGAAAGCTATGTAAGGGTTGATTTTTTTAATTTTAATTTTTATTTATTTATTTGTTTGGGGGGGTGCCTTTTTTAAGGAGAGAGTGGAATGTTGGGGAAGTGACATAGGTACGTGTAATGAAGGTAAGTTGGGAAGGTGAGAAAGCTTTTGCAGACAGACAAGACAGCAGACAGGGTTGGTGTGTGATACAAGAAGGGGGTGAACACCTTGGTTGGGGAGAGTATTGTGGAATCCCAGTCCCATGGACATCAGACACATGAGCAGTTTGACTCAATTCCTCACCCATGGAACTGTCATCAATGTACTATCAATGCTCCTGTGGAGGCAGTGGTTGATGACAGCATGTAGGGCGAGACTGCCCCACCAGGATGGACAGCATGCTCTCCATCTGACGTGTGCATGCACAGATAGTTCAGCACACCAGTCCATGAACCATGCCTGGCAGTTCCTCATGGGGTGACATAATCATCCTCTCCATTCCCAGAGGGGGACTAACCCCAGCCTGTGGGGCAGAACTACCCAACAGTCCAGATATTTCAGGGGCAGCAGAGGTGGTGCCACCAGGCTGCGGCCCAGATGTGCTTGGCCCTGGTGCCACGGCTGGGATAGCCAAGGAAGGTGGCTCACCTGGAACTGGCCTACCTAGTTGCACTGTAGTAAATTAAATATAAACACAAGGTAAAAATAAACATACCCAAAAAAGTGTTAGTAGTAACTTAAAAGAAGATAATAATGATTAATCGAAATAAATATAAAGGAATATAATGAGGAACACAACAATAAATAAAATAAATGGAAGTATATTAACAGCAAAGCAATATGAAATGATGGGTCTACTTTTAGATCCCAAAAAGCCAGAAGACAGAAGACCAGAAGATCAAAACAAAAAGCACAAAACCCAGAATCACAAATCACATAAGTATGGTCAGGGCAAGTTAACACTTGTCCAACAGGGGGGAATTTGTGCCATTTCTCCACTATAGTGCAATTTCGGCTGGTGCATTGTGATTTCTTGTTGTTGTGGGTGAGTATTCAATTGCTCTGAGAATACTTATGCAATTTCATATTCCAGATTTCATGATTTTCATCTCAGTCTTCTGGTCTTTGGTCTTCTGGCATTTTGGGATATTAAAGTAGACCTGAAATTATACATAAGACCAACATAAGAGGTAGTTATAAATAATATATTAATATCAAATCATAATAATAAATATAAGTAATAAATTAAAGAAGAGAAGAGGAGGTGTGAGAGAGAGAAAGACAGTAAAAAAATGTTAGTAACTTTGCAGGTAATATTACTACACAGACTACTACTACATACTTCAACATATCTAAGATTTCATATGTGAATACATTGACTGCAAATATTGTATAGATGATGTTGCATGTACATAGTCCTCAACCTGTTTGCGTAGGGCATTATGGGCCAAGCCCTACCAAATGGTGGTACAAAGGCACAGCTACAGGGAACATTGCTACATAGTGTGTTACCAGATTTGCCAATACATTGCATTCCAAGTAATGTCATGTATCTGCTAATCAAGGACTGGACATATGGGGCAGTAATGATTACATTCTGCAAAAATCATGACAGTTGAGAGGTATGTTTGTGTGCACTAATTACACTAGACAGCTGGACATTTTTAAGTTGACTGCCTATTTAAATATAATGAATTCGCAAAACACAATATCCTTTAAGAATTTTATTGCACCTTTTTGTGTGAAATCGTACTTTTACACACATGCATAGCTGTGTGTGTTATCAGACTTGAAACCAAATGCAGAGACCACATGAATAATGAGCACTTTATTTGAAAAGATTAGTTATCGAAGCACCATCTCCTTTTATACTGTAATGCATAATGGCTCATGAAATCTGGCAGTTGTATACATGCATGGCTATGTATGATGTCTGTTAACCTAACTGCATATCCCATTAATTTACTGAGTGTTATCTAAAGCATATTTTGGGGAACATTATCAGAACTGAAGCTTGACACTTAATCTGGGTACTGCACTACATTTATTTGTGAAATTTGTTGCTGCATTAATTATTAGTTAATATGTAACAATTGACTAGTGCTGGATTAGAACACACATGCAGTGAAGACAGGAATAATGAACACCTATTTGAAAAGATTATCGATCAAAGCACAATCTCCTTTTAAACTTTATTGATAATGTTTCTTAACATCAAGCATTTAGACACATGGATAGCTGTCCAGAACTTCAGTTAACTTAACCATATACCATGTTCATTGACTGAGTGGGATATATACATTATTTCAGACAAAATGAGCAGAATACAGGCTTGAGCCTTAATGTAGGTATTGCACTACATTTATTTCGGACATATTTTTCTGCATTCTACATTCAGTTACATGTAACACTTGACTGGTATCAGATTAGAACACACATGCAGTCAATGCAGGAATAGTGAACACTTTATTTGAAAACATTACATATCAAAGAACCATCAATCTTTAAAATGTATTGATTAATATTGCTTCAACTCTGGCATGTAGACCATGCTGTAGGACTTCTGTTAACTAACCCAAGTTCCCTGTTCATTTCCTGAGTGCAACCTACAGCATATTTCAGACAATGACAAGACCAGAACAGTTCACTCTTAATCTTGGTAGACCTCCTATATTAACTGATGTTTGGAAACTATGCTACACATTACTGCATGTTTACTTGCTTTAACACCGAATGTGTGATAAAAGACCTTGGGACCCAGGTGGACAGTAGTCTCTCCTTTTATAGTCACATTGCCACAGTAGTCAGGAAGTCCTTCTACGTGGCACACCTCATCATAAAAGGGTTCTCATCCAGGAAAAAAGAGGTCATTGTTCCCCTCTACTCGTCACTCATTAGACCCATTATAGAGTACAGTGCCCCTTTTGGAATGTACCTCACAAGACATCTGCAGCAGCTGGAAAGGCCACAGAAGTACCTCACAAAGAGAATTACTGGCCTCAAACAAATGCCCAACACTGACCGCCTCAAAAAACTCCAGCTTTACTCCGTAGCATATCACCTACTCCCAGGTGATCTCTGCCTAACATATAAAGCTATGTCAAACCCAGAGCTGTTGGACATGCTACACCTAAGGAAATCCCAATCCCTCTGAGCTACATGCTCTAGGGACCTAAACCTTGTCACTACAATAAACAGGACACACTGGAGGGATAGATTCCTGTCCCAGAGACTTTCTATACTCTGGAACAAGCTACCCATCTATGTCAAGCAAAGTTATTCATTAGCACTCTTCAAGAAAAATCTTAATGAGTGGATGGGAAATAGGAAATACACCCTGGGGATCACTTCTGTGTCTCTTCTGGACAGTGGTATGGGAAAATAACTTTCTTGGGTGGCGTAAGCTATGGAACCTTGCTGGCTAGGCTTACGTAGGCCCTTGGGCCGATAGCCTAGTACCTACCTATGAATTTATGAACCTATGAACTTGCTTTACCATTTCAGGCAGGCAGTGACACATTAATAAAGATGTAATATTTCCCAGGTATGTCATACCTAACTGTTAAGACTACAAACTCTGTAATTTATTGTATAATCACCTTATGCATTAAGATATTACTTTGATGTTTTCCTACTTACCACACAATTGCCTCATCCTGGCCAGGCACCTCCATGGGACTGGACATTGTGAACCCTCTCTTCTGCAGCTGTGGGAAGAGAAGCAAACCACTATGCATACAGGTTTTGCACAGATTCAGCTTGTATATTTCTAAATTACTGGCAAATATACTTACATATCTGTGGGGTTTGCCCAACCATAGCATTTTGGAGCCAGGTGTCCAAGGTTCCCCACTTCCTATGCCTCAGGTTGCATAGTGGTGATAACACTGCTTACCAGTGTGGGGGATACCAGTAGCACTGGTAGGTTTCCTGGCCAACCTATCCCAGGACTCAGACTTACACTCTAGCAATCACCCTGCAGCAGCCGGGATTCGTAATTCTTAAACTGGAGTCCAACAAAAACCCTGGACTCCTGCACTCCCCATTTCTGCACACTAAATTGTACTCCTTCACCAACAGTACCAGGAATATCCACATTCAAGTTAAAACTCCAATGAATGATGTGAAATTCCTGTGTATTGGCCTTTAAATAGGCTGCACTCCCGCCCTTGCATGTCATGCTGTAACTTTCAAAAAAGTGCCGTGCCACTTAGCATCACCAAACTCTCACAGACCATGTGTAAGCACGGCTTAGCAATGCGCAAATGGGAATAGACTGTTGACCATGTTTAAGCACTGCTTAGCCTCGCTCAGCATTGCCAATGTACCCATTTTTTAATTTTAAATTAAACCGATGTTTCACAGTCACCTGACACATTTTCACAGCAATAAATGTAAAAAGTATGATTGCTTAGGACTCAAATCTGGGACCTACTACACTGTAGGTCAAGACCCAGACTATCTAGTCACTGGGATAGTGAAGGGAAACCAAATATCTTCACATATACTACAAAGGTGCCTGTAAGCATAGTGCAGCTTCATTGCACAGTTTGCACATTACTATGCACTGCAGAACTACAACAATTGAATACATCTGGTTTCTATTTTTAGATGTGAAGAAGATCTCTACTGTATATATTAGCACAGCTAAGCATAGTTAAGCAACGCGCCGCACCATGTAAACCAGCACATGGAAAAAAATAATTAAAATTGAATACATCTTGTTTCTATCTTTAGATGTCTAGCAGATGTCTACTGTATATGTGAGTAATGTTAAGTGTGGCTGCACAATGCACAATGCACAACACAGTGCAAACAATCACATACACTTAAAAAAAATGAATTTGCAATTTCATGAAGTAATATCTGTTGCTCACCTTTTGGTCCAGATTAATGGGCTGAAAGATATTTTGCTGTGCTTACCAACTGTCCAGAAATTTTCTGGACAGTCCACAAGTAAGACACAGCCTCTGCAGTGTTGCTTACATAAGTTCATAGGTTCATAGGTTCATAGGTTCATACTAGGCTATCTGCCCGAGGGCATTTACAAGCCTAGCCCATAGTTTTAACACATTCCCCCTTTTTTATGGGGGACTGGGGAACCCATTATTTTGCTGTGCCTCTGTTGAGCAGTGACACTGAGGTAATCCCTGGGGTATATCTGCGATCTCCCCTCCATTGGTCAAGATTTCTCTTGAACAAGCCCAGCGGTGTGTCTGCCTCACATATCACAGCATAGGGAGTCTTTGGGTGATGAATCTATCCCTCAGCACACGTATTAATGTAGTGTTGATGTTTAAGTCTCCCACCCACCACCCTCTGGGATCTAGATTATTTTTTTTTTTTTGATTCATCAAATCTGGGTTTGACATGGGTTTGACTGGCCTTGTTATGTTAGGCAAAGGTCACCTCTGAGCAAGTGGTGAATAGACTGAAAGTTCTTTCAGTCTGGCAGCATAGGACAGATGTTTGAGACCCTTTATCCTTTTGGTGAGGAACTTTTGTGGCCTCTCCAGCTGCTGCAGTGTCGGGTCAGATACATTCTGAATGGGGCATTGTACTCAATCATTGGTCTGATGAGTGATGAGTATAGGAGACTATGACCTCCCTTGATCTAGATGAGAATCCCTTCATGATAAGGTGGGCAATGTTGACAGACTACTATCAAGTGGATTGCCACCTATTTGGTAGCTAGGGGTAACCTTGTTTTTCCCGAAATGACTATGCATTTTTTTTTGGCATTTAACTAGGCCATGGCTCTGCACCAGTTATCCATCCATTTCTGTGAGACCCTTCTGAAGGATATCTGTGTTTTCTTTTGTACTATACTAGCGTTGCAGTCATCTGCATCATTTGTCTGTAACCCTTAACCCTCCTGTTGTTTGTTGTTACTTCGAAAAGTAGATGCCAAACAAAACCCAGGACCAGAGCACTTGTGACAGGCTTTGAGTCTGACATGGCACCAGCAACTCTGACCCTGTGGGTTCTGTCATTCAGCCAGTTTACAACCCATCTTGTGATGTATGGGTTAACATTTAAGCTGATGAGTTTTCAATAGATGGATCCAAAGTCTGCAAATTTGCAGATAAGGCTTGTCAAGCTAATGGGCGGTAAAATAAATTCCAGGGTCGGTGGGAGCACCGCCTTTTGTGAAATGGGACCACAGTTTGCAGTGCCACCTCTCTGGTATCCATCCAGAAGGTAATGATATGATTACAGCTGTGTCTGTGTTAATTCCTCATTGAGGGACACCATCAGGTCCCATGGATGCTGTGTTTTTGCTGGAGAGAGCAGTTCTCACACTTGGGTTGGGGAGATTTTGGGGGCTGCAATGCGCTTGGTATAGATATCTCCTTTTTGGGGGGGGAAAGGTGGGTGGTTGTCATAGGGTCATAGGTTGTTACTAGGCTAACTGCCCCCAAGCCATTTTTAAGCCAGCCAATTATCCCTTGTGAGCCTCAAACTCAAACCCTTGTTGTGTGTAGGCAAACTTAAACACCCCTACATCAAGCCACCCTCCTGTTACTGTGCCTTCCCTTGGCAGTATGCCATAATTAATAAGTATGTTGTGCTGTCGAGGAGAAACAGTGGCTGTGTACATGGGTACAATCCATGTAGTCTCTATAAGGAGCCTACATGGATTTTATTGAATCCTGGGGTCAGTCTTCATGTTTTATTTAACTGCTGTACAAAATTCTCCCAAACCAATTAATGCACCACACTGAGCTATAAAAGATAAGCCGTTTCATACTTGAGAATGGGGTCTGGCTTACAATCATCGATGCTCCTTGTCATTTTTAATAGTCTTGTTTAGTCCAGTTCCCAAATATTTGTGCATTAAAATAGTAAATTCCTTTTTACTGGATGATATATAGGCAAAATAAATATCCTGTTTTCTGCCTGCACAACCATGGTATGGTATATCATTTAATTTTACTTCCTGTGGAAAAAAAACATAATTGAATTTTTTGGAAAGAACATTGGGTATTGCCTTTGGCTTTAAAGGGATGATAATAATAATAATAATAATAATAATAATAATAATAATAATAATAATAATATCCTTTGAACTGAATGTGACTTCAAGGAAACTGTCAACACCCCCTCACCCTGAGATTCAGCCTCCTACCTTTTATTGAGGATATCTGATGGCTCAGGTAAATAAGTCCTATATGATTTTGGATCACAGAAAGGATACAAACAAGTAGCAACAAGAAGGCAACAAATGGGAAAAATGGTGATAAAACCTGTAGCACAAACAGTTAACAGTTTCCCTGGGCAAGGAAATCTTTGGTGATATTGCTCAAGCATAAAAAAATAATAAAAAATAAGACTAGAAAATGATCTCCAAGCTAACAATAACATAACGCCATTACTGATTATCAAAATTCCTATTAGTAACTCACATTCACACCTGGTTATCCAGGAACTACATAATAGTTCTAGAATTTTTGCAATAGGATTTAAATCCTAATTGCGTGCTCTACTAAACAGCTTTTTAATTATTGACTGTATTAAAGCATCAAGCACATCAGTACCATCCAAATTTGAATCAAACACAGTGCATTGAATGATTAACAATGAGCCATCATCCTACAAGAGCAGACAGTAAAATGTGGAGTCAGTAAACATATCCAGCGACAGCCAAGTTGAGCAGTAAAGTTGGATAATCCACTATCAAAGGGTGTTGCATTCTAATGCTGCAATGAAGAGGGATTATGTTTCCCCTCTTATACACACAAATAAGTGGATATCTGAACCTGTGACACTTACAGTGGAAAAAAGGGAAATATTAATGTGATAATTGGGAAAAACAGTTACAATCAGAAGTGCTTAGATATATAAACAGTAACCCAAAGGGTGCAGTAAACATGCACAACAATATAGCCATGCAAAGATTAAACCATGCAGTACTCAAGCCAAGAGGCAATGCTGATCAGCAGACCTTGGATTATTAAAAGAAACCGTACTCATCATAAGACATCCCAGATGTAAATCAAAACCAATGATTATCAGTAGTGCATTTTTCACATATGCCCTAGGTGCAATACAAAAGTACATCTGACATATTTTCCATTGTATGGATACAGTATCATGTAACTATTATATATGGTTCCATCCATACCCCAAATCCAGAAAATTTACACCTTTATGTAGGGAACTTCTAGTCCCTATTAAGATATGTAAAAAAACTCGCAAAGAATTAAGCTAAATAATTCAGTACACGGGGATTACAGAAACTTTGTCTTCTGCAACATGAAGCCTGGAGCACAGATTTTGCTACATCTTGTTCAGACTGAATAAATGTTACCTCAGTCTACGTTATGCCTTTCATGATGATTTCCATGCCAAAGTTCTCATGGTTATGATTACTCCCAGCAGACTGGGGAATGTTTTTGTGCAAGGTTGATAGGGGAGCATACATCTCAACTGTCCAGATTTTCACAGAAGGTCCAGATTTTTACCTCAAATTTTCAGTCTGTTCCTCATAAAATTTGAGGTTATCTATCAAATCACTGGGGTGATCTGAGGAATTGAATCTCTAAATAATGGCATAGATTCAACTTTCAGACTTCATATCTTTTAAAAAATGGATTTTAACACAAACGCTGTTGTTCTATCTACTTTTTATGTTTTTAACAGCAAGATTTCAAAATCTGTCCCTATTTGTGGGTCTTTGTCCCCTATTATATCAGACTTTGTCAGGATTTCTTGGACTAACAGGTTGAGAGGTATGGTGCAGAGCTCTATACACCATTCACTGAGGAAAACAACTTTTGTTTCATGCCCACTTAATTTACTGTTGCAGATCTAGCAAGGAAAAATAATGCTTGCCATTCTTCATCCTATGGAGATTTTGATGGGAAATGGAAAGAAGCCTGTCGGTTTTTTTAGTTTCAGTACCAAGAAGCCTGTCTGTTTTTTTAGTTTCAGTACCAATTGGACAGATCTTAATCACATCTCCAAATGATCAGTGCTGCATTGCTTCAAAGTCCTCTAAAAAACATTTACTATCTGATGGCCATTAAAAGGAGAATTTCTTTGAACCCTTTATCAGTATAAGTATGGCAGAATAAGGGGAATATCAAAGCCAAGCTGCCTACCAGACTTAGAAAGGACTGCACTGCTTTATATATGTTGACTAAGCCAGCACTATAATCATACACCATGTAAACAAAATGAATCCCATAGCTTTATTTAAAGTATTCTGGTAATCCTTAAAGTCTAATTAACAGAATATGATTTACACTGTAGATAAAGCATACTGCCAGTTAGAAGCTGAATCCCCCCCAATTCAATATCCACCTACATGGCTTGCACCAACTTATAACATTTCCTACTCGCTTCCATAAAAATTCCACTTCCAGCTCCATCATAGACTGGATCCTTTCCAATCCCCCCCCCCCACTAATACCACAATCCTACCACCTTACCTGACTCCCTCAGTGATCATCTCCCTACCACCATCTTAAGACACTACTCCCATATTCCTAAACAACAGCTTATCAAAGACTGTCAAAAACTATCGGCTTTCAATTCATCCCAATTTAACTCCATTCTCCACAACATAGATTGGTCCATCCTAAAACACCTCCCCCTAAACTATGCTGTAAGCGCTTTCAATAGCATCTTCATGAATACTCTAAACTCCTTAGCTCCCTCTAGGAAGATCAGAGTAAAATCAAACTATGCTCCCTGGCTCTCCAAAGAGACTATGTCTCTTATGAAACAAAGAGATCATGCTTGGAAAACCTGGACTAAAACTAAACAACCACCTTTTCTTCAAAAATACAGACAACTGAGGAACCTTACAAAAAAACATACAACTCATGACAAAAAGGTATACTATAACTCTGCTCAGCTTAACAACAAATCCAGTCCTCGAAACTTTTGGTCAACTCTCAACAGAATCCTCTGTCCTGTAAAGCCTTCTATTCCCTCGTCATACCCTAACGCTTCCTCTCAGGAAACAGCTACCCTCCTGAATAAACACTTTATCTCTTCCATCCAAAATCTGGTAACCTCTAAGACAAACTCTACTTCGACACCCACCTCTCCAAGTCCCACTAACACAACTTTGTTTTCTTTTGAGCCAGTTCCCATTACTTACATCAAATCTCTACTACTCAAGCTAAAACCTTGCTCTCCTTCCACTGACAATCTATCTCCTACATTCCTCAAACTTGCTGCTGACTCAATTGCCTATCCTGTATCTATTCTAATTAATCAATCTATTCTGGAATCAACTGTCCCCACCCTTTGGAAATCATCCTTCACTATCCCTCTTCATAAAGCTGAACACTCCACTGACCCCTCAAACTACCGACCCATTGCCATTCTGTCCCCCCTCTCCAAGATATTAGAAAAATGTATTCACTCACAGCTTCTCAATCACCTCCTCACACACCACTTACTTACCCCCTACCCAACATGGATTTCGTCCTCACCACAGCACCACCACTGCCCTCCTCTCCTTCACTTATATCATTGCAGAGGCCCTAGACAACAATAAACTCATTTCCTGTCTCTTTCTAGATCTCTCCAAAGCCTTTGATACTGTCTGTCATCCTCTACTACTATCCAAACTCGCAAATCTCCACCTATCCCCCTCCACACTTGCCTGGTTTAATAGTTACCTATCTGGCAGGGAACAATCTGTCAAATGGCTCTCATCCTCCTCACCTTTCCTTCCCATCTCCACTGGTGTTCCCCAAGGCTCCATCTTGGGACCCCTTTTGTTTAACATCTTCACCAATAATCTTTACACCTCATGCAAAGAATCCTCCCTTATTCAGTATGCTGACGACTCCACACTTATATCCATCTCAAATAACATTCCTGAACTACACTCCCTGAACCAACAGGCCCTACTAACCACTGAACAATGGCTCTCTCACAACTTATTGATCCTAAATCCCAAAAAGACCAAACTCCTACTTTTCCTTCCCCGTTCTCTTTCTCATCACAAAACCTCCTTTTTTGTTACATCTTCTAACAATACAAACATCCAACCTGACACCCACACAAAACTCCTAGGGGTCATTATCGATGACAAACTCAAGTTCAACCTACACATACTCCAATGTATAAAAAAAACAAACCAGAAACTAGGTCTGCTATATTGGAACAAAAAATTCCTAACCCCTAAATCTAGACTCACCCTGGGCCAGGCACTCCTCCTCCCCTCCCTCTTATACACTGCCCCAGTTCTTACCAATATCCAGGCCTCCACAATAAACAAACTGCAACAGACTTACCATAAAATAGCCAGATTATTTACTAACTCCCCATACAACTCACACCACTGCATTTCTTTAAACTCTCTTCAATGGCTTGAACTTCCCCAGTTTCTGCTATCTTATCAATTTTATATGTTACACTCTATTCTTTATAAACCTTCATTCTGTCCATCTCTATCTTCCTTAGTCTCCATCTACATCCCATCCCGGACCCTCCGTACTTCTAACCAATAATTACTTGATATCTACCACCCAAAAAGGTCAGTAGGCAAACTACACTACAAACACTCCCTTGCCCATGCTTGGAACAAACTTCCCCTTGACTTACGTTCAATCTCCCACACCTCACACTTTAAAAATGAACTAAAAGCTTATTTTCTCAATTCCAGAACCTGCCCTTGCCATGACCCCACCTAGTCTTTCTTTCCTTTATGTACCCTCAAAAGGACCATACTTAGTACCTCATTACACCTCTCTCTCTCTCCAATGTGTCTACTATGCATTTGCACAATTTTATACAAACAAAAAATGTTTATTGTTGACCTATTGAACTATATCAATGTAAAATTGTTACTTAGCTTCTTTTTAATGCAACTTTAACGTTATGCATGTAACCCAACATATGTGAATTGTTTTGCTATAACTGCTATTATATCAATATTGTTTAAAATTGTACTTGTTTTAAAATGTATTACTGGAGCTTTTCTCCTTGGGTCTCCACTGGAAATGGGCCACAAGCCCAGTTGGACAAACCCGGTTAACAAATGTCAATAAATAAATAAATAAAATATAAATAATGTGCCCTTTACACAATAGAGGGATTTTCTGTGTTAAGCATTTTACCCATCTCTTTTCTGATTGAAACACAAGTCTGATCCTCTACATTCCCTCCCTAAGCCACATAGCTCGATCATCATTCCTTCTTGTGTGGCTTTCCATAATGTTTAGTCTATTTGTCAAAAGAACATTGTGATTCTGGAGATCTGGAATGTTTTTCTTTTTTCTATGAAATGTAGTGAGGATCTGCTGCTCCATAATGATGCTGCTATTGATAGTTAACTGATTCATCTGTTATTTAATCATAACAGCTGAAACTTTAATCTTCTGCACATCTGATGATCTGCTTTGTATTAGCGTTGTAAGAGTCTCTAATGGAACATGAATGACCTTGATATCCTTAGGTAACATTTCCAGGGATCCATCATATTGGATTAAGAGAAAGCATGGCCCCTGCTCAGGGAAATATAAAGTTAAATCAGCACATTAAAATATACACAAGCTATGAACTAAACAAATTACTCCTATCAGTAAATAGTCAGACATCAGAAAATAATCAAAACTACATGTTTATTCACATTGAATATGGAAAACAGTTACTCATTAGCTACTAAAGATGTTGCCACATGCATGTATCTGGGTGTGACCCTACCTATATGAGCAGGTTTTCTAAAACAGAATATCTGTTCTTCATGCTTGAAAAGACAGAAGAGTGCCCTACAGACTTCTGCACTGATTTATATACTATTGCATCAAGGCCACTCTCCATATATATCTATCATATTAGAATAAAGATTCACCTATTAAGCATTATGGTCTTGAGACATGTCTTTGCTGTGACAAGGCATCACTTTAATATAGTACCAAGTCTTTCTCAGTTCATAGGTATGAAAATGACTTGCTGTCAAACTCAGATGTCAGACCATGCTGTAAAAGATTAAGTCATACCTAAAATATGTGCCTAGTTTTAGGAGAAACATTGGTGATGTCACCTGTCTTATTTCCTATCGACCATAGCCAAGACATTTGATGCATAACACAGTAATCCATTATATTTTCAATGCTTTATATTCTAGAATATTTGCAATAGGATTTAAATCGTAACTATGAGCTCTACTAAGCAGCTTTTTTTATTATTGACTATACTGATGTCTGCACAAATACAGAGAATAAATGTCTGTGTGTTTCTATTCTAGTGTAAGCTGTTTACTTCCTCTATATCTTTGTATTACTTTTGCTGTTATACAATTACACTATCTTGAAATTAACATTTGTAACAAAGGATTTTCTGTTTATACATCCAATTTTTTTGACAGTTGCTCACAGTTAGTGCTTCTAGTGTCACACCAAACACAAAAATATATTCTTTAGCCTTGCCAACTGTACTGATGATACCTTTTGGTACAGAGTGGATTATCACACTGTGGGTCTTACAAGCATATCTATCAACTGTCTAGATTTTGGCAGAATGTTCAGATTTTTGGCCTCATATTTTTGGTATGTTCCTCATAAAATCTGTGGTTTTCTTGATTTTTATTGCAAATCAGTGAGGAATGAATTCACTAAATAATGACAGGTATTTGAGTTTTAGAGTTCATATCCTTCAAAAAATGTATGGTAACTCAAGACCTTTTATTCTAGCAATTTTCTAAGTTTATAACAGCAATATTAAAAACGTGTCCCTATTTTGGGGGCTTTCCCCTTACATTATTTTTGGCTTTGTACAGATTTTTTGTGTTATGAGGTTGTAAGCTAAGCTTACAAATATTATTAGGCTGGGAATTTTGACATATTTTAGACAAACTTGATGTGGTGCTAGTTTATACATTCATTGTGTTATGGTATTTATTTTGCTAATGTGACTCTTGTTATCAGAAATCACTTTGAATGAGTAATACATCAGAAGATGTAGAGTGTGGGACCCATCATATGAGGGGCCATACCAGATGGTGCAGCTATGGTGTAATTTGCAGCATCAACAGTGAATGTGCTATATCAGTATACTATATGTAGTAATAGTACACAGACTGGCTTCATGAGAAAAATGCAGAGGACTATAGACTGGCTGTGCTAAAATCACTGACTCATAAAGAATGTATAATATACATGCTTTGTACAAAAATATCTTTATGGGAAGAACTAAACATAACTTCATCATACAAAGTCTTCTATCAGGTTTAGGTCAGATTTATCAAGAAAGTTTACAGATTTCTTGACCTTGATTGTAACCACATCACTATTTTTGGACTCTAATAGAGCATAACTGAGAGAAATGGGCAAAAGGATAGCCAAGTGTGCACAATGGAGCCTTTATATATCAATGCCATTCTTGCAACATATGTATAGTTCTGCTGTCAAGTATATATATATATATATATATATATATGTATATATATATATATATATATATATATATGTGTATATATGTGTGTGTGTGTGTGTGTGTGTGTGTGTGTGTGTGTGTGTGTGTGTGTGTGTGTGTGTTTGTGAATGTGTGTGTGTGTGTTAAATTACAGTAACAAGGCCTGCCTCCAGGAACAAACTTCAGTGCACAAACACAATCAGAAAGTCATGTTACAGAAATAAAGAGGATTTTCTCTAAAACATGTAAAAATTCCATGTATGGGTCTAAGCAAAGCATACAGAGTAATCAATGACATCACACAGCTGTGAACTGTAAGTACATTTTGCAGGAAAAAAATGCAGAAACGTCCTTTAAAAAAATCAAGTAGAAAAAGTAATCAGTCTAAATTATGAGGACATTAGGCCTCTCTGTATAAATGTGTTTGCTTTAGTGTCCTTACAAAGTGGCATGTGCTTGGATAGTATGACTCCATATCCCATATATGCAAACAGAAATGCATGCACACACATATGCACACACACATATACACACGCATACACACATGAACACATACAATGCGCATGCAAGCACACACATATGCACACTTGTACACACACATGTGTACACACACACAGAAGTATGCAGTGCACACACACACACACACACACACACACACACACACACACACACACACACACACAGCACTCTTTGAAAATGTCACTTTCTTATGCATGTGCACGGCGTACATGCATTTGCATACGGTCGATGAATGAAATTGAAAATGCCGAAAGCAGAATGCCAGGACCGTGGAATGTCGAAGCTGCGGACATCGAACCCAAGATTACCAAATGCCGACCAGGCTACTATACCCCCCTCTCGACCCATAGTAGCGCTTGTTGCGGCTGGTGTGTGATCGGGACTTTCAAATTCAATGTTGCACATGACAGTATGAGCATTCACGAGTCCAAGATTCGACAATTTGGTTCGGAATTCCACCGGATCAACCTTCGGTCATGCGACCAATTGGATGTAAACCCATGTGCACATAGTGCTTTTTGAAATTCCCACTTTCTAGCACATGTGATTATTTTCATTCAGAGGAAAGTCTGCCTGAAGGTACTTCCAAAAGGAAATGTACTTGGAGCAGAATAAGTATTAGCTTTGTGTGAAATACTCAACTGTACTGTGCAGTTCCTTTCCATGCTGCATTTCATTTTCAGAATGAAAACTTCTATACATACATGATAGCCCTTGTACTGTTTAGTATGACCAAGATATAAACATGAATTCCTTTGGTGTAGACCATACTATATTTGATTTCTTAAATATTAATTTGGTACTGACCCAAATATTTGCTATAAATATAAAAGATAAGGACATTGCAGCTGAGATATACGGCTTGAACTTTCAGGTAAATGTTTAAGGCATAGACGTGGGTAATTTATTGAAAAATTAAAACATAAAACCACTAAGAATTAAAAAAGTCAAATTCCATGAAAATTATGTATTATTGAAACTGTCACTGCTATGCATGTAAGTATAGCACTTAACTAAAAGCTTCAATTACCACAGAGTTTATTGTAATCACTCTACTCTATAAAATCAAGGATAATACTCATTAGCATTCATGTTTTTAGAGGAAAACCAAATAAAAGAGAATTGATCAACATTCTAGCTTGTCAGCAATACCTAACAGAATGACACTGAGGTCACCAAGGACTCGATTAAATGGTAGCATGTGTGGCAGAATATAAATGTCGCATCAAGGGATGTGCAACTTAAGTCAATACTGTTCTAAACATTTCATGTGTTAATAGATGCCTACTAAATTATACAAGCAATAGAAGTAGAAGGTCCAGCATTTGCATTTGAGACAGTATAACATAGTGCTCTGTCTGAAGGAATAGCATTAATGGAATTTAAATAAAAATAAAGTAGTAATTATGAAGTAGTATAAATATAAGTAAAGTATTATCATGTTCACAGCTGACAATAAAATATACACCTATACAAATGTGAACTTTGAAGCAAATATAACCATTGTTATCTAAATCTCAATATCCCTTCACTTAGAAAATACTTCATGCCTAAAACTTGAGGTGCACACCTTGAAGTACTAGAAATCTATTGCATTTACTGTGCATGCAGCAAACTGATTATGCGCTGGTATTGCAACGGTACAACTCTGTTATACTGAGGTTCATACATACATACATACTAATCTGACAGTAACAAGCTTGTTATAGCAATGTTCATGCCTATTAATCTTGTTATTGTCAAGGCTCATGCTGTCTCACACATAAGGCATCAGGCATAGAACATCAGCAATCAAATGACAACTTCAGAACCTGCTACTTTGCTCTGCAACACTAACCGCAACATTGTGTCAGAGTAAATTGTCAAAACTGTTGCTTGATTAGATATGCATTTTGCAGCTGGCCACCATTTGTATGGCAACAGTAGGAGTGTTATAGTTTGATAAAACTATTAATTTGCACTGCTGCATTTTTTCAAACCTGTAATTATAACATATCAAAGCAATTAAAAACTATCCAAGTATTTTAATGAATTATAATCACATCTCTGTCCTTATTTATTTGATAATATGCTCTTGAAATAGATTCAAGAAATCTACCTTTCAAGCTTCAATTTTAAGGTGCATTTCTTATTTTATTTATTAATTTAGTTTGTTTACTGGGGTAGTACACAGATAACAATAAATGATTTGCAGGCACAGCCCGGGTGAAGAAATTTAGAAAAATAAAAAATAAAACTTCACATAGTAATCACAGAAGGCAATCACATAGACACTTGACACAATACATAAATATTGTCAACAGAGTAGGAAAACAAATGTAAATTAGTTTTAGTAGTAAATATGAGAGGGGAAGCAACAGGTGAGAACAAAGAGTCAAAGAAAGAATGATGCAAGTGAAGAAGGACTTAGGTTATGTGCCCAGTGGAAATGCACTCGCAGTCAAATTTTTGATGGAGATGATATTTTTTGAGTTGAGCTCTGAACATGGGGAAAGCGGAAACTTCCTTTAGGAGAGGGTGGAGGGAGTGCCAGAGTTTGGTTGCAAGAATGAAAAAGGAATGTTCAGTACAGTGCAACTGGTTTGAAGTGTGTGGATTGAAGATAATAGTTGGGAGAGGTTCCAGAGGTTGTAAGAGGTAGTTTTATTACGGAATTTGATTGCAAGAGGTGGGAAGACACTTGGTTGAAGTTGTTAGAATAGAAGATACCATAGCTATAGTTCAGCTCCATAGAACACTTAATGCAGTGTAGTTTCTGTGGGGGAATTTGGAATTAATTGGCAGATTTTGTTTCAATGGACTGCAGAGTAGATGAGATTTTTAGAGGTTGTGGCTATGATAGAGAGCATCTATTCAAGTTGAGCAAGGAGGATTAATTTCTATTGCAGCTGTAGATATCCTGTAGAGAAAGGCAGATATTTTCCATTATGAGAATAAAAGAGAAGTGATCTTTTTCATGGTGGTTTCAATATGTCTCTGGAAGTCACATGACGTGAATCCATTTCTGAAATACATTAATAAATGGGCTAGGATCAATGACCAGATCATCATTGTCTATATTCAAGTCACAGTTAATAAACCAATGATTATACTTCAGCGTGCATTTGTAGGAATAAAACTGAATTTGAGTTCCTAGGGGACTTGTACAGTTCACTATATAGTTAAAATATACTTGTCCTTTGTATTTATTGTCCTATTGCACTCTCATCACATTTCTACACCTCACATCAGCCATATATGCTTACTGTACTTATTATAGCACCCAACTTAATACCATTTGTATATGGATAGAGGCATGTAGTTATCTAAAGTTATGCTGCAAATGAAGGAA
This sequence comes from Protopterus annectens, assembly GCF_019279795.1. NCBI lineage: Eukaryota > Metazoa > Chordata > Ceratodontiformes > Protopteridae > Protopterus > Protopterus annectens. Next base: position 47,519,573 of record NC_056727.1, on the reverse strand, counting down.
ACAGATCTTACTCATTTTATGCCATGTTATTTAGATGGCACAGAATAACTAATATTATACACAAAATTAACAATGGCATAATATATTCTGACTGAAGTAGAATGGGCTAATAAATGCGATACTACTTTAACTCTGAATTGTCATGTACTCCATTTACAGAAAATGTGACAAATAAAATAATCAGGATGATTAAAAACTGATGCAGGAAAGGAGGAAACTTAGAGAAGAGTAGAAATGCTGAATTCCATGTGAATGTTGTCACCAGTGGGGTACAGGTGGAGCAGACAAGGATCCGTTCATGGGATTAACTGTTTAAACCAGGCATACACTCACACAGAGGCACAGACTTCAGTGTATGGACACACACACACACACACACACACACACACACACACACACACACACACACACCCATACACACACACACACACACACACACACACACACACACACACACACACACACACACACACACACACACACACACACACACACACACACACACATGCGCACACAAGAGTCAGATGATTTTTGAAAATAAAAAAATCTTTGCAGCTCACAGAGAATATGAAAAGTATCTGGTTTTATACCCCACTCAATACCTGGCTTTCTGAGGTACAAATAAAACATCAGTGGTCTGAACATAAGAAACATTAAAATACCTTTGATGCTAAGTAAAACTAGAAATGAAACAAAATTTCTGCTCCTGTGTCTGACCCAAAGATTACCAGTACTTTTTTCTAGTTAGCAGATCCTTTTGATTGGTCATCTAGATTCAATACTTTGGTCTCCAGTCTACTGAACA